>NW_017731559.1:896156-933457 GCF_001890085.2 Hipposideros armiger
CCTCTCCCAATTCCCCAATAAAATCTTTAAAAAATAAATAAATAAAATAGATACATAAATTGTCATTATGATCCCCATTTCTCAGAGAGAAAACTGAGGCCTAGAAGGATAAAGGAAGTTGCCCAAGGACACAGAGTGTGTGAAGAGAGCTAGGATTTTAATCCAGACCTATTTGACTTCAGAGCTCAATCTCTTCATCAATGACTCTACATCTCCTGATTTAAATTTTTCTCAGTTTGGAATTGTGCTTGATTACCCTAGGTGTCTACCATGCTTTGTTCTGACCACTGGAAGTCTTCTACTAGCTTTTTTGTTTGTTTGTTTGTTTGTTTTTCTGATTTCATTTTGAAAATAATTTCTGACTGAGAGACTGATATTATAAGATAGTCTAGCCTGTTAACTAAGCATTTCATGAACTCAGGTTTTGAAAATAGCTATATTGACAATTTCCCTTCTTTTACTGTATATTTATGGCACTAGGTACCTTTTACATCCTAAAATGGAGTGGTTAGTGATTTAGTTAAATTGGAGTACCAGTTCCTTTCATTTCCCAATTTGAATGGGCTCCTGTGACCATCATGCTCAGAGAATTCTTGCTTCTGTGTAGTGGGGAATGGCTTGTAATTTGAGCCTCTCCGTCTCTAACCCTAAAGGTCATGACCCTGGGCTCCAACTTCTTTCTTCCTTTTTGCCCTTTCCTAAGAGCCAATCTAAGTGACTGGATAGAGGCTTTACTTTTCTTAGAGAGTTAAGGGGAACTCTCTGCACCTGTTTGACAGGCATGGTCAAGTTCTGAACATATCCCTTCCTGGCTGAGAAAGTACTTGTGCTCTATGAGGACGTTGAGTTGTTTTTCTTTTCAGACTTGAAAGAACTCACTTTCGGTTATTTGCAAAATTTCCATAAATGTCCACCTCAGAATCATAACAAGGCACTTCTAACATTTGTACGTACTTGCTAGGCTTTGAGAGTATGAAACATGATAAACAGTACCTGCTTCAAGAGGCACACCCTCCACTGCTAATGCAGGACAGAGAATCAGGGATGGATCCGGTAGTACTGGAGGGTTGGAGGATGTAGCCAGTAGCTAGGACTGGAGATGTCTTCACAGAAGGAGAACTGGTTTCAGGTCTTACAAGGGGAGAGGACTTAGCTGAGCAGAGAAGTGGCAGTGTATGTGTGGAACACTGCCTGGGGAAAGGTCCAGGGTAGAGAGAATAACAAGAGAATGGTTTGACTGAAGTAGAAAATGCTACTTTGGCTGCATATTCAAGTCACCTAGGGAGCTTTGAACACAACTCCCCTAAAGATTCTGATTGAACTGGGGTATAGCCTGTGCATCCAGACTTTTTAAGTTTCCCAGGTGATTTTAATGTGCAGCCATGGTTGAGGACCATTGCAATAGAATTTCCTTGCTGAGTATGGTCCTCGGACCAGCACAGCCAGCCCCACCTAGAAGCTTGTAAGAAATGCTGAATCTCAAGAATCAGAATTTGCCTTTTTACAAAATCCCAGGTGGCCCGTATGCACAGTAAAGTTTGATAAGCACTGCAGAAGAGAAAAAAAATGAGAAATACGGTCGAAGAAGGCAGTTTACGTAACCAGTGTTTTCTAGCCCTTGTGCAGGGCTAGGAATGAATTGCAGGTGGGCAGGGGTATTGCTTCCCCCTCCATTAGGGATGCTTTTTCTGTACTTTTCTGTACATGTTTTTAGAAAATTACACATCACCATCTTTTTTTTTTTTAATTGGGGAGTTGGGGGAGCAGAACAGTGTTGGGGAATTGGGGAAGGGGAACAGCCAAGTTGTTGTCCTTAAATCTAAGTTGTGGAGGGCACAGCAAACTCAGCTCCAAATCCAGTCATGCCGCTCAGTTCACGGTGCTGTGTTCAATTAGTTGCGGGTGGGCGTAGCCACCATCTCATGCGGGAGTCCCACTGGCAGCCTTGTTGTTAAGAGTGCACGCTCTATCCCCTGAGCCACCTGGGCAGCAGCTCAGCTCAAGGTGCCCAGTTCAGTCTTTAGTTGCGGGTGGGCGTAGCTCACCATCTCGAACTGCAACCTTGTTGTTAGGAGCACGTGCTCTCACCAACTGAGCCATCCTGCCACCTGTTGGCAACTCAGCAGCAGCTCAGCTCGGACGCAGCTCACTGGCCCATGTGGGAGTAGAACCAGTGACCCTGTTGCTCAGAGCTCACACTCTTGAGCAAGCTCTTAACTAACTGAGCCACTTAGCCGGCCTTTTTCTGTACTTCTTGTCATCACGTTGTCTGTATGTGCTCCACAAATATTCTCACATTTTCTCTGGGTGCTTTGAGGAAGCGCTAGCTAGCGTTGGACTTCACTTTGTCAGTAGCGGAGATCCCCTGAAGATTTTTGACCAAAATATGTTATGTGTACCACGTTGTGGTCTAGGAAGATTGTCTTGACAGAGGCACATAGAACGGACTGGGTGGGGGGTGTTTTAGACATGTGAAAGGACAGTTGCAATAATTCACACACAAGGTGAGAGAGACTAAGAGTAAAGAGCATGGCCGTGCTTAAGGATCAAAATGACACTTAAATAGCCATCCCCAAATCTTCAGGGCGAAGCCTGGAAGGAATTACAAAAGATTCCTCTGTACCTTTTTGGAGACACCTTGAACCTTTTTGTTTTGTTTTAGTTTATCCTTCTGTGGCATTCTCTCAAAGAGTCAGGAAAGTTCTGATGATTAAAATCTACTTGGCATAAATAAGGTCATAAACCTTCAGGCCTCACTCTGCAGGCTCTCCTAGTTCTTGGTGGGTGGGATCATCTGATTTGAGGGTTATTAGTGATTTCAAAGGAGTAAAGAAAACAATGATGGTCATCATTTGGTGAATAGGCAGGGAGAATTTCAGGAAACAGAGAGGTTAAAAGTCCAAGTATGAAAGGCTTACTGTTGTGAGGAACTCTGAACAATGCATTCTAGTTGGGACAACACTTATAGGGGAGCCTGTATATTCTCAGAGATTATTTTGTTTTGAACAAAAAGTTGAAATTAGTGGTATGCTAAATTGCTTATTCTTCAAGGCCAAGCTTAAGTTATCCCCTTCCATGAATTCTCTTGTCACCCCAGTTCAGTTTATTCTCTCTTTGTCTATTTCCTACATTCTCTTTAATGAGCCACTGAGTATTTTTTCAGTCTTATTTGAAAAGTATTATGTGATATACTTATTTTCTAATAACTCTTTTAAGGTTTATTTTATTTTTCTTATTAATGAATGTACCCTGTCTCCCTAAATAGAACATAAGTTCCTTGAGGACATGGACCATGTCTAGTTCTTTGTCCTGCCTGGGAATTTGTGACTTTATGAAACATCTGTTTTCAGAGGTGCTCATAATTGAATGAAAACAATTAAAAATAATTTGCCATATACTTTTTTGTTTTCTAAGTTTATTGGTTTTTCTTCTGGAAAAAACTGGAGGGGTAAAAGGAAGGCTGAATGAAGAGTCTTCAAAGAGTCTTTCACACTACAGTAAAAATGTAGTGTGTAGTTCAAACTACATTCTATAGTTAAAAATTAAGCCAAAACAATACGTCAGATAAATATTGGATTCTTTTTGAGTTTTCAGTGATTAATTTCAAACTTCAGTGATTAATTAAAAAAAATTATAGAAGTATAACTTCTGTTTTCCTAATCTTATTATATGGTATTTTCCTTTGTTGCTTTTCTCATCTTGCCATTTGGGTTTGCTCTCCTTTTTCTTTCTGTTTGGAAGTGATACCATTTGTTGGCCATGTTTGTAGTCAAGAATGTTACTAGTCATCTGGATGTGACCCACTAACACGTTTAAACTGTTCGATTGTATTTTATGGAAAATTTATTGAACTTAAATGCTTTAACAATGTTACTTAGTTTCAAATCATGACATGCTATTTTCATGACTTTTCTTGGAATTAAGAAACCTAGAGTTTGCCCAAATTCAAAAGGCATATTTATATTTTGAAACTTGGGACACTGAAAAATGGTCAGTGTCACCTAAACATTGGGGGGAAATGGGGAATTTTTAAAATTGTAGTCTGTCATGGTATTTGACATTATGGTAAAAGAAAATTGTATTACATGTAGAAAACCAGCTAGGCTTGACCTGAGAGTGAAACTTCTCTACCAAGATTAAATTTTAAAAAGTCTAAGATGGGGAAATCCTTTTAAAAGAATTCCTCAATGAATCAATCAGTAGTTTGTATTCTTAAAGAATTTTTTATGGTATCATAATGAACATTTATAACAGAACAAAAATAACCCATTTTCTAACATTAGCCTCTGTGCCTACAGAAGTCATAAAACTTGTTAATGCAGATGAGGCTGCCTTCTGTTGTGTGATGCTAATAGGAAATGGATCATTGCAGTTTATGGGGCACTTAGCCATTTTGGTTCATGATAAATGACTGACTTCAAGTGACATTCTTTTACTGATTTCCCACTATTCATCACCTGAAAGAATGGACCAAACATGAAGTTGATTTTGAAGTTGTCAAGAGCTTCACTGTGGTGTAAATCCATCATAAGCCAATGTTTTAATTGATGTAGGAAGAAATTGTATGGATGAAAACACTCATAAATGTTTTATGCTTCCATTTTCTTTTGTTCAAAAGCCAGTTTTGTAACTTCTTTATCCTGCTCAACTCGTGTTGCTTCTTCCCCTTCCCCTCCCCCTCTCCAAACATTCTCTTGTTTTGAAAACTCCTTAGATTTTATCTTTACAGATGCTTTGATGTAATTACATTGTTTTGTTCTATAAAATCAGCCCCAAATAAGCAGAAAGAATGGAACATATTTTCAACTGGTGTGACTACCCACATGCCCGGCATTGTACAAAACCAATATGGAAAACTTCTTTTACTGCTGTGTTCTTGCTGTTATCCTATTTTTCTCCTTTCTTATCATCTTTTCTTGAAATACTACCTCCTAGCACCCCCACCCCCACCCCCATCCCCAGAACACACACTGCTCCTGAGTAGGGATATAGCAGGCTGCCTATTTGAATAAAGTCACATTATCCTAGAATTGAGCTCCTGTTCTTAGAAAATGACTCACCAGTTTATTTTCAGGGATGTCTTCCTGGCACTGTAAGGGTTACACAAGATCTAGTCATTCCTAATACATGCCTAAAGGAAGTTTTAGCCTTTCCTGTGTTGTCTCCTTGTTTGGAATGTAGAGCCTGTGTTTAATTCAGTATGCAGGATGCTCTCCGTGTTGCTGGCATTTGATATTTGAAAAAGAAAACGTAAATGTTGTTGCAGATTGGGATAGAATCATTTAGTGTAACTGAGATAGTTTGCCATTTATTTCATTGGTTTTTAAAGTAATTTTGACCTCCCTTATTTATCTATGTGTGTTGTTGGGGTGAGGGTGACAACAGGTTATTTTGTTTGCTTTGTAGAACTTAATAGGAGGAAACGCATCCTTGGCTTTATTTGAGGTGCTGGTGTCCTGGAAGGGAAGCCGGCAAAACTCCCTCCCAGAGGCCTTCCTTTAACACAGAATGTCTTAGTTCCTAACAGATTCCCCAGAGAGCTCAACACCTCTTTTAACAAATGATATCCGTGATGTCTGATTGGAAAGAACAAAACATCTTTTTTTATAAAAAATCTGTTAAATGAGGAATCACTAGTCTTGAATACTTACATAGCTTGGTGCAAACCAATTACCAAATCTTTAAAATTACCAATTCTAATATGCTACATTAATCTATTAAGACTGTTGAAACATATCCATAATTTAATTTTTGGCCTGTTTTTGCATGTGTGGCCATTGGTGGCATAGAAGCTGGAGCTGGGAGTTTGCTGAAGGGAGGAGAACAGAGGAAGGGCGAGATAAGAGAAGGAAACTGGCAGAAGAGAGGCTGAGAGGACAGATGCCCTGGAGGCCATAAACTTTTGACAGCATTTACCACTTCTTGACTGGGGCATATTCAAGTGAACATTGATGGCTTTTTACTTTCTTCCTTCCTTTCCCCTTCTCTTCTCTCTCCCTCTCCCTCTCCCCCTCCCTTTCCCTCTCCCTCTCACTCTCTCACTCCCTCTCCTTCTCCCTCTCCCTCTCCCTCTCCCTCTCCCCTCCAAATATGGGTATAAATAAATTGAAAGTAAGAAAAGTAGATTAAGATCTAAGATGCACAGTCTTTCTAGGAGGGGGAGGTGGAAGATTGGAAGAAACATACCTCACCACCAAAAGGATGTTGTGAAGAATGAATTGTAGTATTATGCTTTTTTGAAGGAGGTGGGGGTTTTGTATTCATAGAGGTTTAATTGCCTTTTTTAATCTAGTTGCCAAGCCTTTTGAATGCAAATGTTCTTGAAGTCTAGGTCTTCACATGGATACCTTTAAGGTAAAACTTGAAGTGTGTATACTCATGCATTGCATTCTCACCCCCTGGGTGCAGTTACTGTTATCTATTAGACTTACACAGAAACTACTAAATGATCCCCCAGAATTAAACTAAAAGTAGAAAAAGAAGTTCCCAAATGGGAAATTATTGTTCTTTGGGAATTTTTTATTCTGAAATTTATTGGAAATAAATCCTTAGAAGGACTAAACTTCTAATAATTAAGCATAAATATAACATTTTCCACGGACTTTCAAATTGGTTTTGAAATTCTCACTAAAGAATAGGTTAGCTGTTAATGATTTTCTCACTTCACTTACTGATCCAAAGGTGTGATGTTGGTTTTACCCTGTAGGCTGTTACTTTGCTTCTTTGCACTTCAAAAAGATCTAAGATCACTGATTATGACTTTGCCACTTCCTGTCCTATTGTCCTTACAAAGGGGTTTTGTGGGTTTAGGACCTCACTGTAAAGAAACCAAAAATTCTTGATAGTTGATGTCTATTAAATTCAATACTTTTGCTTTTCATTTTAACCTGTTTAATTGTATAATTTATAAAGTAATACTTACTGGGATTTCAGAGTTCCTCTTCTGAGAGCTGAAATGCCTTTTGCCTCCGTTTTCTTTCATGAATTGATGAATCTGTGTAGTTGAGTAAGAAAGCCAATCAACCAGGAGCCCAGACTGTGTAGAGGAACAACCTGTCAGAAGGTGTTTCCATTTCTATGAAATTCTGTTGACCTACAACTCCCCACCCCAAAGGCATTATTAACACTGTGCCCCTCATAGAATTTGCTCTTCTTTTGATGTGGCAGTACTGACAGACCTTTCCTGCAGTTGTCATGCCTCTTCGGAGATATCATCTGTGAGTCACTATTGTGTTTAGGCTTGAGCTAGCAAACCAATGCATCTGGTTCTGAATTAGTGGAGTGTTTCACATCTTCATTAACTAAGCCCATATTATTGTTTTCCTGACTGTAGTAATTCTGTACTGCAAGTAATTGTCAGTCATATGGTTTTTGGTGGAGGAATACTTGAACTAATTTGGTAGGAGCATCAAGCAAACAAATCAAAGTTGATATTTCAGTTTTTGGTTTTTTGGACAATTGGACTACTTCACACTGACCTATTTTTTCAGCACTTCAGTATGTGAGGCACAGTAACCTACAGAGTAAATTTCAAGACAGTCTCTACCTCTCTTGAGTGTATTTTTCCAATAATATATTTTCATTTGGATTTAATAAAAAAATATATCTGACCTTTCTCTAGAACTCCATATACACACAAAGAATTGTCTGCTTTATATGTCGATTTGGATGTCTAATAGGTATGTCAAATATACTGTGTACAAAATGCAACCCTTGATTCCCCCACATAACCACTCCACCTATCTCATACCTGTTTTTTCTCCATTTCTTCCCCCTTTCAGATCATGACAATACCTGGTTGCTTAGATAAAAAACCTAGGAGTTTTTTTTCTTTCCCTGAACATATTCCCCATTCAGTCTGTCAGCAGGCTTATCTCCAGAAGTCCCCAATCTGTTCATGTCTTCCCACGTCCACTTTCCACTGTAGTTCCAACCATCAACTTCTCCCACTTGAATGACTGCAGTGGTCTTCTCCCTCCTAGAGCCTCTTCTCCATTCAGAGCCACAGTGACCCTTTAAGCTGAGATCAGATCCTCTCTGTCTTAAAACCCCAGGGCAACTTCCATCACTCTTGAAACAAAATCCAAATTCCTTGCCCTACAAGGCCCTGTATGGTCTGGTATCTGGCTAGCTCTGCTGTCTTATCTCCTATGATTTTCCTCTCACTTACTGACAGTCTTACTTTCCTCAAGCATCTCCAGCTTGTTCCCACCTCAGGGCCTTTACCTTAGCTCTTCTCTGTCCTGAAATGCTCTGTCTCCAGAGCTTCACTGGTTGACTTCTTCCTGTTGTTCAAGCCTTACCTAAAATGTCAACTCATCAGTGAGGCCTTCCCTGAATATCTCATCTGAATTATGGCTGTCCCTCCCTGCATTCCCCCGTCACTTCATCCCATTACCTATTTTATTTTATTCCTAGCAAAGATCACTATCTTTATAAAGTTCTTATTATTTACCAATTTATTTCAATTCACCATCTCTCTTAGAATGTAAGCTCAATGAAGGCAGGGACCCTGTCTGTCTTGGGACCCTTTGCTGATGTATCCCCAGTTTCTGTAACACTGTCTGGTATGTGCAGTAGGTGCTCACTAAATGTTTAAGGTTGAATTAGTGAATAAGAACAGTTAGCCCATGAAGAATATAAACCACTGAATCAGTATAGATTATGTTTTAATGAGAACATTTCTGCCAAATTTTCATGAAAATTAAGTGGCCCAAAGGCAAGAGAATGGACCTTTCTCTTCTGATTGTTCCATTAATTTGTGACCAGGCAAAAGATTGACAATTGTCGTCAGTTAGCTTTTGCTCTTGCAGCATCTGTATAAACTGGTTATCATTTATCAGTTGTGCATCTTTTATTTGCAACTTGTTGTGATGTTATATGCTTGAACAGCAGTACAAAGTGTACTCCTTGCAGATAAGAGTGTGAAATTGTAGGGACGCATTATAATGAGAACAGCTTGCACTGAACAGGCAGTAACCATGCATATGTCTCTCTCAAGAAAGAAAACATCAAATTCCAGACTGAGTGTAGTAAACAGCAGTTAATTTAACTGTAAAGATTGTGAATATATAATGATTTTCTAGGAATTGATGAATATTTAGATAATGAATACTTACATATTGATTTTGTGACTATAAATCTCTGCAAATCACATATAATGAATTGGATGTATGCCTATGATTAAGACAGAAAAGAGGAGAAAACCAAAAGATCTTTTTCTTTCCTTTGCTGTGGTTTAGTAATAAATGCCCATAGGCCACAGGCCATATACTTACCAAAATTAAAAGATATAAAGATGTTTTGTTTTGTTTTTGTTTCTAAAGCCACATCAGAATTCTTCTTAGTCTCTTCCAGTATTCCATTGTGTTATTTTCTGTCATTTGATGGATAATGTTTTCCTTTCCACTTTCTTAGGAAAAGTAGCACCTTCAAAGGTAAGAGCTTTTCTCACAGACTTTCTTGATAATTTTCCCAGTCCTCAACTGTGTTCTGTATGGTAGTGATTTTTCCCTTAGGAGTTTTGGGCACCTTTCCTTACACCTATTCCACTGGCAAACCCCCAAATACTGCCTTCTGCAATATTCTCTAACAATAGGAGCTTTTGTTAATATGCAGCAGTACATTAATCCTTTGACCAATTCCCCTGATAGGAAGAACCACCACCTTCACCTGTAGCCAGGTGTCCAGAGTTGGTATATTTGTGGTTGACTTTCAAGTCTGGCAGAATTAAGGTTCACAATGTCTCTGTTATTTAAATATAATTTTTTTTCATTGGGATTTGATTTTTGGCCTGGATGAAATCCTATTTTTTTTTAATTAGAGTGGAAGTCCTAGTACTCAGATTTTAATCAATACATAATAACAGTTTAACAGTGATTCTTTCTCATTAGATCATGGATAAATTGATCATGAATTGGGATCCTAAAGATTTCCAAATACCACCAATTCAGGAAGAGCGATCACCTATTGTTAAGGATGTCTTCCTTTTGCCTCTTCTGATCTACTCTGCACCCCTCTCTACCCGCCCTCTGTCTATGCTGGAGGCTGCCTGGGTCAAAAGCTCTTGTGCCCTCTGACTTCCACCAATGGCAGAGTCCCAGCAGGAGATCCAAGGGAGTGACAAGAGTGAGGTCAGGCTAATTATTCTCCTGGCTCCCTCCTTGTGGGTTTGCCTTGGGCTGCCTGTGCCCCTGGACTTAAGGTCATGGTGCTTCACTATAAGACTCTCCTTTTGGGTTCCTGTAATCAATTCTTCCTCTCATCACTTTTCCCCGAGGAGTGGTAACAATGCTGCTGCTACCAATCCCAAAGCATAGCAGTATCCTTGTAGTTCCCCTACGCTGTGTCTATGTCTTTACAAACAGTCCCTTTCAAATAAGTCTCCACAAATTTTCCTAATTTGAATGTACCGTCTGTTTCCTGTTGGAATCCTCTCTGATACAATGTTATCATTTCTTGGATTTTGGATACTCTCAACTATTTTTGACAAAGTATAGATATGACCTGGATCGGCAATGGAGTGGGCACAAAATAAAAGAAAAAATTACTGCCTTCTGGGGGACCTGTCATGTGAGATAGACAAGCTTCTCCTTTCCTTTATTCAGTATTCAATCAACATTTATTGAATAGCTACTGTAAACCGGACATGGTGTATGGGTCTCAGGTGACTACAAACGGGAGCACTATTTGGTTCCTGCCATTATATATCTTTATTTCAACTGTGTATTTACAGAAGATTCTACGTGTTCAGGTAATTATAATTCACAGTCCTGGGCCACGCAAAGATGAAGTCCCTCTCCCAGCCTCACACATGTGCCAGTATTAAACAATGGATTAATTAAGAGTATCAGCACCACCACCACCACCATTGTCATCAGTCCACGGGGAGCTCATTGTGAGCGCATGAGGAGTGTGGGCTTTGCCTTACTCATCTTTAGAGTGTTAGCATTACACAGTGCCATCCATGCTGGAGCCCTCAGGAGAGTTTCACCGTGTGATTTGTTTTGTTTTGTTGGGTCATACCACTAGTTTTGCAGACTTCTCTAATGCCCAGTTCCTGAACCTCTGTCATGGTTCTTTGCAGCCCTGGACTGAATAGGGAAATGTCAGCCTGATTGCTGTGTCCCTCCAGCCCATGATGCTGTAGACCCTCGTTAGTCTTCAGTAGTCTCCTGCCTTGAGAGCTTACTAAGAAAGCAGAAAATTGACAGCCTGTCTCATTGTGCCTGATGCCTGGTCTTGGCTTCTTCTGTTTTTAGTTCCCAGTGCCTGGTTCTGTACAGTGACCGCTGTGATTCTCAAGCGTGACTGTTTCCTGAGCCCATAATAGGACTTCTTTTGTGCTTTCATCTTTCTGGATGGGAATCTTGCAGTGTCAAGGAAATCCTTCTGAGCAGATGGAAGATTTCAGTTGAGCACAAATCTTCTTTTCTTTATGTTAGCCTTGGGTAAAACATATTCAGTGGGTGTACTTTAGGAGAAGAGGCTTATGGTTAAATAGATTCGGGCAATCGTCTTTAAAAAGTTTCTTCACTATAGGACATCTCTTAGGACTGGTGGCTATATTGGGGGAAAACCTACTTTGCATAGTTGAGTTGTATCCACTAGAATCTCAGCCTATAGTAACTTTTCCTTACATCACTCTTAATGCCTGCTAACCCTGAAGAGATGTTAAAGTCTTAAGAACAGAATTAGGCAGGTCAAGAAAGATGTGACACTTCCTATCCTGTGCTAGGGGTAGGAATGTGTGTGAGTGACCCTGTCCAGTTAGAAAGTCCTCCTGGTTATCTTTGACATCGTTGTGATGAAGTTTGGCAGCCCTGCACTTCATGCTCCTAGTGGGAGACATCATCAATCTACACAACAGCCACAATTCTCCATGATATTTCCAGGGGGTGAGGCTGGGACATCGTACCTTATGAGAACCAGTGTTGCAAGTGCCACGGGAGCAGCCAGAGGAAAATTCACTGCACCTTACTGAAAGACTAGGACTTGTTATTTAAAAGTTGTAATAAACCACACAAAGGTTTACTCTCTGGCCTCCTTTTCTTATCCTGTCTCCTGTTCCAACTATAGGTGAACTCCTTCTCCAAGTGCCTTTAAACTCTTTTTTTTCTTGACTTACCTTGCCCCTTCTCTGTGGGTGAGCAAAACACAATCTATTGCTGAATGGTTTCATCTAAACCAGAGTCTGGGAATATCTAGAGACATTTTTGGTCGTCACAGCTGGCAGAATGCTACTGGCAACAGTGGGTAGAGGATAGGGATGCTGCTAAACAGCCTACAATGCACAGGACTGCCCCCTCCTCCCATCCCAAATGAAAACTTATCCAGTCCCAAACGTCAATAGTTCTAAGGTTGAAAAACCTATTATAGACTCTAATCTGTCCAACAGAACTTTCTGTGATGAGGGAAATGTTCTATACAGTACTTATTACTATATGTGGCTATTGAGCATTTGATATGTGGCTAGTGCAACTGTGGAACTGAATTTTTAATTTTAAGTTAAATAGCTACACTAGAGTTAGAGGCTGCAATATTAGACAATGTAAATCTAGACCATAGGTCCCCTGTCCCTTCGCATAAAAGGTTGGTACCTGAGAGTGGGAGGGTCAGTGAGGGAACTTAGAGGAAGCTGCCCAGGGTGGATGCATTCACTGAAGGCAGTGCTGGCCTCCTATGGAGAAGAAAGAAGTTTTGGAAGGGGTCCCATCATCTAGAAGTTTATATGAAGCAGGGCCCAGAAAGCCCTGGGGTGCCTTGTATTGGAGATGAAACCCCATGTTTACTTCAAACTAGACAAAGAGTTGGATATATTGTCCAGGAGGAAGGAGAAGCTTAAGTTAGTAAATTAAAAGGAATAGATATAGAGAGAAGAGTTGACGTGGATAAAGTAAAGTGGTGGGGAAAGTACAGTAGATAAGTGTGGAAGGGGAAGAAGGCATAAGATGGGAGGAGGGCTGGAGGAAGAACGTGGCCGAGACCGGCGAAAGACATATTTCATGGAGGAAAATTAGTTATCTCCGCCTCCTCCTCCTTCTCCTCATTCCCTCTATTTAGTTTCACTGATTTTTTTTTTTCTGCACCCATGTGTATGCATCAGTCAGGGTCCCAGCAGGAAATACATGATATACTCAAATTGGGATGGTTTGAGGAGTTCATCAAGTGACTATGTACAAAGGTGTCAGCAGGAGGTAGAGCAGCACAGGGGCAGTGGTGCAGGACCTCAGGACTGGTGACAGGAGGGTGTGCTTCCTAACCCTAGGCCCACGGTGCTGGGGGCAGTGCACTACAGGAACCCTGCACTGGGGAGAACTGAGGACAGGGCTGCCTGGCAGGCGCTGTAATCTTCAGTGGAGGATTCACGCATCCACAGGAGGTCTGCCTGGTAGGAAAATATGACTTCACTCTCCCCCTCCTTTCAGTCTCCCTCCCTCCAGGTACTCCTACATGTGAAGCCCTTGAAAAAGGATTTAAAGTAGCCAATTAGCAATGCAAGCATTAGTTATCATTGACTTCTCTCACCAGAGCAAAATAAACAAAACAAAGTCCTTGGCAGGTACTTTGGAGGTATTCTGAGAACTGTGTTTTTATAACAGAGTGGGACAATACAAATATTTAATAGTTTCATGGAACTTTGTTTATTCTGAGTAGGTCAGAACAAGTCATTCTAATGTTTTAAATTGGCACGAACAGGCAGAACGGGCCTCTGTTTTTGCAGGTAGGTACTCCTCATTTGCAAATGAGCATATTTCCACAAATAAGCCATTGGAGGTAATCCTCAGCAAAATGATAAATTGTGCCCAGAGTGGCACCCACTCACCTGCCTACTAAATATTTCTTTACCTCTTTCAGGCTCATGGGCTACTCAACATGGGACTTTATTCTAAAGACATTATGCTGATCTAAATGCATCCTAATCCCCAGAGAGAGCTCAGCTGATAACATGTTAAGATGTCAAGCATGCAGAAGCATATGCATTTTCGCTGGCCACTTTCAATGGGAGAGAAGATTTTAATAGCCAAAGGAAGACATCTCTGTTAGAGTTTTAGTGACTGTGATAGAAACATGGGAGCCAGGTATATAATTGCCAAGCCAAAGTGTCTACCCTGCCAGCTTCAGAGCTGTTTTGGGGGCTTTAACATATATTGTATATTATGATAACAACAACAAAAATATGTTTTAGTAAGTACCAACTAAATGCCAATGTTATAAGCTCACTCATGTGACCTTACTTAATCTGTGAGAGAACACAGCAAGGAAAGTGGTATTATCAACATGTTGCAGAAGACGAGTCTCTGAGAAGTGAAACGTACACAAGGCTGTCCAGCTAATAAGAGGAGTACAAATCCACAGGCACAGAATCTCCTCTTTTTTACCCCAATGATATAGGATAGCTGTACCAGCAATGACCCAAGACAACAGAGCATTTCAGTCATTTGCTTTCAGTTTGTAGTTTTCTAATGTTATTATATATAATTATATAACAGATTGATGTGCCAACCAAAAGTGAAAAAGCATCTGGATTATAAACAATTTCTCCCTTTTATCTTTCCACTAAAACTCCAAAAAAAAGAAAGATAGAAAAAAGTTCTTTAAACTTGGATCTAAACCACATTTCTTAGAATTCTCTGAAATAATTGGCTTAGGCTTATGTACTCACCCAAAGCCAAACTGCTGTTATTGCCCCATCTTTTTGAAGAGTGAAACAATAGCAATGACTTCTTTGATTTCTCTTTTCCCTCACTACATACATATGGACTTTTTTTTCATAAACAGGAATTTTAATTTTTTAAATAAACAAAATAACCATTTGTCAATCTCTTGCTCATATTGGTATGGGAAATTTTTTTCCTCCTGACTAGCTAAAGCAGAAACATCAAGGGAATTTCTGCAGGAGTGATTACTGGCTACCTAGGAATTGTTTGTTTTGCCTGTTTGCCTGCTCTTTCTGCTCTGCTATCAGTGATTTTTCACCAAGGCAGCCTAGTTATTGTGGTTCAAACTCCAAGTTGCTATGGTAAAGGTGCTTCTATTCTCTCCCACACTTTCTTTATAACACTTGCTCTTTACACAACCCATTCTTAGAATCTCAGAAGTGACAGTGGTCTAAAAAGATTGGCATAATCCCTTGGGCTTTGTGAAAGCTTGGACACACACACTTGGAAAACCAGTAAACTTCTGGAGGCCAAAAAACGATTCTTTCATGAACCCCCAGAACCTGCTACAAAGCCTGTATGCACTTGGTAAGTGTCAAACAGAGGAAATATCAGCTCGATCAAGATGTCAGCAGGAACACCAAAGCAAAAATGCCAAGCCTGCTGAGGCCAGGGCACCCAATTTGTGAAATGGGGAAGAACCTATTACAGATTTATGACTGCTTAGTAGTCTCTAATTTCCTGTTTCATGGTTTGTATTCTGTGATGATTTTAGATCGGGATTGAAAATAGATCAGGGTCCAACTTTAAAGGGCCAGATAGTAAACATTTTAGGTGTTAGGCTAGCCATCTATGGTCTCTGTGGCAGCTCCTCAAGTCTGCCATTATAGCCTGAACGCAGATGTACACAATATGGAAATGAGGGAGCATGGCTGTCTTCCAAATGAAACTTTATTTACAAAAACAGGCTGCAGGCTGGATTTGGTCCAAGGGCCATGGTTTGCCCATTCCTGATTTTAGGCATTGAAATTTAACGAACTTTTAAAGCATATCAAAAAATAGTTTGTGGATGTTAACTAGACTTATTGTGGTGATCATTTTGCAATATGTACAAATATTGAATCACTAGATTATACACCTGAAGCTAACATAATGTTATATGTCAGTTACACCTCAATTTAAAAAGACAAAACAAGGGCCAGCGGAGTGGCACGTTGGTTGGGGGTTGGCTTGGGACACCTGCTCTGGAAGGCGGGCCCTGTTTTGGATCCCACACTGGAGCCAGTGGCACTGCGTCCTCTACAGCTAAGATGGTGAACAACAGCTCGACCTGGAGCTGGGCTGCCGTGAGTCCCCAGCGACGGCATAGGCTGCAATGAAGCTGCAGTGGGCTGCCATAAGCTACCATGAGTGGTTGGCAGCTGGCATGGGCGGCTGGCAGCCCACTGATCCCCCGTGAGCAGCCGTCCAGTGGCCAGCAAGCGACTGCCTCACCCAGGAGGAACGCAATGATGGTGTCAACATGGGCCGGTGAGACAGTGTCCTTCATGGCTGGACTGAAGAGCAGGGGGACGGCAACTTGTCTGTTCCCCTTCCCCGATTCCCCAATAAAATCTCTAAAAAACAAAACAAAACAAAATACTTTGTGATTCAGCTTCCTATCTTGAAACAAAATGACTATATTAAAAGTCTTTAAAAATAGACGTGGCTGCTATAAACATTAATGTATGTCAGTGGATTTGGCATGTGGGTAGAGGATACAGAGGTAGGGGTTACATTCAGTGAGATCTTCTGTTAATCTAACCATTAGTTTAAGATGCTGGTTATTAAGAGTTCACACCCGGGCCGGCCGAGTGGCGCATTGGTTAAGAGCTGGCTTGGGACGCCAGAGGGCCCCGGTTTGGATCCCACATATGAGGGCCAGTGACACTCGCCCGGGAAGAGCACAATGATGGTGCCAACTTGGGCCAGTGAAGCAACGTCCTCCACAACTAGACTGAAGAACAAAAGGACAGCAACTTGACAGTTCCCCTTCCCCCAAATCCCCAATAAAAACCTTTTAAAAAAAAAAGAGTTCACACCCTTTGGCCCAATAATTTTTCTTCTCGGAATATATTATAAGGAGTAATAAATAATGAAGGCAAATATTTATGTACAGATGTTTAACATAAGTCATTTTAAATAAAAATTTAGGAAACATTTACATGTTCAACATTAGAAGAATGGTTAGGTATATTATGATATATTCACATTAAAATATATATCCATTACCAGCCTCCCGCCACAATATTTTTGGAGTCCAGGGCTCCATTGAGGACAAATGGAGATTCATATAACATGTCTAATTATTTAAAAGTGTAAATAAAACTACCAAACTGTTAGAGAATGTTTCATCCTTCTACTTGGACAAATACAACCTACTAAATGACCAAGAAGGCCAAGTTTAAATTTAGAATTCTCAGACTCTGGAATTCCATGCTGGAATGTGGTGGCATGGGGAGTGCAGCCCCTTACTCCTCCCAGCTCTGTTTCAGTGCCACATCAAGAGAGACCTTACACATACATGTGAGGATACCCCACCCTCATATCCAAAGTCCACCAACATTCTAGGAACACTTGGCCATCCTTGGGCCTGGAGCGTTTAGTGCTGTACAATCAGCCCTCAGGGATGACCCTGGGAAAGAGGCCTAAGCAGGGCCTTTTGGTCATGGTATTTCAGGATTCCAAGTACTTTGAGAATGGTCTAGAATGATGGTACAGACTCGGTGTGGATACATCCTTCTTTCCCTGTGGACCCCTCCTCTCGTAGAGAGAGGTATAGCAAGAGGTGGCCCAGGGCAAAGCTGCTGTAAAATTCTGGGTCCTTGGCAAGGATGCCTGTGTCTGGTTTAAGGGCAGTATTGCCCATTACAATGTCTAGTAACAGGTTTTAAAAACATGAGAAATGTTTTAATATGATTTTATGTGAAAGAGGTTTAATAATAAGTATGCAGACTGACCTCAATTATGTGAAGAAAATATACACAAAAAGAACTGGAAGAGAAAAAGCAGAACTAGAAGGAAACATGCCGAAATGGTAAACGTAATTGTGTCTGAGTGCTGAGATTAGAGTGATTTATTTTAAAGTACTTGAATTTTTTCTCACCATATTTTCCACAATGAATGCGTATTACATTGATAATCAGGAGAAAAATAACATAAAACACCTAAAATTTTGACTAAGAGTGTTGATAAACGCAGCATAGTACTGCAATAATTGGTTTCCTTTATCACAGTTTTCAGGAGTCTGGAAAAGGTTAATTTTTACTCTACTTTAGGTCTTTAAAATAACATTTATTGACGTTCTTATGATGAAAGTCTTAACAATAAAGAACGTCTTAAAAATGTGTAGAGGAAGGCAGTGTGGAACAATGAGGGCAGATCTTGGTTTGAATCTCATCTTGACTGTCTACTAGCTGTGTGACATTGGGGCAATCTTTCAACTTCTCTGAACATCAAATTTGTTTGTTTTTTGGAAAATGGGGATAATAATAGCTACCTAATAAGATGCTTGTAGGGAGTCATGGTAACAGCACACGAAGAGGACTTGGTGTGCAGTAGGCCATCAGTATTACTTTCCTATCTCTACCAGTCCCTCCCCCGTTCAGAACAGAGGTCAAAGTGCTCTGTCTCTTGGGATGTTTGCACATTAATGGAAAATATAACATGTAAAGCATATAATGATCAGCAGAGAACAGTTTTCAAACAAAATCTAAGTGCAAAGAGTGGAACAAAGGTGGATGTATTTGTGGTTTGTGGACCATTGGCAATTCACTTTTTCTGAGTCTGGTGAGAGTTTCACCCAAATAAATGATGTTTAAGTGTGTGCGTTAGAATAAGTCAAACCAAAATGTTAAAATAACTCAAACCAGAAATTCCCAGATACTGTAACTGGAGTTTCCATGATCTTGGAAGCATGTTATCTGGATAGAAAGGCACACACCATAGACATATCTCTTCAAAATTCACTTAGAGGCTGAGGGCCGGCCGAGTGGATCAGTTGGTTAAGAGCTCACTCAAGAGTTTGAGCTCTGAGCAACAGCAGTTCAAGGCCTGGCCAGAGCTGAGCAGCCACTGAGCTGCCAAAAGGTGGCAAGATGGCTCAGCTAAAAAAGAAAAAAAAATTCACTTAGAGGCTGGGGGGAGGGGGGTAACTATTAATTTTACTTTAGAGTGAGTTCCCAGCTGCAGTCTGCTTATTGCAGTAAACCAGGGAAACATGTTTGTGATGAGCAAAAAGCAAACCACCTTTAGCTGCTGTGTTATTGAAGGCATCAGCAAAACTAGGGCATGAGCAATTTCCTTTTGTTCCAGTCTTTGTCCAAGTGATGGAAGAGAATGATCTGGCTCAAATTACAGAAAACCAGAAAAGGTACAATATATGTTTAGAATACTCTTAAAATTACAGGTGAAATTTCTCTCCCAGATCTTTTTGTCACTGCCAAATTGCAATGACACATTTCGATGGTGGCTGAAGAGATGAAATCAGAATTATTGGGCAGAACACTGCATGCTTTTGTGTTCTTGGGACTTTCTGAGTTTGCTCTCTCCTACGTTAACTGGCATTAACAACCACCTCTTGCTACTGGGCTCTTGTAAAAGATAGTAGGTAATGTTTTCAGAAGTTGTTTTAAGTTATTGAAAAGAAAGTTATCTATAGAAATACAAAGTTAAACTGCCATTACTGTTACCATTGCTTATTACTATGATTTTCTTAAAAAATTGATCTTGTTATTACTGTTTCTGAGCAACTAGATACAAGTTTATTGAGATAGGCACCTTCTTTCCTAATACATTTTTAAAATTCCCCTATCCCAAGTTACATAATATTTTAAAATAATTGAAAACTCATTATACAATAATTTTGTAATAGTAAAACAAATATCAGTTTATCAAGTGTTTTTCATGCAACTAAGAAGAATGATCTCCTACTTACATTCCTTCCAGCTCTGAAGTGAAAAACTATTGAGTTGATGTGAAGTCAGTTTTTCCTCTACTGTTTATATCTGGGTTACCTTGGTTAAGTCTCCAACCCCACTGATCTGTTACCTCATATCAAAAATGGGAATAAATTGTGTCCCACAGGATTGGTGTAAGGGTTAAATGTGAAAATAGCCATTTTAGAACTTATTGTAGTATGTAATAAGTACTCAAAAATTGTCTAGAAATTCTAAATCTGTTTGATCAGGCCACAGCTAAAGAAGGAAGTTAAGGCAAAGAAACAATAGTAGTAATGGACTAGTTCTTAAAGTCAAATGAAGACCCCATGGTTCATAGGGTGTCTTATAGGGTTTGTTGCTTTTGTTTTTTCCCCAGATATAGACAACATACTGACCTTAATCACGCTACCTTATCCTTTTTAGATTCTTATAATTATATGCCTCTTAAAAAGTAGACTAGAGAATTCCAATGAATTAATGTGACCTTGACAAGGCCCACATCTATGGATGGAAACCCAGTCATAATTGGTCTTTACCTTCCAATATCTAATATTTAGAAAACTCAAAATAATATAAATCTAATGAGTATGAAATTCAGATACTTTTTCTTACATATTCTCTTCTTTACCTTCATGAAGAGGGAGTAAGTGATAAGTAAACATGCCAATGTCAGAAACTTACTTCAAAAACAATTTGTGGGATGTGTCAAATTCAAATTATAGTGGTAACTCTTTTAACCTCATAGGAGTAACCAGGGCTGTCTATTCCATATATAAAACATGCTCACCAGATGCCCACAGACAGCACACTGAATAATTAGGCATTTCTCCTTCCAGGAGCTATTTATATTTTTTCCCAATATGTATTTGCCAATTGTTATTTAAAATGTACAGTTTAATAAGATAGTAAATAACCAATGATATATAAATTTAAAAAAAGATAGTTATTTTTTTTCTGTGAAAACAATATTAAACAATTTGGAAAGACTTTATAAGGATGAGTTGCCAAAAGCAATTCCTGTTGAAATAGGTGTGGTGAAAGTACTGTCAAAGATATTGATAGGAAGAATCATAAAAATCTACAAGTATTCTGAACTCATATTGTTTCATATATGTATTTAAATTCTTATTTTACTCTAAACAGATGGATACTATGGATACTGGAAATTATAGATAATGCATTATGGGTGTGGTTCATCAAAGGAGCTGCAAAGGCGTTGACTCACACCTAAAGCAAAATCCCTTGTCCTTCATTCAGAGATTAACAAATGAATTCACATTTATATGTTTCAAGTTAAATGTATACATGGATCTGTGTGTGTGTGTGTGTGTGTGTGTGTCCCCACTTTAATCAGTCAAGGTTCAATCAAGGAAACACAGTCACTATGAATATTATGAGAATAAGGAATTTATTTTAGGAATTAGAAATTACACAAATGTGGGAGGATCTGGGAAAATTAAGTTCTAAAAGGGAGAGTCAAGAGGCTTCATGGAGTCCCTAACCAGTCATTCTGAAACCCTGAAAACCTGGCTAAGCATGGTGTCTGTAGAAGCAGCACCTCACCTCATGGAGAGGTCTGTGGGAAGCTGCTGCCTCTGCGTAGCTGCGTCTGTGGAGCCACAGCCAGCAACTGGGGCAGGCCTGGAGTCACTTTTGGCCAGCAGTCAGGACGAAAAGCTAGATGTGGACACAGAGAGAGCAAGGACAAGTGGGGATCCACTTTGGCACCAGCGACAGCCTGTCATTGTTTCTGACTGCACAATATGCCAAGGGTAGTGACTGTTTCCTCACTTCCACCTTCCAGATTTCATACCAACCTCCTCCACATCTGCTAACTCTATAATCCAGAGCCACACAATGGAAGGGGGTTCTGGGAGGCATGTTTCCTCGGTTAACCAAGTTGGCAAAGCCAAGCCTCCACACCCACTTTAACTGCTTCTTCAGTTAACCAACCAGTCATGGATTCCAGTCATGCCAAATTAAGCAGGATTCTGCTGTTATCAACTGTCCCATTTACATTTAAGTGTGTTGATAAATGATGTTAGGAAATTATGTCTTAAGGCCCTATAATCTTATCTTGTATCTTCAGAATCAATAGATAAAAGTTGAATTATTAGATAGCTTTAGAGTTAGGGTAATTTATTGGATAGGATTTCCAGTTTTAGTTGCATAGAAAAGCTAGTATTTTTTCCCTCTTCTCTTAGGAAGCCCACAATGGCAACTAGGAAAACAAGCAATGGATTTTAAAAACCCCAACTTTGAGAAACCTAGAAGACACCTGAAACCCCAAACTATAATGCATGAGAAGGCACTGCCAAATACAGCAAAGGTAAAACTAGGGTGTGGGTAGATGCTTAGAGAGGACGACTGTGGCTGCAGATCTGAAGCAAAGCGGCAGAGCAGTTAGGTAGTGAGACACCCTTAGGGGCAAAACCAGTAATTCCTTGTTTGGAACAATGACAGTGGGTGTCCAAGCTGATGCAAGAGCTTCCCTGTAGCTGGTTTGGTGTAAAGTAGAAGCTGAATAGGGAATTCCAAAGTAACATTTGTACAAAACAGTCTGTGAGCGAGACAGAGTAAAGAGACTCAATATTTTGAACAGGACTTTAACTACTGTTATCTTCTGATTGAGGACAATTAAACCTCAAATAACTCACACATAAAACCATGTGTCAAAGAGTAAGTTCCTGGCTGGCCGAGTGGTTCAGTTGGTTAAGAGTTAGCTTAAGAGCATGAGCTCTGAGCAACAGGGCCGCTGGTTCGATTCCCACATGGGCCAGTGACTCTGCCCTCAAGCTGAGCTGCTGCTGAGCTGCCAACAGGTGGCAGGATGGCTCAGCTGGTGAGAGCACATGCTCCTAACAACAAGACTGCCTGTTCCATGGTGGGCTACGCCCGTACGCAACTAAGACTGAACTTGGTACCTTGAGCTGAGCTGCCATCTGGATGGCTCAGTGGATACAGCGCACGCTCTTAACAACCAGGCTGCTGGTTTGGCTCCCGCATGGGATGGTGGCTATGCCCACCCACAACTAAGATTGAACACAGCACCTTGAGCTTAGAGGCCACGAGCTGCCGATGGGCAGCCACATGGTGACTGGAACCCTCCACAACGAAGATTGAAGAACAACAACTTGGCTGGTCCCCTTCCCCAATTCCCCAACACTGTTCCCCCCACCCCCACCCCCAATTTCCCAATAAAAAAGTAAATTCCTGCTTGTTCAAAATGTGGTCCTAGCCTTTCTGATGTTGTTCTCTGTTCCTATGTAATTTAAAGGGAAACTTTCACAATGTCCAGAGCCCTTGATGTCCTGCAAATGAAAGAGGAGGATGTCCTCAAGTTCCTTGCAGCAGGAATCCACTTAGGTGGCACCAACCTTGGTTTCCAAATGGAACAGTACATCTACAAACAGAAAAGTGATGGCACCAACATCATAAATCTGAAGAGAACCTGGGAGAAGCTTCTGCTGGCAGCCTGTGCCATTGTTGCCATTGAAAACCTGGCTGATGTCAGTGTCATATGGTCCAGGGATACTGGCCAGTGAGCTGTTCGAGTTTGCTGCTGCCACTGGAGCCACTCCCATTGCTGGCCGCTTCACTCCTGGGACCTTCACTAACCAGATCCAGGCAGCCTTCCGGGAGCCGAGACTTCTGGTGGTTACCGATTCCGGGCTGACTACCAGCCTCTCACAGTGGCGTCATATGTTAGCCTGCCCACCATTGCTCTGTGTAACACAGACTCTCCTCTGCACTATGTGGACATTGCCATCCCTTGCAACAACAAAGGAGCTCACTCTGTGGGCCTGATGTGGTGGATGCCGGCCTGGGAAGTTCTGCGCATGCGTGGCACCATCTCCCGCGAGCACCCGTGGGAGGTAATGCCTGACCTCTACTTCTACAGAGACCCTGAAGAGATTGAAAAGGAAGAGCAGGCCGCTGCTGGGAAGGCTGTGACCAAGGAGGAATTTCAGGGCGAATGGACGGCTCCAGCTCCCGAGTTCACTGCTGCTCAGCCTGAGGTCGCAGACTGCTCTGAAGGCTTGCAGATGCTGTCTGTGCCTACTCAGCAGTTTCCTATGGATGACTGGAGCACTCAGCCTGCCACTGAGGACTGGTCAGCAGCCCCCACTGCTCAGGCCACTGAATGGGTAGGAATGACCACTGAGTGGTCCTAAGATGTTCTTCCACGAACTCTAAAGAAAAATGAAATAAAGTTGATGGAAAATAAACAGTTTCTAAAAGCTAATATACCAAGGGTGCCATAGAAAAATGTACACATTTTAAGAGATGTTATCTATGTATTACTTTTCAAAGTTGAATTGTTGTAGCAATGTGTAGTATGATGTTTGCTCAAAAGATGGCGTTAATCAAATGAATGCTAGCATCATTCATTGTATTACAATTTTAATACAGTTTCTTCCTTTCTTAAAATGTGTATATATATTTTTGGCACCCCCAGTATGTGTGTATGTGTGTGTATGCCAAAAAATGTATACAAGTGGACACTTTTGGTCAACGTTGCTTAAGCAGTAGTTTGCTATAATCAGAAGTGTCTGAACACTGATGGTAGCCACTTTGAGCACCTCTTGTAATTGCAGAAGTCAAATGTGACTTGTATTCATCATTTGTTATTGGTATATATTGAGTATTACAATTTTAATACACTTTTTTCCTTTCTTAAAATGTGTATGCATTTTTTATTTTTTGGCACCTTCTGTATATGTGGTCCTAGTCCTTTCCAAAACCACATGAATCTGCTGTAAACTTCTGGTCCTAGAAGAACTCACCTCATTCAAGAATGAATGATAATAAAAAAAACTATACAGAATATGTACAAAGTTACAACTAGAAAAAGGGAGAAAAATTATAGATGAATAACACTGACAAGGAAAAAATGTTGCCCCAGATGAATGTATAGAAAATTGTCACCAAGGGCCAGCCGAGTGGCGTGTTGGTTAAGAGTTGGCTTGGGACGCTAGCTCTGAGCAGCAGGGCCCTGGTTCAGATCCCACAATGAGGGCCAGTGATGCTGCGCCCTCTACAGTTAAGATGGTGAACAACAGCTCAACCTGGAGCTAGGCTGCTGTCAGTCACCGGCGACCTCATAGGCTGCAGTGGGGCTGGCCGGCATTGGGCATGAGTTTTCATGAGCTGCCGTGAGCCGCCATGAGCAGCCGTCCAATAGCCAGCGAGTGACTGCTTCACCCGGGAAGAGCGCAATGATAATACCAACATGGGCCAGTGAAACGACGTCCTCCACAACTAGACTGAAGAACAAAAGGACAGCAACTTGTCTGTTCCCCTTCCCCAATTCCCCAATGCTGTTCCCCTCCTCCAATTTCCCAATAAAATCTTTAAAAAAAGATTGTCACCAAATAACCTATGTATTTAAACATATATTTAAAAATATGTATATTTAATATTGTAATCACTGCTTAAAAAAACAAGTGCTTAAAGCAAAAACGCAAGAGCTCAGGGAATACATGGTAAATCAGCAGAAGGACAAATGTGGCAAAACTCAGAAAATAAGCAGAGGAGAAAAACAAAACTATTTTAGCAACAACGGCCTTCCTGGAAGCAGCATACAAAACCAGAAACATTCTGAAAGCATAGTAAGGGACGGAAGATTGGAAAGAAAAAGCAAAATGAAATAACAATGAAGAGTTTAAAAGACTTACAGGGAAAATGATACATATGGATGACAGGCAAATGATATCTGATAACTACTGCCCCTAAAGAAGATTTTTTAAAAGGACAAAAAATAATATAAAATATAATATAAGAAACTTTATCATAAATTAAAGAAATCTTTGATCAACAAATTGAAAACACTATATCCCAGCATTTAAAAAATTATTATCCCAGCATTTAAGAAATTAAAACACAATAATCAACATAAGACATATCCTACTAAATTGAATTGATTTCAGAGATAAAGGCAAAAGGATCAAGTCATCTGTAAAGGGAAAATCAGGCCAACCTGAGACTTCTATGGAGTAATAGTCAATTCCAATAGATAGACGGTCTATATAGATGTGCAAGGAGAAATTATGCCTTTCCTACCCCCAAATTTCATACTCAGGCAAACTGTTGTTTAACTTAAAGGTAATAGACAAACATTTTTAAATATGTAAAAACTCAGGAATAGAGCTCCTAAAAGTCTTTTGTGAATGTTTAATAAACTATCACAGGATCAACTGGAGGAGCATTTAACTATGAAAATAAGACTAAAATATTTGGGAACAGAAATAAATGTTTAAAACCTAACAGTGATGTAAAAAAATGGAGGGAAATTGTGAAGGAATATTGTAGATGATTGAAGAACATGATTTCTTTATTTTTATAGTCAATGGCCAAAAGATATCATTAAATCTGATAAATAAAGAATAGATGGATAAGTATAATTAAAACTATGAAGGTAAAAACTCAGAAAATATTACAATGAAATAAAATCAGATGGAAGAGTAAAGAGTGGGAAGAAAGAAAGAAATAGAAACTTGTTGTTACTCACAGTATTGAGTCAGTAGATAATGTATAAAGATATAAAAGATTAAATGTAATCTATAAAGTTATAAATTACCAAACACACAAACAAAAAAGAATGCTCAAAATTATCGGAAGGAACATACACGTGTACAGAAAGCAAATACAGCTAACATTGTAAAACATTTTTAAAAGAAAGAAGTAATAAAAACAAAGTATAATGTGAAATATAATTTAAAGTGGAGATTAAACATATCATGTAATTAACTCATTCAAGAACTATTTAAGTTCCTACTATGTGTCAGTCATTGCTCTAAGTTTTGACCCATTTAATCCTCATAACCATTCAGTAAAGGCACTGTTATTATCCACATTTTATAGATGAGAAAATAGAGTCACAGCAAGGAATAGTGACTTGCTTCCTAATCTCACAACTAGTAAATGAAGTAAATAGGATTTGCATTCAAGTAGTCCAGCTTCAGTACTTGGGTTCTTAACTACTATAATGTACAGCCCTAGGTACAGTTTAAAGCAACATTCCAAGAAACACTTATTTTCTTAAATACACATATTAGTAAACAAAATAGAATAAAAATAAGTGAATTGAACAACCAGCTGGAGTTACAATGACAACAAAATAAATTCAAGGAAAGCATAACAAAGCATAATAAAGGTAGAAACAAATAAATAGGTTAGAAAAAATTGGCAACACTAGTAGAGTAATGCAAGAACTTGATCTTTGGGTGAGAAATGATAAAACTAGATAATAGAATACAAAAAGTAGAAGAAAGCATAAATCACACAATAAGATATGCTAATGAGGAAAGAGTCACACACACACAAAAGAGCTGGTTAAAAGGATTCTAAGAGACAATATTGATCAACTATAGAAATAAATTTTAGAATATGAATGGAATAGATGACTCTATGGGCAAATGTAATTATCAAAACTGACATTAGAAGACACATGGAATGTAAATTCACCAATCACAATAAATAAAATAGAGAAAATTGTTCAAGAGCTATGGTCAAAAAGAGCACCAATCCCAGATATTTTCATGGGACAATTCTACTTAACATCTAAGAAATAAACAATTTCAGCTCTATTTAAACTCTTTGAAAGAAGGAAAGCTTTAGAATTCTTTTTATGATGCTATAATAAGAGTGGTATTAAAACTCAACAAAGATAGTACAAAATAAACAACTACAGATAATTCAAAAACATTCTAAAAGAATGATATACCCTTACTAAGTGGGGCTTGTTCTAAGAATAATTTCCTGCATTAATGAAAAAGCATGTGATTTTCTCCATAGATGTTGAAAGGCCCTTTGTAATTTCAACAATTGCCCTTGGTTAAAAACTCCTAAAAAATAGCAAGAGATGGATGCTTCCTTTGCATGATACACTATGTTTCGCATCCCAAACTAGCATCATGCTTAATGGAAATATTAGAAGCATTCTGAGTAAAGATGTTCACTATTACCAATTTGATTTAGTGTTATTGTGAGCTACTAAACAATGCAGTTACAAAAGAGAGAGAAAAAACTTAAAATATAGAAAAAGAGGTGAATCATTTTCCAGATGATGTGATTATCTACCTCATAAGCTCATGAGAAGCAATTGAAAAGCTGTTATAAACAATAAGAGAGGGCTGGCCGAGTGGCGCGTTGGTTGGGAGCTGGCTTGGGACACCTGCTCTGGGCAGAGGGGCCCCAGTTTGGATCCCACTTGGGGGCCAGTGGCACTATGCCCTCTGCAGCTGGGATGGTGAACTGCGGCTTGACCTGGAGCTGGGCTGCCATGGGTTGCTGATGACGGCGTGGGCTGCGGTGGGGCTGGCCAGCAGCTGGCATGCGCTTTCGTGAGCCACCGTGGGTGGCTGTCCAGTGGCCGGCAACCAATCTGCCTCACCCGGGAAAAGCGCAATGATGGTACCATCATGGGCCAGTGAGGCGATGTTCTCCATGGCTGGACTGGGGAACAGGGGGACTTGTCTGTTCCCTTTCCCCAATTCCCCAACGCTGTTCCCCTCCCCCAATTCCCCAATAAAATCTTTACAAAACAACAACAAAAAAACAATAAGAGAATTGATAAGGTGGCTGGATATATAATTTAAATGTGAAAATAAGTAGTGTTTATATATACAAACACAACTAACCAGATGACATATTAGAAGAAAAGATACTATTTAGATTAACAAGAAAATGGGAGGAAAAACCTGGTATTAAAGAGAACTATGTTTAGTGGTGGCCAAAGTAGCTCAGTTTTGGGATAGCATTAGAGTGAAGATCTAAAGAGAACTATGTTTGATCTAGATTAGTGGTTCTCAACTGGGGTTGATTTTGCTCTACTGGGGACATCTGACCATATCTAGAGACATTTTTGATTGTCCAAGTTCAATAGTGCTGAGGTTGAGAAGGCCTGATGTAGGTGACAACTTTAAAATGCTACTTAGGACCATAAAGGAAAGTTAATCGTGTTCTTGAATAAGAAGCTCCAAAATTGTAAAATTTATAAATTTCCCTAAATTAGTATATAAATTTAATGAGAGCTCAATAAAAATAAGAAAGTGATTTTTTTGGACCGGAAAAGCTGATTCTAAAGTTCATATGTAAAATTAAACAAGAAATTTCTTAAAATTCTAAATAAGAACAGTAGTAGTGTGAAGGAAAATTTCTGTCAGATGTAAAACATCTGTGGGGCTGGTCGAGTGGCTCAGTTGGTTAAGAGTTGGCTTGGGAGCATGAGCTCTGAGCAGCAGGGCCGCCGGTTCGGATCCCACATGGGCCAGTGATGCTGCACCCTCTATAGCTAAGATTGTGAACAACAGCTCGACCTGGAGCTGGGCTGCTGTGAGTGGCCAATGATGGCATAGTCCCTGCTGCAGTGGACTGCTGTGAGCTACCGTGAGTGGCCGGCAGCCAGTGTGAGCAGCCGGCAGCCTGCGAGAGCTGCCATGAGCCGCCATGAGTGGCCATCCAACAGCCGGCGACCGACTGCCTCAGCCAGGGAGAGCCCAGTGATCATAATACCAACATGGGCCAGTGAAGCGGTGTCCTCCACAACTAGACTAAAGAACGAAAGGACAGCAACTTGTCTGTTCCCCTTCCTGATTCCAGAATGCTGTTCCCCTCCCCCAATTCCCCAATAAAATCTTAAAAAAAAATCTATGAAACTATAACAAATATAACATTGAAGTCATTATAAGACACCCAAATACATACTGGAATTTAGGCAATAATAAAGACCTTTCAACTCAGGGAGAAAGATGCAGTATTCAGTAAATGAGCTCAAGTTAATTGGATGCAATTGGAAAAAAATCAATTTATCATTGTTCCATATCTTATGCCAAAATCAATTACAAATGAATTAAATATCTAAGTATAAAAATTATAGTAGTAAACATAGGATTTGTTTCTTAATCTAAATTAGGAAAGACTTTTTAAGTTTGAAAAAAGGGAAGATTTATAAATTCCACTATGTAGAAATAAAAATTGTATAATACAGTTGAAAGTCAGAAGACAAATGATAAACTGGAAAAATATTTGTAACTCATATCAACAACAAAATGGCTAGTTCTCTTAATTTGTAAAGGGTGCTTCTACACTAGCAAAAAGTAGGAAAATGGGAAAAGAACATGAACAGACATTTCATACAAAGGGACTGAAATGGTTCTTAAACTTGAGAGGATGCTTTACTTCACCTATAATAAGAGAAATACAAATTAAAACTGCACAGAGCTACTGTTTTTCCAATTTGTCTTTTCATTTCCATTGCCAATGAAATAATACTGTTTTTACAATTCGGTTTCTAATTAAATAATCAAAGATCTAAAACATGATTCTGTGGGAAAAGATACAGTAAAACAGTCTCTCTCATACTTTGTTGATGAAAATTTATTGGGTTGTCAGAAAAGTCATGACACATTTTTGCAACAAAAAACAGAAAAAATATGTCATGACTTTTCTGACAACCCCATAATTTCTATGAAGAGCAACTTGACAATATCTATCAAAAATTTAAATGCATGTACATACCCAGCAATTGCACTTATAGGAGTTTATCCTAGTGAGGTACATATTTGAAATGGTTGTATCATTAATGGTTATACAATTAGTAATTGCAGCATTCTTGGTAATAGCCAAAGATTGGATAGTCTACTAGTGAACTGGTTAAATCAATTATGGAATACTATACAGCCATAAAAAAGAATGTGGAAGCTCTTTATATTCTGATTATGTAAAGATAGCCAAGATTTATTGTGAAGTGAAAAACGTAAGATACAGAAAAATTTTTGTTGTATGCTATTTGTGTCAATATATAACTGCATATATACATGTATGTATTTATATTACAATTATATTCCATCTTTCCTCAGAAGAATAAACAAGAAACTGGTAACAGTGGTTGTCCCTAGGGAGGAGTATTGAATAGAAGAAAAGTTGCTTTTCATTTTATATATATATATATATATATATATATATATATATATATATATATATATATATACAAGGGGTGCCAAAAAAATGTATACTCATTTTAAGAAAGGAAAAAATTGTGTTAAAATTATGCTGATGGGAACCACTTTGAGCACTTCTTGTAATTGCAGAAGTCAAACATGACTTGTATTCATCTTTTGTTATCGGTATATATTGAATATTACAATTTTAATACACTTTTTTCCTTTCTTAAAATGTGCATACATTTATTTTGTGTGTGTGTGTGTGTGTGTGTTTGCTATGGGTGTACACTGCCTACTAAAGTATTAATTTTTAAAAAGTTTAAGAGAAATATGCATAACCCAAATCACTGGGAAACAAAGAGTTCCTGATTTTTCCAGAGAATCATTAAGGTATAGAATTTTTTAGTTGTAAAGGACCTTTAGAATTTATTCTTTGAGATGTTTTGATTTTTAAAAAGTAACTATTTTATATAAATCTTTCAAAAAGTTATTATAAATTATTAATTGCTTAATACTTGTAACTTTATCCTGATTATTTTGGCTATTTTCTACATCTTAGTTTGGAGCCAAGCTATAGACCAGAATCATGTACTCCTAAAGTAAAATGGCTCCAGATTGTTGTATATTTTAAAAGTTCTCCTGTCTCCTTTTAAAAATTATTTTGCTGTCTTCACTGTCAGTGTCAGATTTAAAGCTTCACTTAAAAAACAAACAAACAAAAACCCCAAAACTGTCATTGCCCTTGTCCCTGGCATCTCACTCCTTTTTTTTTTTAAAGGTTTTATTGAGGAGTTGGGGGAGGGGAACAGACAAGTTGCTGTCCTTTTGTTCTTCAGTCTAGTTGTTGAGGACGTCACTTCACTGGCCCATGTTGGTAATATCATTGCGCTCTTCCTGGCTGAGGCAGATTGGTCGCCGGCCATTGGACAGCCGCTCACGGTGGCTCACGGCAGCTCACTAAAGCTCACGCCCACTGCCAACCAGCCCCACTGCAGCCTACACCGGCTCACAGCAGCCCAGCTCCAGGTTGAGCTGTTGTTCACTATCTTAGCTGTAGAAGGCGCAGCATCACTGGCCCTCATGTGGTATCCAAACTGGGGCCCAGCTGCTCAGAGCTGGTGTCCCAAGCCAACTCCTAATCAACGCGACACTCGGCCGGCCCTCTCACTCCTTTTAATCTGTCAAAAGCTAGAAACCATAAGTAGCTTTCTTCAAACTGAGTCTAAAATGAGAAGAAACAAGTTTGGGTGAGTGCCTGAGTGGCTCTTCTTGAGTGAAGTGCAAATACTTTTGGAATGTGAACTTTGTGCTTTCTGTTGTGTCTCTTTGTACACTTATTTACTTACTTTTAGACAAAGGACTTTGTTTCCAGTAGTCAAGAATTCTGGGTCAACGACCCCTAGAGATAGAAGTTACAGTATTTGAATTGTTGGAAATTTTGGCATGTACATACTTATGCTTCTTACAAATACTATTTTACTTAATGAAATGACTATACACTCAGAATATAGATGTTTATTTCATGTTTACTGAACCTAACTGAAGAAGCACTGTATTATCCTATCATTCTAGATAAGAGTAAAAGCTGCATTTGAGAGTTTAGTTTATGGGAGGTTGAGTGCAAATGTATCCCTGTTTCTACTGTGTCATATTCCTCATCAGTGGAAGTTAAATCTTCATTAAATATGAAAGGCATTATTCATATAAAATAAGTGGTAACTGGAAATTCTAGGTACCTGGCAATTTTTGTCTGTCTAAAAATCATCCAGAAACCAATTTTTGTTTTAACCATTATTATTGAAATTGTGTCCAAGGAGAATTACTCCACTTTTCTGCTCTAGAAATAAACCATATGTGGCATAAGCTAATTGCTGCATATGAGGACTCCTCCTGGGTCCTAGGGTTACAGTTTTCAACAGCACTTCCCACGACATCATGGTATAGTTGTAGATGCTGATAGCAATACACAGGACTAACTTTTCATTACTTGTAGGACACTCACTGGAATTTGAATAATTTTAAATAAAATTAGTGGTAAGAGTTTGTTTTATTGATCTCTATGTCAAGTTTAGACATAATTTTATAGTTATTGAGCTACCTGATATCACCAAATCTCTTTAGTAGAGAAATTCTACCTAAACCTTATCTACTTCTGCTCAATTAGGCTAGGAAAGTTGCCACAGAGCTTGAAAGATAGTGTTTTTTTTGGGGGGTGAACCTCCTAGTCTGAAGCTTTTCATTAAAATGTTAGTACACAATAACCTTGCAAGACAAATGTTAATATTTTCTTGTATAAGATGAAAGTGGAGTTCTAGAGGTTAAAGAATTTTCCAAGTTTATATAAACAGTGAGTACAATAGCTAGAATTTGAACTTTGGTTATCCAACTCTAGAACTGTACCTCTTAAACACTTATTCTGTATTGTACACTGGTGACATCAGAAACAAGTGACATATAAAGAATGGGTTCACTGTGGAAAAAATGTGAGTTATAGTAAGTTTACACAAATGGTAGTATTATCTACTGTTCATCTTCGGTGGACAAATAACCAAATATCTGCTAGGTTCCTCCTTGTATCTCTCTTCTATGTTCAAATGCAACTTAGAAATTGAATTGAGTGACATAATGACCACACTGCTAAACACCATCAGGCAGAGAATATTTATCTGCTGGCATGTTATGAAGTATAGCTATATAATTTTTGGTCCTCATATAAGCTAGTAAATTGTAAATATTTGGAGAGTCCATTGGTAAGTAAATCTACTTAATAAAAGTCACCAAACAGGGAATTAATGATAAATGATGATACATTTGTATGGTAGAATTCTATAATAGTCTTCAAATATTGTGTCACAGAATTTTTATAGCATAATAAAATGTCTATCATAAATTGATAAATAAAAAAAGAGCAATGTATACAATGTAATACCTACTTTTTGTGAGAGAAATTACACACACATACCCAAAAGCTAAACAAAAAAAAAAACTAAATCAATAGGAAAAATGTTAAAAGGAGTTGTTTTTTGTTAGAATTAGATTTGGCAGTGACTAAAAAAGAGGTAAGAAATAGTGGCTTAAATAAAATAGAACTTATTTTCCTCTCACTTTTAGAAAACCCCAGGGGAGACAATCTGACAATCTAGGCTTGAAAGTGTCCCAAGCTCTTTCTGTCTTTTGTTCCACTGTGCATGGCTTCCATTCCTAAATACACCTTGTGGTCCAAGATAGCTGACTGCTCAAGCTGACTGCTCTTTTTAGAAAAGTTGATATGCTACTTAATCATGTAGTTTAGAGACTATACCATGCTTTCATTAAAATGTCATATTAATTTTATTTATATTTGTGACACTTGAATTGTTAATACAAATCATCCTTTAATCTGATATAGTAGATACTTCTAAAGCAATAATATGAGAACAAGATTTCTGCTACCTTCTAAAAAGGTTTTGTGTTCTCTTTGACCTGAACCTCTAATATACGAAAATGATCATTAAAGAAGTTTTTCCCATTTAGAAATTTCCCTAGCGGTAAAGTAGAGGTATTAACCAGCCTGTTGTTCCTTCTTCCTCTTTGTCTAAACGTGCTCACATTTCCCATTTGGCACATTAGCCTTTTGGCAGATGTCTGCTCTTTGTTTCTTATTTCACCTAGCTGTCTCATACTTACAGACTGGTCTACCCACAAAATCCTTTGTGCCATTCGGTTTAGGAAATAAACCATGAAACTTTGAATTTCTGAGGCAACTGCTAAAAATGAATATTTATAGTGGGTGTTATAAGATTCCTTTGGAAATGATGTAGAAGTGAAAGAATACCTTATTAAAAACAAATTGAAAATGTTATTTTTCTAAGGTTCAATCTATTCTTAAATTCCCTTCTGCAGGGTCCAGGTGTTAGTAACATAGGATGAAGAAAAGGCCTTCAGGCATGTGATTTTACAAAATTACACACACACGAACAGGGCAGTATTCCTTCACTACCACATCCAAATAAATAGCATGACATTTACTCAAGTGCTCAAACTACAAACTTCCCAGTTCCTCTCGGTTCTCCTCCCCTCATTACATCATATGTCCAGTGGGCCACTAAATTCCATCAATTCAGCATCCTACTTAAGTCTTGAACAAATGACATCTCATCTCTACTTTCGTTAGTCTATCGTTGTCTTTTGCCAAACTATTTTAATTATCTCCTTCCCAAACTCTCTAATTTTTTATTGTTCCTCTTCCTGCTCCCATTCCAGTATCTTCCATTTGGTCCTATCTTTGTTAAAAACAAGTTGGGTCATGCCACTCTTTTGCCTACAGTATTTTAGGACTCCTCTTCATTTGTTAAAAAAAATTTTTTAAAGCCTAATTGTGTTTCTTAATCTAGCTTTATTCTGTAGCCTAATTCCTACCATTCTGCCTTCATGCACTCTAGGACTCAGACACACACATGTAGTGACATCTACTTCTTTTGCCCCACAGTTCCTTTATGTGGAGAGTCTTCAACCCATCCTTTCTCTGTCATGCAAATCCCTCTCATCTTTGAAGTCCTAACTAAGTTCAGTCCCCTCCCTCCCTCCCAGGCTTCTGTGTTCTCTACCAGGTATGTTCTCTATTAGATGGTGTGTAGATTTCACCTCAGTCCCTCTGAGCTGTGAATTTCTGGATGGTACGGTCTTATTCACAAATTCATCTTCAGCATCTCTTAATGCTTAGCACCTACAGGAATAAAATAAATATGTGTTGAATTGAGTGGAAATAAAAACAGGTACAGAATGTGCTTTGTGTATTCCAGTTAGACCCCAACCTGAAAATTGTGTTAAAACAGCCAGGAAACTAGGTGGTGAAGCTGAGCTGGAGGAGGCAGAATGAGGCACAAACCTGCAGTCGTTCAAGGAGAGTTCTGAGAAATTGTCAGTTTTCAGCCCTGTGTCACTCTGGCCTGCTCTGTTCTTGTTTGCTTATTCTGCCTAATTTCCTCATTCTTTTCTTTTTTCTTTTTTTTTCAATTGCTCAGAAGTGTACGTTTAGATCAGTCTGTTGGGCCTGCTCCTTTCTCAGTGCCATAAGCTCCCATATTGCATGTATGTGCGTGTGTGTGTGTATGTGTGTGTGTCCCAGAGGGCCGGCCGAGTGGTGTGTTGGTTAAGAGTTGGCTTGGGATGCCAGCTCTGAGCAGCAGGGCCCCGGTTCGAATCCCACATGTGGGCCAGTGACACTGTGCCCTCTACAGCTAAGATGGTGAACAACAGCTCGACCTGGGGCTGGGCTGCCATGAGTCGCCGGCAACGGCGTAGGCTGCAGTGGGGCTGCAGTGGGCTGCTGTAAGCTACCATGAGTGGCTGACAGCCAGCGTGAGTGGCTGGCAGCCAGTGTGAGCTGCCAAGAGCTGCCATGAGTGGCTGTCCAGTGGCCAGTGACTGATCTGTCTCACCCGGGAAGAGCGCAATGATAATACCAACATGGGCGAAACTGAAGACCAAAAGGGCAGCAACTTGTCTGTTCCCCTTCCCCGATTCCCCAATGCTATTCCCCTCCCCCAACTCCCCAATGAAATCTTTAAAATAAAAAAATTTTTAAAAAAGATAAACTCCCAGAAATAGAGCTGGCTGTGCCCACTTAGAGAGTTGTGTGAATGAGGGGGAAAGGGGCAAGAGAATGAACAATAATCAGCTGTTATGAGCTGAGTGTTTGCCAAATGTCAGGATTTACATTTAATCCTTAGAAACACCCTGTAAGGTGTAGCCATGATTTTCTCTACTTACAGATGAAATAACTGAGACTGAGACAAAGAGAGAATGAATCATATTCACCCTTGAAAGTGGGGGAAGCTAGGATATAGTTAATGCATATCTTAATCTAAAGTCAGTTCTACAAGGGCTGGACGAGTGGCTCAGTTGGTTAAGAGTTAGCTTAAGAGCACGAGCTCTGAGCAACAGGGCCGTTGGTTCGATTCCCACATGGGCCAGTGATGTTGTGCCTGAGCCGAGCTGCCACTGAGCTGCCAACAGGTGGCAGGATGGCTCAGCTGGTGTAACAACAAGACTGCCTGTTTGATGGTGGCTACGCCCGCCTGTAACTAAGACTGAACTCGGCACCTTGAGCTGAGCTGCCACCTGGATAGCTCAGTGGATAGAGCACGTGTTCTTAACAACAAGGCTGCTGGTTCGACTCCCACATGGAATGGTGGCTATGCCCACCCACAACTATGATTGATCACAGCACCTTGAGCTTAGAGGCCATGAGCTGCCGACGGGCAGCCAGATGGCGACTGGCACCCTCCACACCCAAGACTGAAGAACAACTACTTGGCTGGTCCCCTCCCCAAATTCCCCAATTTAATAAAATAATAATAAAGTCAGTTCTACGAACACAATTAGTCAAATATTTGTAATGGACCACATTACAACAGATCCTTTTCTTACAAAGATATCTCTGAAGGGCAAAAGAATGAAATGTTTGTTTTTCCCTTAGTTTTTGTGAGCACTGGTGAGTTTTGCTTTGCTTTACTTTTGGCTTTTTTTTTTAATTTTTTTATTATGAAATACACATTTTTTAGAATTAGTTTCAGCTGTACAACACAGTGCAATAGTTATACTTTTTATGCCTCGAAGTGACAACCCCTCTCCCCCAATCCGCTGCCCCATTTCCCCCAATATCATACATATCTATTACAAATCCCTTGACTCCATTCCCACACTATACTCCACGTCCCATGACTATATATATA
>NW_017731559.1:938482-958518 GCF_001890085.2 Hipposideros armiger
TGTGGTCAGTGGCCCCCACCAAGTCAGAGCAGCATGCACTCCTGCATCGGCAGCCAGCCCACACAAACTCGCCTGGAAAGCCCCGGCTGAATCACGCAGGCGCACAGCTCGCGGCCCTACACTCCCAGGAAAACTCCCTGTCTCAGCCTGCCCAATCAGCCACTCAGATCAGGCCAAGCAGCCTGACAGCCAATTGCCACCAAGACAACTCTGCACACGCAGTGCGGAAATCAGGGACCTAAGGCGAGTCGCACACTTCTCGGTCTCAATAAGCAGTCTGTTGGAGTCAGAGTGCAGCTGCCAGGCGTTTCCCTAGCTACACAACACAAACAGTATGGAGAGTGGGGATCCAAGGCTGCTTGCGCACGCACGCACGCACGCACGCATACACGCACTCCTGCACCAATTCCAGCAGACCAATGCAGTCCCAGACCTGAGCCTCTGTGGGAGGGCCTAGCCCTAAAAAAATGGCGGCCTCCTGTGCACTACTCGTGTGCAAGCTCCACACCAGGGGGACAATGGTTCCCAAAACCTCCAGCTCCCGCACCAAAGGCACTCAGTTCAGTCCTTCCTGGAGGCTCCTCAGCCCCGCTCACAAAGCTACTCCCTCCACCAGGAACCGGGTGAGTGCTCACCAGCAAGCGAGTCAGTTTGCCGGCTCCACTGTTTCTCCAGCCACCCCCAGCCTCATCCAGCCGAGCAAAGAGAGTTCTCACTGTTTTCTCCTTCCAGCTATCATAGAATTCCTCTTCCTGGCAACGTAACTCTGGGGTGGTGAGCGCGGTGTGGGGCCGGAGGGTCTCACCCCCAACCTGAGAAGCCTCCCCACCACTGAGGTGACCCTCACGGGGTTCGCCCTCTCTCGTCTCCGCCCCTCCTACCAGACTTGACGTGGCCTCCTCTTTAAGTCCTTCGTTTAGAGGTTCTGTTCATCTAGTGTCCAGGGAACTTCCGAGGTTGAATATCTTATAAATTATTTGTAATTTTGTTGTGATTCTGGGAGGTAGTCGGCACAGCGTTTGTCTATTCCGCCATCTTACCAGAAGTCGTGGGGGGTTTTTTTAAGACAATTTTTTTAGAGCAGTTTTATGTTTATAGCAAAATTAAAAGGAAGGTACAGAGATTTCCCATACACACTGGTGGGTTTTTCTCATCAAGGATCGTTATAGACAAGAGGATATTTCTATTGTACTTGGACTTAAATTTCACAGACCTCAGTGTTCTGGGTGAAAAAGAGGAAGATTTGCCTGTCCCCTTCTTGGGTCTTACACACTTGGTCTTGGGCAGCACTAATAGCCTATTATTCAAGTTTCATTCTACCCGATTAGTAAATGTTTACTGATCTTGACAAGATGCTATATACAATTTGTAATAGGCATACAAAAATGACAAGGATTGCTTTCCCTTCCCCCCGCCAAAATACACATACAATCTTGTTGGGAAGACAAGCCATTCACAAAAACACTGTTAACTAACAACATAGAGCTGTTGGTGATGTGAGTCTTTGAGAGATTTCTGGGTCCTGGGCTGGTGAGGGAACATTTAAAAGTCCCCTCTATGCTGTGCACCTACATTCCTCATCTGGCCCTCTCCTCTGTGTTACTTTCTCTACCAGCTCATTCTCTGTTGGCTTCCAGCTTCTCTATATGCAAACTCTGTGGTGTATTGTACATTCAAACCTCTTAGTGTCCTTCTTTATCCACAAGGATTTTCCCAGGTCTTTATCCTGGATATAGCTTTTCCCCTAAGTCTTCAAAGGGGTAATCAATCCTGAATATAACTCTGTTATTTACGAAAAACCCAGACTAAGCCACTTGTTGCAGAATGTGTGGGTCTTGGCTGTGGGCCAGCCATCAGTTGCTCTTCTTAGCTGGAGGAGGCAGTTCAGCTGGAGAAGAAGCCTCACGGTGGGTCAGGCAGTGGCAGTCTGTCCATAGGGTAGCACCAGTGAGCTGGAGTGCCAGTGTGAGGGCTGGCCTCACTGTTTGGGGATTGGAAGGATAAACAAATATTTTTGCAGGGTGCGTCTAGAACTGAGTAGTCAAGGTCATTGGGTACAAATAGAACACATGGTGTCAGTGTGTCCCAGTGTCTGGGCTCGAGTGGCCTTTCTTGGCAACATCTATAAAGAACAGAGAGCATGCTGTAACCTCTACTGTTGATACTGGGTGTGCTCTTAACCATAGCTTAGTGAGATGTCTAGATCTGTTTCCATTTTGTGTACATTGCTTTGAAAATACAGCCAGGCTTGCATTTGCTGTGGATTGGGCCTCTGCCTGGATGCTTTGCTCCTCCACTTGAAACTGACCTATAGTGTTCTGGTTCATTCTTTCCACCTAAAGAAGAGGCAGGCATTCACAAGGAGTCTCAAATGGCCTTTGGTTTTGTTTTGTTTTTCATAGATGGGGTTATGAACAAACACATAGACATACCTAAACCTCTCTTTGGAAAAGCTTTACTATGATGAGTCTGAAAAAAATTTTAAGGGAATGTTGGTAGTACTTTGTTCTTTGATACACTGATTTTTTGGATGGTAACATATGAAGTTTTGAAGTGTTTTTTTTTCCCCCGATAGTCATGATGTAGATAAGAAGTATTGAGTGACTTTTAGGATAAAAAGTATCAGACATTTACATACAATATAGTGTATAACACTTTCATATATATATATATATATATATATATATATATATATATATATACTGTTGCATGACTTTGAGAATTTTCTTTTTTCTAAGGAGATATCAGGCTAATTTATCTGCAGAATATTTATCTGGCTTCAAAATCAGTGCCTTGTCATTAGTAAACTTCACTTAACTAGTTTTAGTCAAGTCTAAGCTTCACAATGGTTGAATTGGTGACTATTATATTTGTTTAACTGCTGTAAAGTAAGTTTGCAACAATAGATGCTTGCACTTAAATAGGCCTGCAGAGCATTGGGGCCCTATCAATCATGCAGAGATTTCCCTCCTGCTGTCTCTTCTGATGGACAATTCTGCTGATGTGGATATTCAAAAAGAAGGGATCAGGAAGAACAGATGATGGATAAAGACAATCTTCTGTCTTGAGAGGAAATCGGAGAAATCCTTTTAAGGAATTTCTTTGTCATGGTGTCAGAAGATTAATTATGCTCGTGTGAGAACAGCTTTCTCATTGGGTGAAAAGAGACATTATCCTTCTGACTTGTGACAGAAGATTTTCAAAGAAAGAGAGTTAAAGATTTCAACTACTCTAAAATCTTCTTATTCTGTTGCCTTCTCAGCATCCTTCAAGGCTAGTGGATTACATCCATGACATTGTGACAGTTTAACAAGTAATTAATGAATTGGGAATTTTTGTTTCAAGCAACTCCTCCTCCTGTTCCTTATGCAAACCTCTTGAGAAGCCTTAATACCCAAGTTAGCACATCACATTTTAAAACAATAATAGTATAGATGATAACTTATTACAAGCCAGAATGGTATCTTGTTATAATAATGTAGAAGAAGAGATACTGCAGTACAACAAAAAAACTTGTACAATGGATTACTAAACAGAGTTTTTGGGGTTTTTTAGATTTTTATTGGGGAATTGGGGGAGGGAAACAGCCAAGCTGTTGTCCTTCAGTCTTAGTTGTGGAGGGCGCAGCTAGCTCCAAGTCCAGTCGCCATCCAGGTGCCCATCAGCCATGCTCAGCTCAAGGTGTTGTGTTCAGTCTTAGTTGCGGGTGGGTGTAGCCCACCATCTCATGTGGAAGTCGAGCCAGCACATTAGGAACATGTGGTCTCACCAGCTGAGCCATCCTACCACCTGTTGGTAGCTCAGTGGCAGCTCAGTTCGGGCACAGCTCACTGGCCCATGCGGGAATCGAACTGGCGACCCTGTTGCTCAGAGCTTGTGCTCCTAACCAACTGAGCGACTGAGCCAGCCCAACACAGTTTTTAACAAGGCAAATAATTCTATGATCTGAAAAGGTATCCTTAAAAAATTCAACTCTTAATTATATAATTTAATCTAGGTGTAAATAGTGATAATATTTAATATATTTACAGTCTGCATAACCTTTCTGAGCATAACAAATCAGCATTCAGAAAAACCTTTGAAAGTTAGAGAAAAAATACATTGCATAAAACATAACAGTAGTTGTTTCAGAAACTTTACTTCCAGATAACTGAAGTCTTAAAACTTAAAAAAAATTATTATTTCAGTGAAAGGTTTTCCTATAATACATTACTTAATACTTCATCTTTTAAATAATGTGCATTAACTGACCCAGGGTCCTAATTATAAAGATCTGCTCTTCTGCTACACTGAAATACAGTGATGTCCTTGGTGACTTTTGAAGTATTGAATGTAGGGCTGTTTGGTCTTACACTAAATGGACTGAGCAGCCATATCTCTATTTTTACTACCTACCTTCTGTAGATATGGAGACTTTTTCCTTCAGATGAGTTATCACTTCTCCCTGGAATCTGTGTGTCATGTTGCTGGTAAACTGCTATTTGGCTTTATACCTAAGGGTGAGCCTGTATGTACAATACAGATCAATCACATTTCTTTCATTATTTCACTGTAAAAATGTATTTTTCTCTTATTTCCAAGTACTTGACTGGCTCTAGGCTCAGTAGTTGTGATTTCCCAGAGTCTGATGTCTGGAAGGATGCATTGCTGTGTAATCATGTGCACACACACACACACACACACACACACACACGTTCATTTACTAATTGTACCAAATATTAATGCTACGTATAATGTATTATTTTAGTGTCTCTGTGAATTTGTATCACTAGTGGCACATTTTTATATTCGAGCCTTAAAAATAGATTTGCAGTGACCTTCTCACTCTAAACACTCTTTCCTTAGCTTCCAACACTACTGCTGTTAAATGGTAGCTACCCTAAATAAAAATCAACTACTAGATTGCATAGGAAAAAAAATCTTTAAACTGAGCATTAAGTATGAGCTGATGTTAGTAATTGTAAGTTTTGTAGTAAATATAGTAATTGTAGGGCAGGATTCAGATCTTTGTGAGAGTCATAGCCATGACCAAATGAGTGAGTCTTATTTTCATTCACACTCGATCGTGATACTTAGATGAACAGATTTAAATTCAAAATTTAGGATTCTTGGGTTTCATGCAGATTTGACATATTCTATTTTCAGTGTGAGTTTTAAAGGTGATAAAGTGATGATTTTCATGAAACACATAAAGTGTTTCAGAAACAATTCCAGAAAATAAAACTCTAGGGGTAGGTGCCATTTCTTTTCTCCTTCCAATATAAAGAGGGAACATTTTGCATTTTGTCTTCTTGGAAGAAAAATCATCCTGTTATGCCACTCTTGCACTCTTAGCAGAATGAGTTAACTTTTGAGAGAGTTCTAATTAAAACTGGAGATAATTCATCTCAATGATATAAAACATTTGAAGAAAAAAAGCTTTACTGATTGATTAAAAAAAAAATGTAGCCAATTACAGAAAATGCTTCTCTTTGTCTTTTTGACCTTGCCGTTAAAAGAGAACAATCAATTGGAACCACCAGCTGCATGAATTCACTGGAAAAGAACTTCAGGGTTTCTCCTTCCTAAACCCTTACTGAGTTGTTCTGGCAGTACATAAAAGTGGGTCATTTGTGCCTGAAATATGTTACCAGTGCTCCATCAATCTTGGTGATGGTGTTTTCTCTTTTCCTGCAAGAAGCTTATGAGGGGATATTATGAGGGAAGAGGAGGAGGTATGTGTTTTTAGAAATAAATGTGTAAATGAATAATAGGGGAAGGTCATTTAATATTCTGTAGCCTGGCCTTTTTTTATCATAAATACATGATCAAAATATCAATGATTGTTTTGTGGTGTATTTTATACTATTTACTAGTACTATATAATAGCTTCAGCATTAAGAGGAACGTTTCAACAAGCTGTGAAAAAGATAGTGTGTGTCTTTGGATGTATACCAAGATGATCTTCAGTCTAGAAACAAATGGTGTGTCAGACCAAAATAATGTGAGAAGATAGATGAATCAAAGACAAAAGATTTTTTTTTGGTTATGTTGTTTTAAATGTAAAAGTTCTATCACTCTACTTCTTTTACACAATGATTAAAAGGGAAAATAAACCAACCAGAACTTGAGAGTTTCTCAGCTCTTAAATGAATCTTAGGGGAAGACCTTGATTATAGTCTCTACAATTGCTTCACATTTCTTAAAATAATTTTCTTAATAAATCATTTTCCATCTAAACAGTGAGAGAATGCTAGATGAGCAAGGCTGCATTGACCTCCCCTCTTGGTCTTTGTTGATTGGCAGGTTTCAAAGGTTAAAGTAGCTATGGATGAAATGTAATCATTAGTGACTTGGTTCCTTTCCATATCCCTCGGAAACCGCAATAGCCAATTTTGTTCACTTATAAAGAAAGGGGGGAAAAAGAGGTCATTCCCTGAGCAGTTTGGAATGGGAAACAGCCGCTGTCTCCTTCCTTCTTACTTAAATAAACAAGCTAAATGGAAAAATAAACTTTACTTCTTCACATCTGGTACAAAGCTTCCTCTTTTGTTGAAAGTTCACATGCTCTCATTACTATGCCTGGTCGTGTGAATCAGGTGTCTTCCTTCTGTAAAGTCACTTGTATAGCTACAATAAGGAAAGACCCTGACTGCTTTAATAGTCCAAGAACATCATTATATAGAAACAAACAAAATAAAGCCCTTGAATTGGGAATGACATCAGCCTTCAACATATCTGTTAGCAGGAAAACAACAGGACTTAATGACAGTGATACAGCCAGAAAACTTGAATAAGCAAACAAATGTTGTTGGGTCCCCCTTACATTGAGTCAGATTATTCTTATTAATCATAGGATCCAATGACCATTACTTAAAACTTGGTTAGAAGCCATTGCGGGGGTAAGGATAGAATGCAAAACCTAGAGGAGTTGGTTTTTTCTTTTGGATCCTAAGCATAATGTCATCTCAATGATTTTTATGAGACCAGTATTTCTCAGGAAGTTGTTGGGATCCTTTTTTTTTGTTTTTAGTGCTCCATTTGATTGATTTTTTTAAAGGTTTTACAGTTTAAAACCTAGTTGATTAGCAATGTTTAAATTTTTTTTTTTTTTGTAATCTCTAGTTCCTCTCTAGGTGCAGCCTGAAAGGAATAGATAAAGGTCAAATGCCACAGGCACCCAAGAAGTGGTGGGAGGTGGACCTGCTATTTATCCCAGGAGCAAGTTGCTGTTGTCATGGCAAAATGTCCTTCCTAACTCTCTTGTGCTCTTAAGTACCTCCTTGGAGCATAATCACAGAATGGCAAGGGGCTTAGTAGGTACCATCATTGGTTTGTTTCCATTTTCCAAAGGAAGAGATTGAAGCACAAAGCAGTCAAGTATCTAGTCCTAGGATCAGACTGTAAAGTTCTTTTTTCTTTCTTTTTAATGTGTTTGGCCAATTGTTACAAATAAGCATCCTGTTTAATAATCATACACAATTTTATTCTCTTCTTTCTCTCTCTCTTTTTTTTTAATCCAAATAAGTGGTTTTCAAACTCTAGTGTCATAGAATCATCTAAGGTTGGGGTTGCTAAATCTGGCAATGCTTTCTATGGTTTTCAACTTGCAGATTCTAGAGTCCTTCCCTAGAACCATGAGTCAAAAACCTCTGACAGAGAGGATAAGGAATCTATATGGTAAACATGTTCTTCAAGTGATTCTGATGCAGTCTTTGAACTAGACTTTGTGAGGAACACTAATCTAAATGATTCCGAACTCAAAAGCATATCTCAGTGGCCACATTGGTTTCATCAGGAAAAATCAGTAGTAATTCCAGTCACATTTTCTATTTTGTTACATTCAGGTCAAATACAAAAAATGCTATAGCAGTTGCTGAAACACATGGGAACGTCCATTCTATTCTTCCTCACTATGTCTCCTGATATATCATTCAGCACTTATTACCACCACCACCATCACCATCCAACCAGCAGAGTGACTTTCAGAGCTTCCCTGGGCACCCAAGTAAGCAGGACTGACACACTCCACCTCACTTGACTGTTGATTGTCTACACCCATAGCTGTGATCACTTGTTTTTCTGTTCTGTTTCTTCCCAGGGTTATCCTTGTTTCTTCACTTTCTATCCAAAATAAAGAGCACCTTGTCTTTCAACTTGTGCTATCGGTCCATAGGGCTCAACTCCCCTAGGAGGTTCCTTATATTTTGCTTCTCAACAAAAATTTTCACAGGGTAGCTAATAGAATGAAAGGTTGTAACAAGGTGAAGATTATATTCCTGGATGACAAATTGTCATTCTAGGTTAAGTTTTAAATCTATTTCATTAGAAAATTGAAAGTCTATAAAAATGCCAATAGTAAAGTCAAAATTTATTTAATTATGTAGAATCATGTAAGAGTGAGGTAGAAATCCCACTTTCTTTTAGTTTGACTTCTGTAATAGGTCAGGAATAACTTAAAAAATTGTTTTCAAATCTAAACCAATTCTTTTTGGATGTCATTCTGACCTGAAATATCTATTTAGGGATTTTCACAATTTGTGTAAGTAAACTCACGTTTAACTAATCTAACTTTCGTTAGTTCTCTCTTGAGTTTTAAATAACAATTATGATTGTAGCTTGGACCATTTCACATATTCTTTTCTGTTACTGTAGAGAACATAGTGTGACAGCTTGAAGAACACAACAAAGGGGATTTAAAAGATATAGGTTTGAATCTCAGCACTGCAACCTTTCTCAAACAAGTCACTCAATCTTTTGGAGTCTGTATTCCCATGTAATAAATACAATATGTATCTCAAAATGTTATAAGGATTAAATGAAGTAAAATGTATCAAAGCTCCTAATATAGTTCTGAGATGTTGTTTAGAAAATTGTGGTTAACTTAAATGTAATTTAAATTTAAACTGTGACTAATTTAAATTAGGAAACTTTTCTCAACCTTAGATGAAGATAATATATATTTTTTAAAGATTTTTATTGGGGAATTGGGGGATGGGGAACAGACAAGTTGCTGTCCTTTTTTGTTCTTCAGTCTAGTTGTGGAGGATGTTGCTTCACTGGTCCAAGTTGGCGCCATCATTGTGCTCTTCCCGGGCGAGGCAGATCAGTCGCCAGCTTCTGGACGGCCACTCACTGCGGCTGCTGGCCGCTCTCGTTGGCTGCTGGCTACACACGGTAGCCTATGGTAACCCACTGCAGCAGAGGCTGCAGCCTATGCTGTCGCTGCAACTCACGGCAGCCCAGCTCCAGGTTGAGCTGTTGTTCAGCATCTTAGCTGTAGAGGGCAGTGTCACTGGCCCTCACATGTGGGATCCGAACCGGGGCCCTCTGGCGTTTCAAGCCAGCTCTTAACCAACACTCGGCTGGCCTGAAGATAATATTTTATAGGCCTGTTATTTTCATAAGTGTTTCTTTGACCAACCTAAAATTATCACTTCTTATAAAGAGCTACAGCCTAGGACATTATAATTATTTCATTTTTATTCTCATTGCTTTTTTTTTTAATCAGTAAAGAATACTTTATTGATGAACCCCAAGGGCATCTTATCCCTCTGGCAGTTGCCCTACTAAGTGGTATGGGTTCATTTGATTGTATATCTATTTTTTACTTCCTTTACATACTTCTAAGATCCCTGCCAGTTCAGTTCATGCTTCCCAACCCTAACCACAGGAGCGGATAATATAGGAATATAATGTGGTCTCGACTACTACAACCCCTCACATAGCATCGCAATAGAAAAAACACTGGTTCTGGAGTCAGAGAACATATATTTGAGTACTTGGCTACATTTGAGTGTGGTAATCTTATAAAGATTAAATGAGATAACATGCATGCAAGAACTCTATACAGCATAAACACACTGTTTTTCTTGTGTTTAAGGATTTATATAAGGAAGAATATAACATTCATTTTCTGCCTAATATATGCCAGGTGCTTCATATTAGCTTCTCTAACTCTATGAAGTAGGAGATGTTATTCCTTTACAGATAACTAGCCTCAAGCCACATGATTGTAAAGTAGCAGAGCATGATTTGAATCAGATTATTACTCACCACACTGTTTTCTGTGGAGCAGCACAGGTCAGGCCGTTTTTGGTCCTGCCTCTTGGCTACCAAAGAGAGAGAGAAGAAGTAGATGAGACAATGGAAGGAGACACTCCATGTATACAGTCAGCAAATACCTAGCTATCTGAGAAAATACACTGTTACTGACTTGATCGGGCATATTTCTGCCACTATCTATGTGGCAAGACTGAAAAAGCCAGAGAGGCCACAACACTGATGAGGATTTTTTCAGTTGTGAGTTTGTTGGGTGGTGGGTGCAACCAACTTGAAATATGGCTCAGTTACAAGATTCTTTATCTCCATACTTCTTTTTTCCTTTGTCAAAAAAGGGTGACTGACATTTTTTAAATAAATATAAAAAAATTTAACCTTATTATAATTTTATTATTACATTATCATAAACCTAGAGGAGTAGTAAATCCGAAAAGCTTTTTGGAGTTCAGACTCATTGAACTTTTCTATTGTTTTTCCACTAGAACACAAATAAAGTAAAAGTTATTACCTTGCCAAAAGGCCCCAGGTGACATCAGCCTATTAGGTGTAAACTATTGGTTTCTGTGTTGGTGCAGCCTTGCTTATGACCCTATTAGGGTTTGACAAAACAATGGGATTATCTCTCAAAGGGAAAGTGGGAGCTAAACTACATTTGTTCTTGATGAGGAGTGATTATTATAATCAAACAAAACTGAGGAGGTATGATGAGAAATTAATTTTCAAAAAAAGAAATTTTAGGGAAAGGTTCTCATTATTATGCTTCAATTTTGGCTTTAGGTTTTTAGGACTATTTAAATTATCAGAACCATATTTGCCTGTCTCCTTATCTACTATACTACTCATAAAGGGGTCTCTAAATACATTTGTAAAATTTCAGAATGATTGATGGTCTGTACACCTGAAAATGTTGAGTGGAAGGCCGTTTGATCTAAGAGTTCACATATTGTCAGTGACCATGTCTTTTAATAGGACTGTCAATAATTAATTATTTCTGTTTTACATCAGCGTTAGTAGGCGTAGCAATATGGATACCGTAGTGAATAAAACTGGCAAGCAATATTGGAAGTTATTAAATTTATTCAACATAATTCCCTAACTCTTACCCTCCAAAAAAAACCAAACAAACAAACAAACAAAAGAAAAACAAATCTCAGGCTTCTCCACAGGGAAGTAAAGGTTTTTCTCCCACATTTCCAAGGTTAAGCATCTAAATTGTATTTGAGTTTAAACTTTACAACAAAAGCAAAACAAGCATGTGAAGTGATGGAAATTATACCATGACCTAAAGTTTTGCTTCTTTTCGTTTTGGCAATTCATACCCAAAAGTATTACTTATTTTCTTTGTAAATGAGGCAACGATGTGGGGGAAAAATCACAGCTGAAGAGATCTTAGTTTTTCTAGTTGGTATTTAAAGTAGCACTCATGAGCACAGTGGTAAAATTGAAATAATATGTACAACAAATTTTTAAAGTCATTATAGTCCTTTAAAATGTCAGGAAAATTAAAAAGGAAAAAGGCCTGTGCGTCTGGCTCATGAATTTGGTCATGAATACATTGTATTCAAGAACCACTTTGAGGGTGAATGGATAAAGAAGAGGAGGTACATATATACAATGGAATATTATTCAGCCAAAAAAACAATGAAGTCTTGCCATCTGCAACAACCTAGATGGACCTAGAGGGTACTGAGCTGAGTGGAGTAAGTCAGTCAGAGAAAGACAAATGTCAATATGACTTCACTTATATGTGGAATCTTGAGAATGATAAATGAGCTGTCAAAACAGAAACAAGCTCATAGATACAGAAAGCATTTTGATGGTTAGGTTGTGGGGGTAGGAGGATGCGTGAAGGAGGAGGGGATTAAGAGGTACAAATTGATAGTTACAAAATAGTCATGGGGATGTAGAGTGTAACATGAAAAATATAGTCAGTAGTATTGTAGTAATTATGTATGGTGTCAGATGGGTACTGGGTTTATCAAGTAATCACTTCATAAGTTATATAAATGTCTAATAGTGTTGTACACCTGAAACTAATATAATATTGTATGTCAACTGTAATTGAAAAATAAAAAAATTTTTTTTAAAAATGAAGAGCTGAGCTAGAAAGAAAAAAAAAAAAGAATCATTTTTAGATCCCTGTTCTTCTAAGGCCTCATTGCTTCAAACACAACTTAGATAGAATTATTTTTTTTAATAATTATACTTAAGCACCTGATGATATAATGAAAACAGTTTCTTAATGTGTCAAAATGAGTTTCTTGTATCTTATTTGAATCTTTTGTTGCCTTAAGCTAATCTGCTTTAGGGTTCTGAAATCCAGGCATCTTACAATTCAGACTAGCAATGGCATTCGTTTGGAATGCTGCCTTTTGTTTACTAGCTTTCCCAGACCTTCATAGCTTCCTTTGGTCATTTGGTGTCTTCCCTAATGTGATTGGTACTCCTAGGCTCTGCAGGTAGCCATGAGCCTTTATAAGTAGGATTTACAGTGGGACTTACCACCCTGGCTGCTAATGAAGGAAGCCATAGGGATTTTGTTTTTTTCATTCTGTCTTCCAAAAGAGTGAAGGAAATCTGAGTTCTAGGTTTTGTAATTCTCCTTGTTTTCCATTTACTTTAATTTTTACAATTGATTTACTGTGATGCAAAATACAAATATTTTTGTTTAGGAGTCAGAATGTTTCATGTGCCAGCCCTTCATGCTAATCACTAGAATTGTTTATTATTGAATCTGAAAAGCGCAAAGTAGAGTCTCTGTTTAAACTCATTGGCATTTCACCTCATCTGTTTTTTTGTTTCAGGAGATTTTTAGCCAATTTGGTTGTTTAAAAAAAAAAGAAAGTATATGACTAGGAACCTTGGACTCTAGTACCAGTCTTGCCACTTCATACTTCTATAATCTTGAGTAAGTTAAGTCACTTATACTCTTTGATATCTCATCTGAAAAAAAAAAAGGAAAGTGTTACCAAGGTACATATGAGATCCAAGATAATGTTTCATATTCTTCCAGCTTTCAGCTCTTTTTTTTACTACCAAAGTGAACTACGGTGCCCTTTCATTTGATTTTTGAATAAACCTACCATTGAAAAACAAACTTGCATCTGATAAAATGCTTTAACCAGCAAAGTAATAATTAAATATAAAGTATCAGTATCTTCATTTTTGAAGTGATATGCTTTGCAGATTCTAACCCAGTTTTATAGAGAGAGGATTTTTCCAATAGTAAAAAATGGAGCCCATGTTTTAATTGAGCTTTATAAGGCAGTAGTTCTTGGGTGTGGTTTAAAGCTTTTCCAGGGGTCATGGAATCTTTGGATTTTAAAATGAAAAGGGACATCAGCTATCATCGGGTCCAATCACTTGGCTTTTACTAACAAGGACTCAGAAAGCCCAGAAATGCTTTGTAGTTCATCCATGGTAACAGAGCCTGTCTAGCTACCAGTAGGGCCTAAACTCCAAAGGCAAAATAGCATGTACCAGAGTGGTGGTATCCTAATTACCTCTTAATGAAAAACAGAATAAAAGGTTAAGAGGAGGGACTTTTATTCCAAGTTTGAAAGCTTAAAAATCACTGCTTGTTAGTATTAGAGAGTTGGTCAGTTTCTACATTGTAGCTTTTTGATTAAAGTCAATTCAATCCCACAAATGTTTGATGAGGATATACTGTGCATGAGACATTGAACTGAGATGATGCTCCTGCAAAACTGTGTAAAATCCCAGTTCCTAACCTTAGAGACTTTACAGTTTAACTTGAAGATGAAACAGGTATACAAATAATGCTGTGCAAGTTCCTGGGAATAAAACAATATAAAACAGGTTTTCAGTCTCAAAGGACTTTTTGAGGATTTCAAAGTCCAAAGGGCAAAGATTTACATAGAACCTGATAGGTCAAGTGTTCATTAGCAGGTCAAAGGTAAATTCAGGGTGCTTTGGGAACTCACAGGCAAGTCCTTAATTCAGACAGTGAGAAAAAAGAACCAGTAAAATAAAATTTTGGCAAGTTTCTCTATTCTTGAATTAGTGATTGCTACTGGAGAAAATCTCTCAACCACTCAGATTGATATCACTATAAATTTTTTGTCCCTAACCCTAAATACAACTTGATTATATCTTTGATTGCCCTTGGCTGACTCCCTCTCCGTTTTCTCGGATCAATTATTCCAGATCTATCCCACTCTCTTCAAGCCTGTACCCAGCTGTCCTTTTCTCAGCAGGGTGCCCCTCTCACTTCTAGAAGCCCCTAAAAGAGTCCCAGTAATTAATTGCCTTGACTTAAGCTGACCTCTAAGAACAAGTGATACCAAGTGCTTTATCTCCAACCCTGCTTCCTCCTAAACTTCAGATTCATCTATCAAATTACTACTGTATATCCCCACTTGTATATTTCACAGCCATCTCAAAATCAATATATCTAAGAGCTGAAGACATCACCTTCCATCGAAAACCTCATCTTCCTCCTCAGAGTACCCTTAATCAGGGAAGATACCACTATCCCCCCAATTGCATTTTAGAAAAACTATTCTGGCTGGAATATGCCAAATGCAGAATGTCCAATTAGGAAGCTGCAGTAATCCAAACAACTGTATTCCTTGTCATAGTATTTAATATATTGCATGTAATTACATGAGAGATTACATAGTCAAGTGATTAAAAAACATGCTTTGAAGTAAAATGGATCTGTGTCTGATTCCGAGCCACACCAGTTATCAGCTGTGTGACCTTGAGCAAATTATTAAACTTTCTAAGACTGGGTTACCTCACTTGAAAAATGAGGACAATAATAATACATTAAAACCTTGGTCTGCGAGTAAGTTGGTTTGCGAGTGTTCCTCAAGACAAGCAAACATTTCTAATACATTTTAACTTGGTAAACGAGCGATGTCTTGCAACACAAGTATGTTTCCCGAATGAATTATGCTCACAAACCATGGTATTACTGTACTTATGTCATAGGGTGTTCTGAGGAATAAAAGAGATATCATATATGAAGCTTTCAGTACTGGTATCCCTAACTAAGATCTTTGAGGGCAAAGACCATTTCTAGCTTGTTCACCATTGTGTCTGCAGGACCTGACACAGAGAAGGCACTCAAGAAATATTTGTTGAATGAATACATGGAGTAATGGCATACCTGAATGGAAGTACTGACAATGGGGAGAGAGGAAAGCAATGCAAGGTGGAAACCTAGGCTTTAACCTGAATCACTTGCCCATGTCATAAGTCACCAATTCTTAATGATTTAATTCCCAAGTATTTCTCAGGTGTACCTATCCTCTGTAACTTTACCATACCTGCACCATGCAGGTACCATGATCTCTCATCTGGATTGCAGCAGAAGTTTCTAAACACTCTCCCTGCATCCTGTTTTGCCTCTTCATGAGCCTCTTTGAAACTGCCACTAGAGGAATCTATTCAAAGCTGAAATATTGGGTTGTAGGAAAAGTCATGATGCATGTTTGTGACAGATGTCACTAGTGCATTTTTGGAAGTAGTAGTCATTCACATCTATGTTATGGTTATGTCATTTGACAGCTGACAGTTCTAGCTTCATTCTAAAAAAAATTGAGTGATTTGGTTGAGTTTTGGAGATTTTACAAGTTGAAGATGAAAGACAAAACTGTGCATTTTTTCCATATTTTAATGTTTTACTTCCATAAAGGGAAGAACGCGCATCAAGCTTATGAAAAGTTGCATAAAGTTTATGATGATAATGCTCTACAAGCACGTCAGTGCCAACAATGGGTCACGAAATTCCGTGCTGGTGATTTTGATCTCAATGACGCTCCCCATTCAGGAAGGCCCACCAAGGTTGATGATGACAAAATAAAGGCATTGATCGAGTCAAGCCCACGTTACACGACACGAGAGATTCCAGAAACATTGAACATGCATCATTCAAGCGTTCATGACCACTTGAAGAAGCTGAGATACATAAGCAAGCTCAATATTTGGGTTCCGCATGAAATCAAAGACGTTCATTTGACAGCGCATATAAACATCTGCACTATGCTCATTAAACGTGAGTAAAATGACCCTTTTTTGAAGCGACTGATAACTGGTGATGAGAAATGGATTGTTTACAACAAGGTGTGCAAATGGTCTTGGTCTTGGTCCTGATGTGCTGATTCACCTCAAACAACATCGAAAGCAGACATTCATCAGAGGAAGGTTATGCTCTCAGTGTGGTGGGATTTTAAAGGTGTCGAGTTTTTCGCAAGTAAAGACAGGTCCTTCTATGAACGAGGAATTATGAAGCTCACTGAAAGATGGCAAAAAGATCGAACAAAATGTGCAATATGTCATTGATTGATCTTTGTTCTTTATATAAATAAATGACCTTTGAAAAACATAGACAAAATACGTCATGACTTTTCCGACAACCCTATAGGAACATGTCGTTCCTTTGCTTACTGCCCTTTTGTGTGGCGACTTATTAGTCTCAACTCCTCACACATGGGCCTACATTTTCATCTTACTTTTCTACCACTCCCACTCTCACACGTGGTAGAGTCTAGTAATGCCAGATTGCTCTTGTGTTCTGCACATACTGTGCTATTTCTGACATGTGCTTGCTTATTTTTTCAACACCATTCTCTCCTGTATTAGTTAGTATTACATTAGTCTGCAAATGATAGGAAACACCAAATAGCAAGTTAGAAGTTGATTTCTTTTCCACATAAACAAAGTTTGGAGGCAGTTGTCTAAGGCTGATAAAGCATCTCTGCTGTCATGGCTCCTGTGTTGTAGTTCTGCCACTGATGTGTTGCTTCCATCCTTTCCCTCTCTCCTTTTATCCCCTCTAGGACCTTATTCCATTCATCATCTCCTCTCTTTGGTACCATCACCTCTTCCTTTTTTTTGAGGGAAAAAACTTATCCTATAAGCATCGCTCCTTCTATTTACTCTCTTTTGCCCTTTTACCTTTCCTATGGCTACCAACTTATTTCCATCCTAGTTCACCATACTTCTTGAAAGAGTAATTGCTACATGCCCATGGCACATTTTCATTCTTGATCCTATTTGACCTCTCTTACCTATTGAAACTGTTGACTGCCTCCCATTTCTCCGAACTCTCTTTGTCTCTTGACTTTCACAAGCCCCTTGTTTCCTTTCCTTCCTACTTCTGCTACTGCTACTTCTCCATCTGCTTTGCTGGGTTTTCCTCTTCCTTTGCTTGACTCTCCAATGATAGTGTTTCCCAGCTTCCCTCCTTGACCCTCTTCCTGCACATAGGTAATCCTTAGGTAATCTCACCAGCACCAACATCAACTATCTGTGTGGCAGCGATCTGTCTCCAGGGTCTGTTTCTTCAGTCCCCACTCCAGAACTCAAGTCCTGAATTTTTAACTGCCTGCCAGAATGGTTTCTCTTCTCAATTCTTCCCACCCCTAATGATATGCAGTCCCATCACCTCTTCCTAGACTCTTGCAGAAACCTTTGATCTGGTCTGTAATTGAACTTTCACAGTACCCCCTGAGTTACCTTCTATTTTTAAAAAAATCTAATCGTTAATTCCTTTTTTGAAAACTTCCATTGGCTTTCTCCTGCTTCTAGGATTAAATTCAAATTCCCAGTTTGGCATATAAGGTCTCACTGGCCCCAACCTACTTTTTTAATCTCCTGCCACTCAACCCCCCACCCTCAACCATGAACTTTCAGTATTCTTCTAAGTACATCATGCCTTTGACATTCTGCTCTATTGGTATGAGGTCCTCCCAATTCTGTTTGATGAATTCTTTAAAGCCACCCTAATGTCATCTCTTGTTTGATATTTTCTTTATCTCTCCAGACTGACTTGCTACATTCCCTGTGCTTTTATAGTACCTTGTTCCTACATCTAGTGAACATTTACACATTTACCGATCTGTCTTTACCTCTAGATTCTGTCTCTGAGATTATGGACTGCCTTTATCATCCCTCCTAGCACAATTTACAGTACTTTCTAGGTGAATGAATGAAAATAATGAAATCAGGAAATAGGAATAGCTTTTTCTCTAATAATAATGAGTTTTGTTTTGGACATATTGAGTCTTGATATATTGAGGTCAAGGGAAGAGCAGCAACTCAGAAAAGACTTTATAGCCAATGATGTAGTTGTAGGAGTCACCAACAAAGACAATAATAAACAACTGATAGGATCCCATGTTTTTCAGGCAATGACTAAAGTAAGATAGAATACGATAGGAAGTGCGGGGAGGGTTGGTAGTGGGAATTGGGGTTTTGGGGGGAGAAAAATCCATAAGCATCCTTGGGAAAAAACCCGTATTTGATACTGTTACCTGGAGCTCTTTCCACTCTACCATAAGTATTCAGCTCTTCCACTAATATTATACAAAAGTCCAAAATCTAGAGAAAAGAATGGCTCAAAAGGTGTTCCTCCTGTTTCTTCTAGGATTAGAAGCTACTGAATCAAAATTTTCATCTCAGTCTCCTGCTGGCTATTTCAAATCCACCTTGTCCATTCTCCTCACCCCCCCCCACCCCCGTTTTTGTGGTGTGTGTGTGTGTGTGTGTGTGTGTGTGTGTGTGTGTGTGTTTCTGCTCCTTTTGCAAAAGCAAAAGGGAGTGGATATGGTGGAAATAATCTATTTTGCTCCCCTCACAAAATTATCAATAAACTAAAAAAGCTTAAGAATTTCTTTTCCAAAAAAAATAAAATGTGTGGAGATTCTGTTTATTTAGATTTTTTCTCTTCCCTTATATCCCACTCCTTTGCCTTCTTAGTGCCTCTAGGATTTATAACACTGGTTTATGTAAGTTATTTAATTAAGCAGGTCTGTGTTTCCATGCAACTGACTAGCATTTTTAAAATGGATAAATTTACTTATATAACAGTTGAAACTGTTTGCATGGAAAAATAGCAATCAACACCATAAGCAAAGTCAAAAAGCAAACGGCATACGGAGAAACCATTGCAACTCCTATCATACACAAAGAAAAATTTCTTAATATATAAAGAGCTCCTACAAATCAACTATAATACCAACAACCAAATAGAAAAATGGATAAAGACTAGACATTTCAGTGAGGAAAATTGAAGAACTTTTAAACAGTTGAAAAGATACTCAGTTTCATTCATAATAAGAAAAATGCAGATTAAAACTACATTAAGATATTTTTCATCTGTAATATTGACAAAAATCCAAAAGTAGATAATATTCTACATTCTTGAAGGTATGGGAATACTTAAGTTGCTTATGGCAGTGTAAATTGGCTCAATCCTTAGTTCTGTCCTTACATAGTACCTCATAAACAGGATTCCCCCCAACCCAGTTTTCTTGGCATTTTACTGCTTGATGTAGACTTTAGAGAAGCTGAACTGTAATTGAAAATTTTTCTAATGTGTGGAAGAAATGAAGACTGCTTTTTGTCTGCTAAAACAAAATAAAACAAAAGCAGGGAAGTTTGGCAGTATTTAGCAAAATTAAAACTGCATATATCCTTTGACCCAGCAATTTCACTTCTAGGAATTTAACTAACAAGTGCTAAATTCATATGCATTAATTAATGCTGAGTTGATTATTACAATATCTTGAGTAACAACAAAGATTGGAAACTAAGTGTACATCATTAAGGGAATAGTTTAAAATAATCATGGTATGTACATGCCAGGGAATTAACTGAAGCCGCAAAAAAGAATGAGGAAGATCTTTATGTGCTTATATAGAGGGCTATCCAAAATATGTTTTTTTAAATGAAAATGCAAGGTCAAAAAGAGTGAATGTGTTTGATTTGTCTTTACTTATATATGCATTTTAAAAATCTTATATATTTTTTTAAAAACTAATAAAAGCGGTTTCCTGTGACAAGAGACTGTGGGACAAAGGTTGAAAAGACACTTTTTACTACATACTCTTTCCTACTGCTAAATTTTTAATCAAGTAAATATATTATCTACTTGGGGCCAGCCGGTTGGCTCAGTTGGTTAGAGCACATGTTCTTAACAACAAGGTTGCCGGTTCGACACCCGCATGGGATGGTGGGCTGTGCCT
>NW_017731559.1:958620-1056080 GCF_001890085.2 Hipposideros armiger
AATTCCCCAATAGAAACACACACACACACACATACACACACACACACACACACACACACACACACACACACAAACACTCGATGCAAAAAAATAAAAGGAAAAAAATTTTTAATCCTTAAATAGAAATATTCTGTTTTAAATACCTATAGAAACACAGCTTTCATACTGATTCAATATTGATAGTTTTACTTTGAAAATACTTGTGATACCATTATTTGAGTACCAGCCATACATTCAGAACCATGCTTGGTGTTGTGAGGGTTATAATAATAAAGATAAAAGTAAGAGTAAGAAGAGAATTAAGACTGGCTGAAAAGATAAGTGAGGAATGGGACAGATAACTTGAACAAAGGCACAGAGAGGGGTGGTCTTATTGTAGGGAACAGAAATAAAATCAAATTGATAGGAACAGGTTTCATATTGGAGTATAATGGGAAATAAGTTTGAATAGGCATAGAAAAATAATGAAAGTTGCCAAACAGTAGGTTGTGAAATTTGTATTGCATGTTAAGAGTTATCAGTTTGGACTACTTCCTACATCGTCATGGAGAATTTTTTCAAAGCTCCACACAGCCGAGCTTTATAAATAAATTTTAAAATTCACTGCTTATGATAATAAAAATGTATATGCAGGGGTATTAAAAGCAAGTTGTATTTTTTTGTAGTCTTTACAATGTGCACATGCATAAACTGTATTTATCACCTACAATAAGCCTACAGTGAGAAAAGGTACTACTTGTCAAATAAGAAAGTCAATGTTTCACAACTATCAAATGTTCAAAGTCAATAAAGATAGTAATAATGATGATGATAATAATAAAAGGATCTAGGGCTTAATTAAATTTGCAATGTGTATTACATTTTAAAGTAGCTCCATTGTAGAAAATTGGAAAATAAAGATAAGCATAAAGAAAAAAAGTTTCATTCTACAATCACATCACCCACTGTTTTGTGATTTATATCTCACTTTGAATTTATCTCTTTATCTTTCCAGGTTATTATGTATTTTTTTTCTTATAGAAATGAGACCATGTTGGTTTGCTTCTTTTTTGTTTATTAAGGTATAATTGACATAAAACATTATATTAGTTTCAGGTGTATAGCACATTTGTATATATTGCAAAATGATTACAACAATCAGATTAGTTAACACATCTATCACCTCACGCAGTTAGTTTTCTATGTTGAGAACTTTTAAAATCTATTCTCTTAGAAACTTTCAACTAAGCAATACAGTATTTTGACTATAGTCACCATGCTGTATATTACCTATTGTTTTGTGTAAAATCATGTAACCATATTGTTTTATAACATTTTCCATTTCACATATTATGAATATATTTCTATGCCATAAATATACTTCTTATAGCTTCATAGTTTTCCATTATGGATGGATTTGTGAGGGTTAAATGAGGTGATGTATGTGAGGTACATAGTAGGTACACAATAAATGATAGTGGTTATCACAGTTACTATAATGTGCTTAACTGTTTTCCTATTGATGGCATATTAGGTTGTTCCCAGGGGTGGGGGAATCAATGTTTCACTTTATCGTAATCATAATAGACATTAACTCTTTTTATTAGCTAGGAGACATTTTTCTTAGATGATTGTTCTTTCTTTTTATTTACTTCAGTTATTAAAATATAGAAGTTTTATGTTTTCCCTAATCAAATTTGTCTGTCTCATCCTTTGTGATTTCTAGGCTTAGAAAGCTAGTTTCTCACTATGATATCATAATAAATCTTGATACATGATAAATATCAGTATAATAAATATTTAATTCTGTTTTCTCTTAGTTTTTATATGGTTTGATGTGAGTGGGCATGAAATGAATTTAGGTATAGATATTTAATCTTTTCTCTTTAATTTATTTCTAGTGTTTAATATATGTTTTTTATTAGCTGTTACTTTTTAAATTGTTCATCATTATTTCAGTATCATTAAATGAATAATTTCTTCTTCAGTTTATTGTTTTATAGTGCCTCAATTGTCATATAATAATTCTTATAGATAAGTGTTTTGGGACTGTCACCAAGTAGCTTCTCATTCTTGTGCCAGCCCTACATTTAAAATTATTAAATTATTCAAACAATATTTTTGAGTGCCTACTGTGTAGGAGGGCACCACAATAGTCTCTGTGATTTCAGTAATAGGCAAAACAGAAAAATATATTCCTTCATGTATCGTAGAATTTAATAGGGAAGACAAGCATTAATCAGTTGATGATACAAATTATCCAGCTTAGTGAATTGTTAGGAAGAAGACGAATAAGGTTCTATGAGAGCTTTTTGTAAGGGCTGAGCGGATCAGGGAAACAATGCTTGAATTGAGATATAAAGAATGAAGGGGATTTAACTAGGCAAAAGTAAAAGATAGTATGAGTGGTATTATGGGCAGAGGGAACATAAGTATTTAAAGGTTGGTCAGTGTTGCTGGAGCATAGCGTTTAGGAAGAGAACAGTGCAAGATAAAGCTGGAGAGATGGGCAGGGATATTTACAATATTGATTTTTTTAAAGATTTTTATTGGGGAATTGGGGGGATGGGAACAGTGTTCGGGAATTGGGGGAAGGGGAACAGACAAGTTGCTGTCATTTTGTTCTTCAGTCTAGTTGTGGAGGACGTTGCTTCACTGGCCCAAGTTGGCACCATCATTGCGCTCTTCCTGGGCGAGGCAGATCGGTCGCCGGCTTCTGGACTGCCGCTCACTGCGGCTGCTGGCCGCTCATGCTGGCTGCTGGCCGCTCACGCTGGCTGCTGGCTATACACAGTAGCCCATGGCAACCCACTGCAGCAGGGGCTGCAGCCTACGCCATCGCTGGCGACTGACGGCACCCCAGCTCCAGGTTGAGCTGTTGTTCAGCATCTTAGCTGTGGAGGGCAGTGTCACTAGCCCTCATATGTGGGATCCAAATCGGGACCCTCTGGCGTCCCAAGCCAGCTCTTAACCAATGCGCCACTCGGCCGGCCCCAATTTGTACTTCTTAATGCCTTCATCTTTCTCACCCGGTCCCCAAGCATCCTCCCATCTATCACTCCAATAAATCTATTGTAGTACCCGTCTGACATCATACATAATTATTACAATATTATTGACTATATTCCTTATGCTATACCCTGCATCACCATGACTACTTTGTAACAACCGATTTGCACTTTTTAATCCCTTCCCCTTTTTATCCACCCCCTAACCCTCCTCCCATCAAATGTTCTCTGTACCTATGAGTTTGTTTGTTTTGTTTGTTTATTTTGTTCTTTAGATTCCACATATAAGGGAAATCACATTGCATCTGTCTTTCTCTGACGCGCTTCACTTAGCACAATACCTTCCAGGCCCATCCATGCCACCGCAGATGGCAAGAACCCATTCCCTTCCTGGCTGAGCAATATTCTATTATATATATGTACCTCCTACTCTTTATTTGTTCTTCCATCAGTGGATACCCAGGCTGCCTCCACATCTTGGCCATTGTAAACAATGCTACAATGAACATATGGATGCACACGTCCCCTTAAAGTAGTGTTTTAGGTTTCTTTGGATAAATACCCAGAAGTGGGATTACTGGGTCTTTCTTTGTCACTTGTTATAGGCTTTGTTTTAAAGTCTATTTTGTCTGGTATAAGTATTGCTACTCCAGCTTATTTTGTTTTTTTGTTTCCATTTTCATGAAATATCTTTTTCTATTTGTTTACTTTTAGTCTTTGTGTGTCTTTTGATCTGAAGTGAGTCTTTTGTAGACCTTGTTTTCTTATCCATTCAGCCACCCCATCTTTTGACTGGAGTATGTAATTTATTTACTTTTTTTTTTTTAAAGATTTCCACTGGGGAATTGGGGAATGGGAACAGCGCTGGGGAGTTGGGGGAAGGGGAACAGACAAGCTGCTGTCATTTTTGTTCCTCAGTCCAGCCATGGAGGACGTTGCTCCACCGGCCCAAGTTGGCACCATCATTGCGCTCTTCCCGGGTGAGGCAGATCAGTCGCCGGCTTCTGGACGGCCACTCACTGTGGCTGCTGGCCGCTCACGCTGGCTGCTGGCTACTCACGGTAGCCCATGGCAACCCACTGCAACAGGGGCTGCAGCCTACGCTGTCGCCGGTGACCCACGGCAGCCCAGCTCCAGGTTGAGCCGCTGCCCAGCATCCTAGCTGTAGAAGGCAGTGTCACTGGCCCTCACACGTGGGATCCGAACCAGGGCCCTCTGGTGTCCCAAGCCAGCCCCCAACCACCGCGCCACTTGACCAGCCCTAATTTATTTACTTTTAAAGTAATTGTTGATAGATATGTGGTTAGTGCCATTTTATGATTCTTTTTTTTTTTTTTTTCATTTTAAAGAAGTTCCTCTAAGATTCCTGATACTGATTTTCTGATGATGAACTCCTTCAGCCTTTTCTTGTTTGAGAAACTCTTTATCTGTCCTTCAGGTCTAAATAATAGTCTTTAAAAAAAAAAGATTATATTGGGGAATTGAGGAAGGGGAGCAACCAAGTTATTATCCTTCAGTCTTAGTTGTGGAGGGTGCAGCTAGTTCAGGTAAAAGTCCAGTCACCATCCAGCTGTCTATTGGCAGCTCGCGGCCGCTCAGCTCAAGGTGCCATGTTCAATTTTAGTTGCCAGTGGGTGCAGCCCACCATCCCATGCGGGAGTTGAACCAGAAACCTTGTTGCTAAGAGCACATGCTCTAACCACTGAGTCATTTGGTCGCCCATCTGCAGCTTGAGGCAGCTCAGCTCAAGGTGCTGTGTTCAATCTTAGTTGTAGCCCACCATCCCATGCAGGAGTCAGCAGCCTTGTTGTCAGGAGCACATGCTGTCACCAGCTGAGCCATCCTGCCACCCATTGGCAGCTCAGCAGCAGCTCAGCTTGGGTGAAGCTCACTGGCCCATGTGGGAATCGAACCCACAACCCTGTTGCTCAGAGCTCGCGCTCTTAACCAACTGAGCCACTCGGCCAGCCCCTAAATGATAGTCTTGCTAGGTAGAGTAATCATGATTGTAGGTCCTTGCACTTCATCACTTTGAATATTTCCTGCCAGTCCCTTCTGGTCTGCAAAGTTTCTATTGAGAAATCAGCTGACAATCTTATAGGAGCTCCCTTATAGGTAACTGCTTTGAAGATTCTCTCTTTGTCTTTAACCTTTGACATTTTAATTATGATATGTCTTGGTGTGAGCCTCTTTGGGTTCATCTTGTTTGGGACTCTCTATGCTTCCTGAGCTTGTATGTCTATTTCCTTTGCCTGATTAGGGAAGTTTTCTGTCATTATTTCTTCAAATAGGTTTTCAATTCCTTGCTCCCTCTTCTCCTTCTGGTACCCCTATGATGTGAATATTGATATGCTTGATGTTGTCCCAGAGGCCCCTTAAACTTATCCTCATTTTTATGGATTCTGTTTTGTTTATCCTATTCTGATTGGGTGTTTTCTACTACATTCTCTTCTAAATGGCTGATTTGATCTTCTGCTTCATTTAGTCTACTGTTGATTCCCTGTAATGTATTCTTCATTTCTGTTATTGTATTCTTCATTTCTGGCTGGTTCTTTTTTAGGTTTTCTATCTCCATTTTTATATTTCCTATCTCTTTGGTGAAGTTCTCCCTAAGATCATTAAGCATCCTTATAACCAGTGTTTGGAACCCTGCATCTTTTAGGTTGTTTATCTCCATTTTGTTTAGTTGTTTTTCTGGAGCTTTGTTATGTTCTTTTCATTTGGGGCATGTTTCTTTTTCTCCCCATTTTGGCTGCCTTTATGTGTTTGTTTCTATATATTAAGTAGGGCTGCTATGTCTCCTAGCAGTAGAGTGACCTTATATAGTAGGTGTGCTGTGGGGCTCAGTGGTGCAATCTCCTTCATCACTTGAAGGTGGGTGCTCCAAGTGTATCCTTTGTGTGGGTTGTGTGTACCCTCCTGTTGTAGTTGAGCCTTGGTTGCTCTTTGCATATCAGTGGGAGGTACTAATCCTTGGATGATTGGTTGCAAGGACTAACTGTGACTACAGTGGAGGAGTTGTTGTGCAGGGCTGACCCCACAGAGCAGGACTCACTTTAGCAGGACTCTAGTGCCTGCCCATTCTGCCCTTTGGGTGTGTCTTCCCCAGAGTCTGCTGGGTGTTGCTCTAGCTGGTTCCAGAGCTAGAAACCAACCATGCAATCCCGGGGCCTCCTAGGAGGGGCCCCATGGCAAACTGAATTCAGCCACAGCCTGCGCCCTGCCCAGAGCCACCTGGCATGAGCCACAAAGCAATCCGCAGATGGCCACTGACTGCACTGGGCTTGGAGGTGCCTCAAGAGGCCAAGCCGCAAACCAAAGCTGGCGATTGCTAGTTCCAGGCATGGGGCTGCTCAGCCAGAGGTATGGGACACGCCAAAGAGAGATACTGCTTTTTTGGGTTTTGTGAACCTTTGAGAGATTTTAGGAAAGTCTGTAGCATGAGCCATGACAGACTGTTTACGCGGAAAAGCAACTGAAAGTGGCTTGGGTGATCCTGAAAGTTGGGTGAGGTGGGGTCTCAGGGAACCAGGGCAAATGAACAGTGTTAGCCAGGTTGATGGAGACTCAGCTATGATGGCCACTGGTGTGTGCACGCTGGAAGCAGGGAGGGCTCAACCAAGTAACAATGGCTTCCACCAGCTCCTCCATCTGGGAAAAAGCTGCTCCTTCAGCCCTCACCTTGGAGCCAGACAACTCAGTTCCTCCCCTTATGTATGTCCTTGGCGCCTTTTGAGGTATTGCCCCAGAGCTTGAGCTCAGAGTAGTGAGTCTCAATGGGTAAATCTGTGTGCAGACCCCTTAAGAGGAGTGCCTGGGACTACAGTCACCCTTGTCTCACTCAGCTACAATCTCTGCTGGTTTTCACAGCCAGAAGTTATGAGGATTTCTCTTGCTGGCACTGGAACGCTGGGCTGGGGAGCCTCATGTGGGGCTGGCTCTCCTTGCTCCTCCAGGGGGGCCCTCTGCAGCCAAGATATCCCTCGCAATTTTTAATGGTCACCTGCGGTGTGGTACCAGTCTGTTCCATGTTGCTGTGTCTGTAGGTGGCTTCTTCTGTATGTCCTTAGTTGTAGGGCTTCTGTTCAGCTAGACTTCAGGAGATTCTCAATAATTGTTATTCTGTAGTTTAGTTGTAATTTTGATGTGGTTGTGAGAGGAGGTAAGCACAGCATTTACCTACTCTGCTGTCTTGACCAGATCTCTACAATATTGATTTTTATACTAAGAGCAATATAACCATGAAGGGCTTTAGTAAAGAGTTGACATGATTATATTTGCACTCTAATGCAGAGAAGTGATTGAAGGGTTCCAGAAAGGAGGCAAGGAAAGCAATTAGGCAAGCTGGTGCTGACTTCTGGCAGGAGGCCTTAATTCCTACCCTGAGGGTCCTTCCACAGAACTGCTTGAGTGTCTTTACAGCATGGTAACTGCCTTCTCTTAGAGCAAGTGATCCAAGAGGTCAAAGCAGAAACGCAATATCTTTTATGACTCCTGAAATCACACACTGTCATTTGTTCAATATTTTATTGATCACACAAGTCAGCCCTGATTTAATGGAGGAGGAGATTCACAGGAGGTGAGAATCATTGGGACCGTCTTGAAAGAAGGCTACCACAAACTAAACATTTCATTGCTGGGTAGTGTATTATGGGGATGCAAAGGAAACTGAGAAGCAGTATATAGGGAAGAAGGAAAACTAGAAAAGTTGTGAGATGAAGTCTAGCGGAAGGAAAGGAAGTTTCAAGAAATCTACCAAGAAAACATGTTAGATGAGAATTGAAAAATGCTCTGTGGATTTAGTGACATGGATTAATGGCCAAAAGCTCTTTCTTCATAATATGATTTAACATTTATTTTGACTCACCTCCTCTTTTACCCTTTTTGAAAAGTTTTTTTCCATATTTTCTTTGATCTTTCTTTTGAATTTATGGATGTTTTCATAATGCTCCCCCAAAATTCTACTGATATTTTGATTGGAATTCTGTTAAGTTTATTATTATCTTTTTTGAGGAACAGATATTTTTATAAAGATTAGGCTTCTCTTTAGAAACCTGTCATATTTCTCTGTGTGTGTAAATTTTCACTAAATCACCTAGATAAAGTTTGGCAATTTAAAAAAATGATCTTATCACATATATATGGTTAAGGTAATTCCTGGTTTTATGTTTATTGTTGCTATTATGAATGGGATCTCTTCCCCACACCCACCGTAGTGTTTTTATCTAGAAACATATTACTTTTTAGCCTCCATTTTGTGGTTAAGGAAACAGGTCCAGAGAAGATAGGTGACTTGGCTGCAGTTACAAAGCAGAAGAGTTAGTAATTGTAGATCTTGGATGTCCAAATTTTATTATGCTGCATTAATAAGAAATCAGGTTGCTCACCCTCTCAAACCTTGTTAAAATTAATACTGTCTTAAGTATCACTTTCTTTGTGTCAGATTTCAAAATAATAATACACATTTCATAGCACATCTTCAGATTTTAGCATTGTCATTTTTGTAGTATTGTGTCTTGAGGAACTGCTTTTCATCTCCATTCAATTCTCTCAAGACCTGATTCCTACCAGACAGGCGCTATTTCTTCTTTGAAGTCTAAATAGACCTAACAACCTATTGCACTGAATAAATATTTAATGAAGATTGAATATTTCCTCTGTGGTGGATCAATTATTCTTGTTGATTCTCTGAGGAAAGCTTTTTTTAATGTCATGTAGTAGATTAAGAAATCTGTTTTCCTGAATATTATTAGTGCCAAAGTTTGTTTCAGTGATATAAAAATTCATTAGGTTTTTTCAGTTGTCCATTTTTCCTGATTTATATATGCAGTTTGAATTTTTATGTTATCTCAAATACATATCTGAAATTCATTGACCTAGTAGCATGCAATAAAGTTACTTGCTGTGAGGATTGGTTTTCTAGAATTTGTGGTATTGGAGCTCTGAAAATGGAAAATATTTGCTAAGGAGGTATAAGAATGTTAGTGGAAGAAATATAATTTTTTTTATGGAAGAAATATAATTTTTATTGATAAATATCTCCAAAAACATAAATCATTCTTTCCTTTTCATTAATAAAAATTTGTATTGGGCCAGCCGAGTGGCATGTTGGTTAAGAGTTGACTTGGAATGCCAGCTCTGAGCAGCAGGACTCGGGTTCAGATCCCACATTAGGGCAGTGACCCTGCGCCCTTTACATCTAAGATGGTGAACAACAGCTTGAACTGGAGCTGGGCTGCCGTGAGTCGCCGGCGACAGCGTAGGCTGCAGTGGGCTGCCATAAGCTACCGTGAATGGCTGGCAGCCAGCGTGAGCTGCCAAGAGCCGCCGTGTGCGGCCATCCAGAAGCCGGCAACCAACTGCCTCACCCAGGAAGAGTGCAATGATAATACCAACATGGGTCAGTGAAGCGATGTCCTCCACGACTAGACTGAAGAACAAAAAGACAGCAACTTGTCTGTTCCCCTCCCCCAATTCCCCAATAAAATCTTTACAAAAATAATAATAATAATAAATAAAATAATAAAAATTTGTATTTTTTGTACTTTTAGCTATCAGATGTATATTTAATTTTATTCTCTTAAATTTTTTTAACTGCTATTAGCATTAAATTAAATTTATATTTGCCTGTGGAGTCTAAATATATGAGGTTAGTGAAATAGCTTGAAAATTTTCAACTTGTAAAACTACAGTCACTGTAGTGGAATCATTTAGCGCAATTGTCACATTCAGATGGAATTTATCAAAAGTCAATTAGAAGAACAAACTTCTCTAATTTAAATGAAGATAGAAAACAATGAACAGGTAGGGAAAAGGAAGCCTATATTTTTTATTTTCTTTCAACACTATTAAGCATATGAACATAATTTTGAAATAGAGAATTCATGCCTTTTGATAAAATACTCTCCATTGTTAAGGAATAATTTCTTTGTGTTTTATGTTTGATAACTCCTGGGACCTATATTTCAATTTAAATAACTTTACATTGTTTGGCATTTGTTTTACTACAGGAAAATTGTGTGAGTGTGTGTGATGACAGTTATAGCACATATTTGATAACAAGGGTAGAATAAATCAGTTGAGTCACACTGTTATGATATCTGTTTTTAAGGTCTCTTTGACCCAGGAGCCTGTGACCTGTGAAATCTACTTTTTTGGATTTGTTAAGATATTTTACAGTGCAAGGATTTAAATTTAGATGCACACCACTGCAGGAATTTGCCTGATGTGGCCCCAAATGTAAAGTATATCAAGGTATGAATTGGAAAAAATTTAAGAATTTCTGACAACAATTAACACATGAGAAGAGAGAGGGTAGAGTTAGGGAAGTTTCTTTTCTTCTTCAATTTATAACAAAGAGAACCTGAAATTTAACCTGGTATTTCCAATGCTCTGATTACTCAGCAGCATTCCATTTTGTGAAAGCATTGCCAAGAAAATGTACCCAAACCTTGAGTTACAAATTGTTGGTGCATCTGATTTGAAGGGGCATATGAATTGCTTATAAGCTATTGCAGATCCAAAGCTGCACAAATGAAGGGTGAGACTTGGGGGAGGTTTCCAGTCACTGAAGGGAAGCTTCGTAGACATTACAGCTCTGTCCAGAGGCCAAATGGGAGATAAATCACCACTGGCCACCTCTCTTATTATTGAAATGGTTCAGCCCTGGGGTTTAACTAAAGGACTTATAGGGTTTTGAAGTGCAAATAGGATGGTGAAGGGTAAACCCTTTTAGAGTTTCATTTTGATGGATTTTTTTCCTGTGTGGATTTCTGGCACTGACTGTGATCTGGAAGGGGCCCTTAAAAAAGAAAAGTTTTGTTTTGTTTTTGATCAATCAGGCAATAAGAACTTTCCACAGGGGTGTACTTTTCCTGCATGCATATCAATCCTATTGTGTTTAAAAGTAGGTCATTTAATTGGGTCTTCTTTGAGCCTTGTCATTCCAAAGTCACTACTTTTTCTTGGTATTAATGCCAAAGTTTGAGAGTGTTGCAGGATGTGGTACTTTTGGATCAGGAGTTTTGGGGGGTTACTTAGGATCACTGTGTTAAAGCTGTCTAGCTAAAGATCAAGTCCATATTAGAACAAATTCTTTATATATTGATAAGCATTCTATAATTATTTAATCTTTTTCCCATTGAGTTATGTAGCTGTACATATTCATTTAATTATTTTTGTATGAATTCTGTCTTGCCAGCGTTAAAATAACCAGAAAATTCTGAGATTGTGAAATATTTGTACTATCTTATTTGTACAGATACTCTGAAGTATTTGAGGAAATAAAGGAGACATGAAAAATGTTAAGAAAGAGATATGTTGATTTATCAAGTTGAAATTTTTTTTGCTCCACAAATAATTCAAATACAGGAGATAAAATCTTTTAAATTTTATTGTTTTAGAAATATGAACATGAGTCACTAGTGACTCCAGAGGAAAATAATTATAACTTAAAGGCATTTTTGTGCAAAATTTTAAAGATAAATTTAAATATTTGTATTAAAGAAATGCCATTGTAAATGCTTACATTTCTTCTTAGAAATATGGTTGACAGAACTTTTCTTCAGCATTTGGCTCTTTATTTTAGATTTAACGGATACTTGTATCATTTACCCTGTTTGAAAATGATAATATATGTTGCTGTATCACAGATTGTCCTCTGTAGTGCTTAATACCTTTTATAAAAATGGGTTGTTAATCTCCATAATTGACATTGATCACACAATATTCTTAATAGCCTTCCAAGTCAGTTTTTGTTTTTGTTCTTCAAAAATTCCCCTTCACTGTATTTATGTTAAATGTTAAAGTTAAAATTAAATGAAATGTTAGAGTTTAAATTTTTCTATTGCTGCATGAAGATTCTAAATAAGATACTTAAAAAAAAAACTCTAGATAGCATCAAGCAGAGTCCTCTGCAACTACAGCGTCCCTGTCATTAGTTTGTTGCTGGAAGATGTTAAAATGACCTTTCCTTTGTTAGAAAAGAGATCTGTAGTCCTTCCCAGAATCCTCTTGTTAACTGTCTTTTGAACCCAAGTTGAGGTTGTCTGATGAATGAATGGTGAGCTCTTTTATGAGCTACACATATTGTTGACTTTGTGTCACGCGTTGCTTTTTAATTTCTAATGTGTTTTTAATTTGTGAAGCATGCATATGCCTTTCACAGCAGAATTGAGTCAGCATTTCTGAGTCCAGATATTCCTGTATGCAAACAGGACGGGTCAGGTTTAAGAATGCTGTAGCATAAGCCTTAGATTAACTGAAACACACGTGTGAATGAATTTCACTTTCAATATTGTTGAATAAAAGATACTTAAGGAAGGCTTTTTTCCCAAGAACTTCTCTTGCCTCCTGGCAAGTGAATTGCCCCAATATAAAAGCATTGAGGGTGGGGGTGGGGACTGAGCCACAGAGTGAAAAGGCAATCCACAAATAATCACTCTTTTCTGCCTTTGATTGTGTCAGATTTTTTTGTGTGTGTGTGGCAATTGTTTTCTTTTTTGCTTAGAAGAGGTTTATGGTCCAATGTCTGTCAAGTCAGCCTCTGTCTTAAGGTTGCAGTTGTATTTCTCTCTGGAGTTCCTAGAGGTGATGTTATCTTTTGTTCACTCAGCAGTGTGGTGGTTCCTGAGAGCATCTGTCACTTTAGGCATTACAAGATGGATGGGTCTCCAGTGAACTGCTGGTTGAAGCAAATGGTGAAAATAAGAAAAGACAAGGGGCTTCAGGGTCTGCAGAGGGGACAGACAACAAGGAAATACTGTTTGTTAGAAATCAAGAGTAAGCGGAGCAATAGAGGAAGAGAGAGCAAAGATGGATCATATATCATTTTATAAACAACTTGGAAATCAGAGTCTTTTGGTGGCTATCGTGATCTGAGGGGGACATCTGCATCATGGTAAACAATTCTGTGCTTTGAATTTGTAAAATGTGTTTGGACGTTGACGCAAAAGTCTGGGAAATGTGTTGGGAAATTACAATGACATGGAATGTTTTATGTGAAGGTGTTGCTGTTTGGAGAATTAGTAGTCTTTTAACATGTAAAGATTAAAAAATCTTTAACATTTTCTTTATATTTTATTTTTTCTTTCCTTCCTTTGTTTTTCCTTGTGAGCAACCATAGATATTAAAATGTTTTAAAAGTTTTAACCACATAACTAACATACTTATTGTTTATACTGAAGCTTCTTTGATATTTTTGCAGGGCAATTCCGCAAATTCTATGCCGTTGCCATAGGGAGGCTGGGGGTCAGATTTTAAGTTAATTTTAAGTACCCTTCTACTTAATTTAATGGGCTCTTTGATGAAAAAAATATATATAATTGTTATTGATCTGTCAGGACAAGGAAGACGTTGTCTATTATATTTAGAGAGTCATTTTGTTGGCAAAAGTCAAATTTGTAAATCCTGACTGGTACAGAGTCCCCCGTGTGTAAGACAAGGAACAGGAAGGAACTTGGCTAGAGAGTAGGAAAGGGGAAGCAGTTGCGGGGAAGTATAGTTGAAAAAAATGATTTTGTCAAACTTTTCGGCATTCGTCTATAAAAAAGAACACAGGTTGAAAGGCAAAGAAATTAAGATGATTAGAAGCTGTAAACTATACAAATGGTAGAGTATCATTCTTCTCTATGGGTGTAAATAATAGATGAAACAGTAAGAGTGACAACAAAGGATCAGGTCGTTTAAGAGAATGTGTGCAGCCTAAATAGGGGTCTGTGGCCCTGGGCCAAAGGTCTTAGCTTTGAGTGTAATTAGAAGAAAATACAAAAATGTCATTACTAGCAGGTGAAGTGTGCAGCACGTGGCCAAAAATTAGCAATTTTAGATTCTGAAGCTATTGGAATTGGATTACTGACCTTTTTTAAAAATCATTAAGGTCCTTGTGGAGTCATATAGTTTCATGGGCAGTAATGCAGTTTGACCTTGTTGACATATGGGGTAATCAGGGTTTGGATGTAGGTAGCAAAACTCCTGACCTACAAAAAGATGTCTATTTGTATGTGGGTGGGTGGGAAATGCATGAGTTTGAAAATCTGGGATTTGCATTTTTAATTACTCTTTAGCCTAAAGACATTCTTCTGAGAGAGAGGTAAGATCAAGATTTTTGTTTCAAAACCTAAAATGGTGCTTTTCTCTCTTTCTTTGTTTCCAATTTGGCAAAAAAGGAGAGTAAAATGAAAACAAGTTAATATTACTTTAAATACTTTAGTGGTATAAATATGCATATTGTAATTAGTTTATTTTTAGGAAAATCCTCTTTTGTTTTCTTGTTAAACATAGTAACAAATGAGTAGAAACACCTCTAAGTTATATATAAAAATAAATGACAAAAGTTTTTATTTCATTTGATGCTTTATGACTGTATTTTATATTTTTCCATACAGTAGTTTATATTGACCGTAAGCTACCTAGAGAACAGGTTAATATGTACAATGTAATTATCAACCAGTTATATAATTGTACTTATTTAATTTCTTCTAAGAATACACTACTCAAAAGGGTAGGAAACAGTAGCTCTTTTTCTTCTTCCAGGCATTCTTTCTTGAAAATTATTAAAGCATTAGTTTCAAAAAGTAGAGAATAATTTTATTTAATATTAGTTACATCTGAAATTTTTTATAGTTCTTTGAAGAGATAAATTTTGGCCAAGTATCAGCAATGATAAAATACAAACTTTAGAGTAAGAAAATTATCTTCCACTAATTTTATATCTAAAAATTAAAAAAAAGTCTGTGGGCTTTTAGCATTATGGTAACACCTGTCAAAAAGGCAGACTTGACAGATTTAGTCATTGTACACGTAGTGGGAGGAAATCTTAAGAACAGAAATTATTTTTGAGTGTATATAATTAGGAGTGATTATTTTGGGAGTATTTAAGAAGGAGGAATATCTGTATTTGCCAGTTATGATATATATGGAGTTGTGTAAGACTTTGAAAATTCATTTCTAATTGTAATTTTTGTAGAATTGTAGATATTTAGATTATTGTATTCTGGACTATAATGCATTTGGAAATTAACTCATCTTTATGTATATATTTTTATTTTTTATGTTTTTACAGGTGCAAAAAAGCTTTAAACAAGTAAAATCTAGGCAACAAGCTCCCTGAAGTGTTGACATCCCAACTTAATCATGAACGTGATTCAAAAATGTTAATAAATAAACCAAGGTATTGTACAATTATAATATGCCCCCCAAATTTTTCAAGATCAAATTTGTTTTATGAAGTTATATTTAGAATTTAAATAAAGCTACTATATTTGGTCCTTAAACTGATTAACCAGATATTTCTATGAACTCTCCTTCCGTTTCCTCCCCTCCGCTTTCTTCTCCCCTCCCCCATCCTCTCCACCAAAAAAAAAAAAAAAGAAAGGGAAAAAAGTATTCAGCAATAAGTGGTTTTCCTACAACAGCCTCTGTGTTACATTTCTTATGTACCTAAATTAGGATAATAAGAATTCTGATTTTGATTCCCCTTTGTTGATTCTGTTTTTATCTTTCAAATTGTCTGAGAAGAGATTATTATTATTAGATTATTGTCCTCTGCAGAAAAACCCCAGCCATATATAATGACTGCATATATTTAAAATCTTTATCATACTACACTATCTTGAGATGTATGTTTTAAAATTTTTATAAAAAAATATTTTTTTCTATTTTTAGAATGCTTGTAATTTAGAAAAGAAAAAAGGTGATACTGCTTTTCCTCTCCACCCCCTTATGTCAAAGAAAATCTAAACTGTGCTTAGAATTGAGCATTTAAGGGTATTGTTTTAGGTAGCTCTTGTCTGTTACAGCATAACCCAAGACTGTCTCTCCTTTTGGAGGTTTCAATGTGTTTAAGTAGCCTGGCATTTCCAAGCGAGGCCAAAGATCTTTTCCTCTTTTATGACCCGTTGTATCCTTTTGAGGCCAAAAAGAACAAGAGGGTCATTGCCACTTCAGCCTGGTCCCTGTTTGTTCCTTCATGGTGACCATGTAGATCCTGAAACCTAGTATTGGCTTAACATTTGGGCCTGTAACATCTGGAAAATGGTCCGAGAGGGAGCTGAGGAGACAAGAGAGAGAACTGTTGCGTTTTGTTACACCAGGTGCTAGGAGGAAGCAACATTCGCCTTTTTGATATGGGAGGCAAATTCTGTGGGCCCTGGAGTTAGGCTTCAACAATTGAAGAGGTCAAAGGACAGCTGAGAGGGGTCAGTGAGACACCATGGGGTGTATTTTGTTACTTAGTAAAAGGAGCAGCCTTCTAAAACCTTAAAGGATTCTCTTGAAAATCTGTGTTGAAAAAAGGTTTTATGAGTCTCACTGCAAAAACTTCTGGTTTATCTAAGGAATGCTTGCTTTTGTGTAATGGAAGGATAATCCTTACCAAATGTTGGCAAGTACTATAAGAGTCAATATAGGTCTGAAAGAACAGTTAGGGTTTGAAGTGTACTTTGCTTTCCAAAATGTTTATCATTTTCATGTCTGTCTCTCAGTGAAGAATTTTGCACTGTTGAAATATCACCTTTCTTCTGAGCACAAAATGGGGAAGAGAGAGGGATAAGGAATGAGCCTACATTAATTTAAAAATTATTCTAACAAGCTTTTGACTGACCCACAAACAGGATTATAAACCTTTAAAAACACCAACACTTGTTAATTCTAAAAAATTATTAAATTTATTTTAACATAAAAGGGAATAAATGACACATAAAGTGTAATGTTTCTGGATTACAGAAGACTTTTAAAAATTTAGATGTATTTCATAGAAGTGGGCATCAGTTGATGAATAACCTTAAATCTTGTGTTCTCCCTGAATGTGTTTCTTGTACGTTTTGTAGTTTAAGAAGAAAATAAATGCTAAAGTCAAGACTAGAGAATTTAAGAAGCAAATATAATAAAGTATTTTCTCTTTGAGAGGAAGTAGAGAAGGGGGGAAATCTGCATGTTTTAAGAGATCACTTTCCCATAGCCCATGACCTCAATATACCACTTATATGATTGTAGATACCTTTGAAAGGTGATGGCCACTGGTAGATAGGTAGTAAAAGGGGACTATTAGAGGACTTCGGCAGTATTTTGATGTTTAAATTTATACCCTGTATACATGTATATATACATAGAGAGAGCATATATTACAATATGTATTAGTATGGGAAAAAAAGGTAAAATGATGAGAAATATACAATAGGCTTTGTTTAGCACTTCCTCAGTAATTTATAAATTTACAATTTGTGAATTGTGTGTGTGATTTTTTTCATTCCTTTTTAATAATTAGTCATTTTAAAGCAACATATACTTAAATGTAAGGCTTAGTGTACAGTGTGTTCTATATCTGTTTTCTCAATGTTAAAGTGCCTTTCAACAACTAATTTAGAAACCTAAGTGTAGTGACTGATAATTGCCTGGAGAAAACCCACAGCTGTTTAAGTAGCATTGAAATTGTGGCAAAACTGACAAATACAATTAGCAGTGTTAATAAGATAAGAAGCTGGAAAGACATGGGTAGATGATAGAGTGGAAAGATGAAGGTAACAGGAGTCACAAAACCATATAAGAACAGAATGTTTATAGTTTGCTTTGAATTTCCATCACTTTTCTTTTAAGCTAAATCCTTCTTTTACTACTCTATGAATTACCAGGAGAATGGATGTTTTGCAAGTTAAATAATTCAGATACATTTGTTCAGTCCCTAACTCACTTCTGATTTTGAAATATGACACATATGCAATCATATACAATCAGATTTTGCTGATTCTAAGGCACAATTTTATTTGTGGTGCTTTTTAAAAGTCAATTTTAAATGTACTTTTATTTTACTGTAATTATTGTGAGTGGGAATTCCTTTACCCCTCTTTACACCCTTATAATTCTTATTAGTCATCCAAATACATTACCAAGGAAACCAAAGCCTCATTTCTAGATTTAGTGACCCAGTATTACCAAAACAAAACCTGAAAAAGTCTTTAATGTGTTATTACTAATTATATTTATCTGGTTAATGTGAATAGCCCACTTTTCAAACAACTTCTTAGGAAAATTAAATGGGGATAGGTAAATAAGGGAAATTCGATGAATATTACGTGAAAAAATATTTAGACATCTGTGCTCGTCTCATTATACTTTTAAAACATCCAGTGAATTTTGGGAAATTATTGTAACATCTTTTGAAATTCTACTCTGCATTTGGGGAATTGGCTTTTGCCTCTAGTGTTTTATGCAGATTTTAATGATTGTTGTGATAAATCCCCTGAAGTTTGTTCTCTGAAACCATAGAGACTGGGGACTCTGAGTATGGCAGCCTTGATGGATGTGGTAAGCCACACTTTGGAAGTATTTCTCGTTATTTAATGTTTTCTGTTCTGGATTATTGACTCTTCTCCCTGTTGAAAAATTGGTCTCTGGTGACATGGTAGAGGCCACACGTTGCCTATTATTGTTTTACTTCTTTGATCTTACACAGGGATTGCCTCTGGTAATTATACTAGTTCCAGAGAGTCTTGACAAGATGTGTTTATTTTACAGAAGAATTTCTGGTATTCCAAGGAGGAAGAAAGTAAAGATTTCCAGTAGTCACATGTAATACTTTGTTACAAAGGAAAAGTAGCATTGTACTTTTTCTTTTAATTATGACAGTTTTGATAATTATTATTAAATTAGCTGGCATATTACAGTAATTATTTCTATAACAATTTGAGATATATTGCATATTCGTAAGTATATTGGTAAAAATGATTAATTATAGAATTAAGCTATTAGGGCTGAGTTTTTGTTTCAGTACTAAAAATACTTTTTGCTTCAGAAACTGTCAAAAGAGACTCATCCACATTTAAATGTATAGAAGTATTAAAAGAGGTTAGAATTTGTATCTTTTAATCTGTTTGCATTTTCTAAAGATTTTCAGCAAGGAGGATGAATAAAAATGAAATAAAACACTTTTGTTTTGAATGCATGGTTAGCTTTGTGCTTTTGTGGAATGTGCTTGGGAAGAGATAATATCTCCTCAAACCCATTTAATGTATAATTGGACAAGACACAAAAAAGCTCAATGCGTTTATTTTTTTTAATTCAATTCCCATTTTAATATTTCTCCCAAGAACTCACAATCTAATAAAGGAGACAGACAAATACTAGAGTCAGCTCTTAAGAGTGATAGATGTCAATTTAGGAATACATGAGATGTGAAAAGAGCACAAATGAGAACTGTGAATATATGCTTGTTTTTAATTTTGGATTATAGACTCTATGAGAACTTGCAAGAACCACGTTTGATTTCTTTGTCTAGTAGTAACACATTATCATTCAGCAGTGAATTTTTTTTTTTAAGCTGAGCCATCCTGCCACCTGTTGGCAGCGCAGCGGCAGCTCAGCTTGGGCCAGGCATCGAACCACTGTTGCTCAGAGCTCAAACTCTTAAGCGAGCTCTTAACCAACTGAGCCACTCGGCCGGCCCTTTCATCCGTGAATATTTTTAAGAGAAAATGTGTGTAAGCAGGAATGCCTATAACAAGTAATTTTCTTACAGGAAGTCAAAGACTCTGCTGGCTATAAGGGGCAGTAATGTTTTGTATATATGATTGTAAAATTTCCTAATAAATGAATTACATATAACATCAAAGAGCAGCTTTTGGAACTTTTAGATTGATAGTCATTTATTCTTAGAACAATGCCCCAGAATCTGCTGTAGTGCCCAATACATACAAGGGAAGGAGTGTACCCTACTTTCCTTACTATCCTCAGTGTAGCACAGCGCTTTTAAAAAACTTACTATTGACCTTTTGAGCGCTTTCTTTTGCTCGGCCCGCTCCAAACTCTTTGGAGTGTACTTTCTCTTCTAATAATGGCCCTCGAGCCACTCTCTACTGCTCAGGCTCGCTTTTCCTTCTTTGAAATGTACTTTTTCTTTTAATAAACTGCTTTTTCACCACTTAAAAAAACAAACTTACTATTACTTCTAACATTTTCTGCACATTTATTTTGTGCCAGAGACTATTCAAAAAACTTGATATGTGTATAAAATCTCATGTGTCTCACAAAAACTTATGATATTGATTGTATTATCCCATTCTACAGATGAGAGACCAAGTAACTTACCCAATATCATACAGGTGAATGGGTGCAGGATTTGAATTAAGTTCATCTGATTCCAGAGCCTATGCACTTAACCACTTCGATAGCAGGATTTCTATACATGCTGTCTGGCTGGGTGGATGATTGTTAGTTTGGAAAGTAGGTGATAATATCTGAAGAGAAAAGGGTAACAGAAAACTGACATTTGTCTTTTTAGTACTATGCCTGGTACATAGACAATAAATTGTGCCTTAAAAAATAATCTCAAAGCGAAAACAACTACACACAAAATGTTATCATCTTCACTCTCGCCCTTTTTCTATTTCAAATAGTATGTTTTGGTGGAAAAAACATGGGCTTTTGTGTCTAAATTTGAATCCTAGTTCTATTATTTACAAACTAGATAAACTTGGTTTATTTATTGCAGAAACTAGATTACTGGGTCTGTCCGCCTGTCCCTCATTCTGAATCTGTTTACTTCCTTGTGGTTTCATTTACTTGTTCCTCTATCCTGTAAATGGAAGTTAGCTCTAGAGGTTAGACTACATTCTTTACCTATTGGCTGGAGTACTTCCTAGATGTTTCATATTATCTCCCATGGGGAGGCACAGAGTGTCTCATTGCCTCACTTTTAGTAATGCTAAACTTGCTCAGTGGGTTCAGGAGGTGCCTGATCCCTCCATTATAAAGTTCCCCATCAACTTTTTATCTAATGGTAACACTTATTATCATGGCTGAAATGAATTTTGCCTTAAGGATTGCAAAGTGGTAACTTTATAATTCTGTCATTCTTTCCACATTTATTATAGCTAGAATTCTTCATTAAAAAAAGAAAAACTCTTTCTCAATAACCAGGACTATTTGGTTACTTTGAAGTACAGGAAGAACAGGATAAATGCTTCACTCTTTCCTTTTCCTTTTAGTAGAGTTCAATTAGGTGCGTTTTGATTTTGTTTTGATTTTGTTCTTCAAGAGGAATACTCTGTTTTTCTCCTAGAATATCAAAATTAATTTGTGAGTTTTTACACTTTAAATATGCTTCAGTCCATTGCATTTATTCCCTTCTTTGTTCAATTTCTCTAACCTTTGGCCTGTGGGAACTCTCCATGTTGATCCTGTGTCTTCTTTGCTTTCTGGCATAAGATGTTGAAGGCTCATCTTGGGTATTTCCTGCACCAGACCTGGAATTGGCCATACCTTCAAGGAGCCTTGGTTCTTTTCAGTGGGAATGGTATTAGTAAACCACAATCAGGGTATTAGGAAGTACTTATTGTTATTGAACTGTAATTGCTTCTTGGACTTTTCAGTAGACAAAGCTTGGAAATACAAATTTGAAACCTTTAAAAAAATCAATTATTACTTAAATAATATATACATGCCCATCTATCTGCTCCATAGCCTAATTTGCTGTTAAACCAGTTACCCTAAAGTGGTGTCTTAGTTCTTTTTCTTTTAGCATAGACATGATTTGTTTAGTGTTTTTCTTGTTTTGTCACTAATTGTGATGATCCTTTTAAAAATACTTTAAAAAAATTAATGTTTATCTTCTCTCATAGTTTTGTTTTGTTTTGTTTTTTTAGCTGAGCCATCCTGCCACCTGTTGGCAGCTCCGCGGCAGCTCAGCTTGGGCCCGGGAATCGAACCGGCAACCCTGTTGCTCAGAGCTCGCACTGTTGAGCAAGCTCTTAACCAACTGAGCCATTCAGCTGACACTTTCTCTCATAGTTTTTATTAAAAGTCAATGGAAATATTTATACTTGGTCAAAAGATAAACTTGTTGAGGGAGTATAATTGGGTCAGTACAAATGTATCATAATTGGGGGGAATAATTTGAAGTATTATGCTACAAGGTAGTAGTAGAAATTCCAACTGTTAATGAGACTTTCTTAGTCCAAGCACTGGAATGAATTTTTTTTTCCCCTGGAATCCTGAAGAACCAGCAAGGGGGCAGGGAGGGGTTGTTAACTTTGCAAATTCAGTTGTTATTACCATTTTTTTAAAATAATAAGTCTATTTTTTAAACTACTTGCTCAAGGATAGCATTGAACTGTCAATGGGAAGGGACAGAACTCCATACTAAGAACTAAAGAAGTCTGGGGTCAGTTCTGTAATTCTTCACATTATCGTTATCATTTTTAAAAATGCCCAGTTATGTTTTCATTCGGGATAGAGTTGGCCACTTCCTTTCACTCTACCAAGTCTGTTCATAGTTACTTCTTTTTGTCTTCTCCTGAGTATTGCTAATGTTTTGTAGGATTATGTATATCTTCTATGATGATGAAACTTGATCACCCACTTTTATGTTGATTTAATATTTTTATTCAACATGATATTTATTTACCCTGTACATATGTATCTGCCACATTACTCCTAAAACTATCAGGGAAAGGATTGAGATTAGGCAGTACTCCCTGTATAATTGAGTACTTCTTTATTAAACTAAAAGGATTGCTTGGAGAATGTTGGTTTACAAAGTTTTCAATGATGAAAGTAAGATAATTTGTTGAGCAGATAATAGATTAAGAAAGGCAAGATTTCCAGGCGTTTGGTGCTCTGGAGAAAGGCTAAAGGTCCACCTTTGAAGATATTCCATTGTTTTCCATGGATAAGAAATCCCGTGGTTGACTGTGCTAGTTCCTAGTAGTTTTCTCCCTTTAGCAAAGAAGAAAGGTGAAATGGCTATTGGATTTTGACTTAAATGTATAAACTAGTAACACAACATATTTCTCCTTCATTCCCACCCTGTTTTGATCGTGTATGGTTCCATTGAAAAATAAATTGCTTTGAGCTTTAGAAAATTTAAATGTTTATAGTTGTACTGGCTGGCAGTCTCAGGAAATTTCATTTGATAGACTTTGTTGATTTCCTTCCATTTACAACTTTTAATTGGTTAATGTACATATACTTTTGGTATATCCTTTTTATAAAAAAGGGAACCTAGTAATTCAGATCTGTGGCATTTAGTTTCTTAATATCTATTATAAGAAAGGTTGCCAAAAACATGATTCTGGTTTTTCCTCCAAATCATAGCAATTGCTGGTAAATCCAGCCACTCTGATGGAAATCTCTGTTTTCTACTCACTGCTACTAGTAATTGAGTAAGAAGACTTCTTAGCTGTATAGAGGCAGCCCAGAGGCACCAAAATCTCCCGTGGAGCTCTTGTGTATAAGTCTGGGAAACTTGAGAGTAGGGTTGTGATGTGCTATGCATCTCCCCCTCTCTGCTCATGAGTCATCACCACTGGATGTTGGCTCCATCTCCTGCTGAGCCCAGACGCATACTCAGTGTCCTTCTCAAGCAGTCCTCTAGGGAGTCAATGAAAGTTGGAGCTCCAGATGAAATTTAATATTTATCCCTCACTTTGTTGGGAAAAGTGGGGCTAAGATATTTTCAAAATTGCCTTTCTTGAAATGATATACCCAAGTTGAGCCTATACAGTACTATAGGAGTGCAGAATTTGTCATCACATGGCTAGATATTGGAGTCCTGATTCCAACCCTTACCAGCTGAGTGATAGTGGGCAAGTCACTTAGCTTCTCTAAGCTTCAGTTTTTTCACCTATGAAATGGGAAGAGGTCATACCTACTTCAGAATACTGAGAATTAGATAAATAATTTTTATAAAGTGCTTAGTATACTGTCTAGCCCAATAGTTCTGAAACTTTTCATCTTAGAACCCCTTTATAATCTTAAATATTGAGTTTTGTTTATGTGGATTACATTTATTAGAAATTAAAACTAAGAAATTTAAAAATATTTATTAATTAAAAATTACCAATAAACTCATTATGTATCAAAATAAATAAGATATTTTAGAAAAATAATTATTTGTTCAAAACAGTGAGAAAAATAGTCTATCTGCATTCACTGTGCTGCAATATCACACATCATGGAGCCTCTGGAAAATTTTCCTGTACACACATGAGAGAATGAGAGTGAAAAAGGCAAATAATATCCTAGTAATAGTTTGAAAACAGTTTTGACCTCATGGACTCCAGAAAGGGTCCTGGGGACCTCAGACCATACGTTGAGAATTGTAACCAATAGTTAGCACCTGATAAATTGTAGTTATTATTCACATATGTGGAAAATTTTTAATTAGCAAGTACTATACAAATATTAATGGTGAGAATTAAAGGCCATGGCTTCAAAACTTCTTAGTAAACTTTTTCTGAAGGATCTCAAATAACATTGTGATTCAGATGGAGCAAAAGAAACTACAGTGTTTTTCAAATAAATGCTAGTAATACATAAAGGAGTTCCAAAAGTTTAAAAGACTCAAATCTTGCTTTCAGAAATTTATCAAGTATATTATCCTAAAGCTGTCATTTTTTTTCTCCAGAGAGGAATCCTTCTTTTTCCCTAAGATAATAAGATCTTAGTAGAGAGAGAAGTAATTAGAGATTTACTCTGAAACCACTGATAGAGTTGGTATGGGGTTATGGTAGCCCACCAGTTTTAAGGTGGCGATGTGGCCCAATTGTCACCAGGTTGGGCTTCACAATTGACAGGTCAATTTTGATTTACTGGTTGGAGAACCTTGACAAAAAGCATGTATTACTGTTGGATTCTCAGATTCAAGATCCTTTAAAGTGGCTTTTTGAAATGGGTTTGGACTGAAAAAACAAAAACCAAATATGATATGATAACAATAGTTTATACAGGTTGTCTGAACAAGAAATATACATATAATTCATATCTTAACATAATATATGGATATAGTTTATATCAGCTATATGTGTACTTTGTAGACATATGGTCCTCTAATTATATCAATTTTCTCCTTTCTTCCCCTTTGTCTTTGGGGTTGGTGGTGTAGACCATGGGGAATTCATATGCTGGGCAACTGAAATCTGCTCGATTTGAGGAAGCTCTCCACAACTCCATAGAAGCCTCTCTGAGATGTAGTAGTGTGGTACCACGGCCAATTTTTTCCCAGCTGTACTTAGACCCTGACCAGCATCCATTCTCATCTGCAGGTAAGTTTCTCAATCCTACACAACTTTTACAAGAAGTGGGCCTTCCAAAATCTGGGGACCTCTGAAATAAATTGGTTAATTGTTAGAAAATGCTAGTCTCCCTGTCTTCAGACTTCTTTCAGAACTATGAAATTTTCGTTATTTTTCCTAAACATCTTTTTATTAAATTAGCTTTGATTTATTTGCTCACCCAGATGTAAAACCCAAGGTGGAAGAGCTGAACAAAGACTTGGTTCACCGCTGTACTCAAAATGGAAGCCTGGACTTTTCTAACACTCTGACAGTTAATGAAATGGAAGATGACGAAGATGATGAAGAAATGTCGGATTCAAATAGTCCACCAATTCCCTATTCACAGAAACCTGCCCCGGAAGGGTCTTGCACTACAGATGGTGGGTTTCAGATGTTTTTTTCAATCCCTCTAATATTGTCTGGCTAGCTTCCAGTCATTATGTATGTTGCTCAAGGCTGGAAACCAATAATTACAGAAAGGAATGAGGAATAATTACGCTCTTACAATATTTCCTGTGACTTTATAGCAGGTGTCTGTAAGAAAGGCAAGTATTATCACCCCATCTTATCGATGAAAGACTGAGATTCACAGCAGTTGATGACTTTTCAAGATGGTATGTGGCAATGGCAAGGCTAGACCCAGATCAGGGTTTTTCCAGTACTTCCTGCAAGAATGATATGACTTTAGGAACTTTTTAGTGTTTTCTTTTCCTACTTCTTTCTTTTCTACCCTCAAAACAATAACAGAAATAACAGATGTTTTATATTTACCTTTTTCATTTATTTTAAACACTCATCCAGTATATTGTTATCTATATAAGAGAAAAATGTACATATTTTGATAATTCCGTTTTATTTATTTTGTCAACCGCCTCTCCTACCAAGGCTTTAACCACACTTTATTTTTATTTTTTAAAGATTTTATTGGGGAATTCGGGGAGGGGAACAGCATTGGGGAATCGGGGAAGGGGAACAGACAAGTTGCTGTCCTTTTGGTCTTCAGTCTAGTTGTGGAGGACATCCCTTCATTGGCCCATATTGGTATTATGATCATTGCACTCTTCCTGGGAGAGGCAGATCGGTCGCCGGCCACTGGACGCTCACGCCGGCTGCCAGCCACTCATGATAGCTTATGGCAGCCCACTGCAGCTTCACTGCAGCCTATGCTGTCCCTGGCGACTCAGGGCAGCCCAGCTCCAGGTCGAGCTGTTGTTCACCATCTTAGCTGTAGAGGGCGCAGAGTCACAGGCCCTCATGTGGAATTTGAACTGGGGCCCTGCTGCTCAGAGCTGGCATCCCAAGCCAATTCTTACCGAACCTGCCCCTCTGCCAGCCCTAACCATACTTAAAAAAAAATCTTAATATAAAACATTTTCAAGTATTTAATGGTTTTGGTAATGTCACAGCTTAAATTATATTTTCTTCCCACCATTTAGTGGTATACAGTGCTGTTTTCTGGCCTTCCCATCCTAATTAGTATGTAGATTCTACTTTATATTAGCTAGAGTATAACTTTTATACCAACTGACTTGGACCTGGGGTGATTCCAAAGCATGCAAATCTTGGGGGTGGAGGGAAAAGAGAAAGAGAAGAAGGAAAGGGTAAAATTTCAAAATATCAGGACATTCCCTATACAAAACCCAAAGTGCAAATAATTTGGATAAACTAGAGATTCAAATATGTAAAGCCAGATGAATGAGTTGGCACTGTTTGGAAGTTTTATTTTCTCCCTGATGTATGTCTCTCTCTCTCTCTCTCTCTCTCTCTCTCTCTCTCTCTCTCTCTCTCTCTCTCCCTCATCTGATAAACTACAAAGGGCTCAAAACTCAAAATCCCCTACCTACTGGGATTTGGAAAACCAAATAATCTTCCTTGCAGTTTATCTATGCCTGATTCACTACAAGTAGTCTCTAGCAATTAAGGACAACTGTTCTTTGAGTTAGGCCTGCCTCTAGCACATCTATCCTTATGAATTCACTTCCACATATGATTGATTTCTTTTGCCCACACTTAATATAGTATAATATATATATATCGATTTACTCATTATTGATGTAATACACCTGTAGAGGTGTGGGAGGTGACTGGCATTAGGTTTCCATATACCTGTTTTACAACCATTTTCATGCCTTTTATTTGATTGATTAGTCAACTCATATTTATCAAATAACAGCTAGAAGTTGAAACAGTGCTTAAAATATTGTTGGGTTGTCAGTAAGAATCTTGTTATGTGTAAGAATTAAACAGAACAGAGTGAAGAATTAAACAGAACAGAGTAAAAGTTTTAGAGGATCATTTTGAAATATCAAATTTTATACCAAAAATGGGAGAGGTTTCCCTGTGCCCTACATTATGTTTTTAGATTGCCTTTTGGCGTATCTGGCACTACTGATATTGTACATAACCAGATATGGAAAGCTGTTTAGGACTCACCAAAATATAAACTCAGTGATCTAGCAGATAGCAAGTATTTCATGAACTTTAAAACCTAAGAATACTAATCTTACCACGTAGTGATTCTGTAAAGTATAAGGGAAGGTAGTAGTTATTTCAAAGATAAAAGAAAAAAACTTAGAGGTGCAATTTTTCTGAGAAAAAAGAACCATCTTGCCCAAGCAGAAGATTCAAATTCCAAACCAACCCCAAAACACTAGTTCTGCACTTAAATTACATCAGGTACTTTGGCTACTCATATTAATTATGTGTCTATTTTTTTTCCTCCTTTAATTCACCTGAAGGTGACCATTAAAAGCAAAAAGCATAGTTTACAATTCGATAATATATAGTTTATCCATAGCACTTTCAATTTCAAAGGCAGAACAGCCCTGAAATTTTCCTTAATAAAATTGTCAGTGAAATAGGGCAATATAATGGGCTTGTTTCAAGGGACCACCTTCCCGTTGTGGGAAATCCTCTATTTACCTAAGGCTTAAAGGAAGGTGAAGCTATTTTTAGAGGCAATTTAGATAAGCAGATACTTAACACCTGATGGGCTTCTGGGGGTTACCATTCAGATGTAAATTTTGGCTGCTAATTTCTTATGTAAATTATTGGAATAGTGTAGGTTCCTACCCTGCTGGGAGGCAGTTGATTGTCTAAAGGGGTGAAGGGCAACCACATTTTAGGCTTCCAAATACTGCCTTGATTACTTTACTTTGTGTTTATAGCTGTTTCAGTAAACGTCCCCCTCCCCCATTTAGATTACTCCATAACCTTCAAGTTGGGGATAACTGGAGAATGCTAATCTGGTTCTGTGAAGTGAAAACCTTGGCTATTTTCTTAAGGAAATGCAGATGAAGTTTATAAAGAAGAGCCTTCTACTGTTTTGTTTTGTTTTTAATTAAAATCATTTGCTGCAAGAGTCTTGGTTTTAGGGCAACATTTCTCTTTTATTCTCAGAAAACAAAACTATTTAGGGGACACGTTTGTCAAATAAATTATTTATAAGCCCACCTCACTGATAACTTATCTTTCTTTCCTTGCTTACTCTTTCCCAGATCTTCCAGTAGCCTCTAAAAGAAAAATCAGATCATTCTTTCAGGATTAGTTCAGATGTTAATTCAGAATTACCCTACAGGGGAGTAGTAAGGTTTCTTTTCATTTTGTTTGAGATTTTAATTGAGATTTAATATTTGATCTTTATTAGGTGAATAATCTGACATTTCTAATAATGGAAAACTAAAACCACCTGCTACACCAGGTATTTGGATCCTATAGGTCTTGAAATATAATCACATTTCATATTCTTAAGCTATCCAGTCTTTGCAGATACACATAGCTTATTTTCAATCTATAAAAAAATTAATTAAATGTTGCTCTTTGCATGTTTTTTGTAATTGGAGGTCCCTGATTATATATTTTGTATATAATTAGCCAGTCTGAATCCCAAGAATGAGGGTTTGGAGGGAAGTTAGTTAACAGATATCAAACAAAAGGCCAGACCCTTAGCAGGTGAGCATGTTCTCAGAATAACTACAAACTGAATTTAGCAACTTTTGCTTTTGCTACCATTTTTGGCCTTGATTTCTTCCCGACTCTTTTCCTAGACTCAGCCTTGCCTTCCCTTTTATTCCTATTCTTTTTCCTCTTAGTTAAATTGTTTGTGCAGCTTGTGTTAGTAAGTAACCAGAAGGCAAGAAGATAAAATAGGACATTTTAAATAAACTTTATGTTTTTAAGAACAGTTTTAGATTTACAGAAAAACTGAGAAAACAGTAGAGTTTGCATATATCCCTGCAGTTTCCCCTGTTGTTAACATCTTACATTAATTAAAGGCCATAGTTTGAGTTCCTTAGTTTTTACATAATGCCCCTTTTCTGTTCCTGAGTCCCATCCAGGATACCACATTAGATTTAGTTGTTTCCTTATACTCCTCTTGGCTGTGAGTTTCTCAGACTTTCCCAGTTTCTGATGATGACTGACAAGAATTGTTGATCAGGCATATTGTAGGAGATCTGCTATTGGAATTTGTCTGATGTTTTTCTCCTGGTAAGACTGGAGTAACGGGTTTAGGGGTGGCAGATGACAGAGGTAAAGTGCCATTTTCATCATATTATATCAAGGGTGCATTCTATCAACATGATTTATGACTGTTGGTGTTGACCTAGATTACCTGGCTGAGGTAGTGTTATCTCCACTCTTTCTCCCTTTCCAAATCATGAAAAGATGTCACTATGCTCAATCCACACTTAAGGAATGGGGAGTTATGCTCTGCCTCTTTGAGGGTGGAGTATCTACATAAATTATTTGGGATTCTGCTGCATGGGAATTTGCCCTTTCTCCCCCATTTATTACTTTTAAAAAATCATTTATTTATATCATTATATACTTGTGGATATTTATTTTATTCTAGGGTTATAATCTAAAACTACTTTATTTTGTTGCTCAAATTTTTCCATTGGGAGCAATTTCAGTTTATTCCTGTGCCTCTTTTACATACTTCCATGATTGTAGGTGTTTTTAGCATAAAATAAGACATTTACTCTTTTCACTGTCACAAGCATTTCTTGAAAAGAAAACTTTATGAGGAGGAGACTGGAAAACATGTTTCTCATAGAATCCAGAATCCAGTCATTGTTAAATAATAAATACTTTTGACCTCTGGGTGTTCTCATATCATAAATGGGAAAACCCTCGAAGACTGTAGTACTAAAAGCTATGAGATTCTTAATTTGAATGGACTTTGTAGTTTAACTTTGCTACAGAAATCACTCTGAAGTCACCTTTATTCCATAGGAAATCCTGCTTTCTTCAGGTATTTCCACATTGTGTCTTTTTGACTCTGCCTCTGTTTAGCCCACAACCAAAATTGTTCTCTTTCCCAGTAATTTCCATTTTGCTGCAATGTATTGCTTTGAGAAATCCCATCAGAAATGTCACTCTCTAATCATGGGTCACCTTTGTGACTTGCACAGCCATGAATTTTAAGGATTCATCAGCAAGTATGAAATAGGTGGATACTGTCATACATAGCCCATGGCTGGCAGAGGCTGGTATATCAAGCGCCTCCAGGATTCAGCCTAGAAAATTGGGAGATAGGACTCAGCAAAAATAGGCAAGGAAGAAGCTATAGGACAGTGTCCTACGTCAGACTGAGGGAAGGTAAAGCATTATATGAGTCAGAGAGATGTTAATGACGATGAAAGCATCTTACCTGGAGTCAAAAGACCTGAGTTCTATTCCACCTTTTTTACTTGCTAGGCATTTGACCCTGGGCCATTTTCTTAACCTTTACGGGTCCTAGTTTCCTCTTTTACATACTAAAGAGATTGGAGTAGTTACCCAATCTTCAACTCACAAATTTCTCTTATTGTGATATATAATCTTTTGAACCTCTCAGGGATTTAAAGACTAATTGTCATTACATGGCACGTGATAAAGAATTGATTTTAAGCGGAAAGTATTTCTTTTAGATCAACATATTATTATACTCTTTGATATTATTCTTGCATACAAGAAAAAATTGTTTACATTTTATCATAAGTAATTGTCCACAATTATGTATCAATAATTGCTGTTTAATTTACTTTAAGTTGGTTGTATAAGAAAAAGTATATTTTGTTGACAAATTGAAAAATTAAATGTTGTACTTTTGGGGGGTGGGGAGAAGAGTAGCCAAGTATATTTAAATATTTTCCAGTGTCAAAAAAAGTGTCAAATCTACTTTTAATACTCCAAATTTGAATTTCTACATTTTAGAATTAAAAAGAGATGTACTGGCTTATTTTTTATAGTTTTTGCATTTTTGCTTTATATGAAAAAAATTTCAAGGTGCTGTTTGCAAACTTTCTCTGCAAACAACATGCTTTTCTCTCACTTGAAAAGCCAAATTGCATTATAATCATTAAATGTTTACTTTAACGATGACTATCTTGGTATCCTAGAAACATATTGGTATATTTTATATAATCTTATTTGATGAGTAGAGTGGGGATCTTTCATATCGAGCAAATATGTTTAGGCACTAAACATATTTTAGTGCCTAAAATAACATCTTTAGGCACATTTGTAAAATGATTCTTTTTGTGTTTATTAACATAATCAGTGTTTCCTGAGCTTCTTATCATTAACCAACAAACCATTATGGGTATAAATTAAGCAACATATCAATACATATGACTTATAATAAAAACCACTTAAAATTGTGTTATAGTCAAAACCACACACTGATATGGGGTCCAACTGGGTGAGTCCTGAGTTCACTTAACTGGTTTTCACTGTCCCTATAGGTGTAGGATGGAAGGTCCTCAGAACATTCTGTTTTAAAAGTAGGATATTAGAGGGAACAAAATTTAGGTTGCTATCTGAATCTGTGTTTCCTGGGCTGCAGCTCTTTTTGCTCAAATAAATGCTTTAAAAAATAAATAAATAAAGTAGGATATTAGAAGGGTTATTTATTAGGTTTCAGAAGTTGGTAATGATATCTATCTAAGTTGCACTTACAATTCCCAAGGATCTTGGAATACCTTTATGAATCCATGGGAGTTTGATAACCACTTGTTGGCAAATGCTGCATCTGATGATCTCGGGGTTCCACATAGCCCTGGGGGCCTAAAAAGGCTTGTAATGATTTGCAGATTGGTACAAGTTGGTGCGGACTATGGTTCCATCTCCTCCACTCTTTCTAACATAGAGTGAATCAAGGTTGTAGAAAGTTTGTATTACTACTTAGTGACAGAGACAACTTCCCAAGCATTGATTTCCATCAATAGGCAATCAGGAACCTTTCATCACTGAGTTTATCTACACCTTTTGGGAAGATATTTTATATGTTCTGCCTTTGGGAACAAATCATAATTAAGGCAATACTTCTTCAGAGAAATATGTTTCTTTCTTTCTTAAAAACATTTTATTGGGGAATTGGGGGAGGGAACAGTGTTGGGGAATCGCGGAAGGGGAACAGACTAGTTGCTGTCCTTTGGTTCCTCAGTCTAGATGTGGAGGGCATCGCCTCACTGGCCCATGTTGGTATTGTGAGCACTGTGCTCTTCCCGGGTGAAGCAGATCAGTCACTGGCCCTTGGACGGCCGCTCACTGCAGCTCACGCCAGCTGCCGGCCGTTCATGCTGGCTGCCGGCCACTCACAGTAGCCGACAGCAGCCCACTGCAGCCCTGCTGCAGTCCACGCCATCGCCGGCGATTCACGGCAGCCCAGCTGCAGGTCGAGCTGTTGTTCACCATCTTAGCTGCAGAGGGCAGTGTCACTGGCCCATATGGGATCCGAACCGGTGGCCCTGCTGCTCAGAGCTCGCGTTCCCAAACCAACTCTTTACCAACGAGCCACTCGGCTGGCTCCAGGGAAATGTGTTTCTAGGTTTAATGTCTATCTGCACATTAATAATTTCTTTGATTAAAATAGAGTGCTTCTTTTAGGACTTTAAAATGCCTTCTAGATTTAGTATTTTAGAATTCAGTGAAAAGTCTGTGTTCAACCCTCACAGTTTTAGTTCTGGATTATAACTTGTTAGCTTCTCTTATGCTAAGTTGGATAGTATACTTTTTGTCTGTTTTCATGTAGTAAACTTCCCATGTCTTATGTCACTGAACATTACTGGACTCGTTATGTAACCTTGGGCAAGTTCCCTAACCTTTCTGAGCTTCAATTTCTCTTCTATAAAAGCAGATAGTAGTCACTACCTACAGTTGTTGAGAGGTTTAAATAAAATAATCTATACAGTGTTTAGCACTGTACCTAGCTTATGTTAAGTGCTCCATAAATTTTAGCTGCCATCAATATCATCATCATCTCATCATCATCATCATTATCAATTTCCAGCTTCCAAAGTTCAAAACAAATTGTGAGTCCCGTCTCTTAATGGGGGTGGGAGCAGCAGAATTTTTTTCAAGGGGTTCTATGTGTCCATAGGCTCCAAAAATGTTGGTAAACTGAATAAATAACATGATTCACATATATAAATGACTATTTTTCAAATAACTATAGATGATATTGTGAATAATAAAATACAGATTCATTTAAATTGTTAAAGAATTCACAATATTTTGATATTTTTCTCAATTCACAAATACTATACGTTAAATTAGAATTTTTTTTAAGGTTAAAAGGGGATCTACAAGCTTGAAATGGTTGAAATCCATTGTCTTTATCATTTTAGTCTTTTTTTCTGTTGACTTTTTCCAATTTTATTATGTCTGCTTTTCAGGTTTGATGATCCAGACCATATAGTAGATTTACATGCACCAAGGCTTCATACCATGTTTGGATGTTGTTTTCTTTTCATTTCTCATATACTAACAGATGGCATCTAATTGTTTGTTGGCAGTTGGTGAACATCATATTAATCGATGCTGAAAGAATATAGCATGGTTCTTCCCTGCTTTGTGTTGGGCTATGATAATGGTGATCTCCTCAGGTTTGTGTGTGGGGAGTTAGGTGTCAGTTCTCTACAATTTTTTTTTTTTTTTTAGCTGAGCCATCCTGCCACCTGTTGGCAGCTCAGCGGCTGCTCAGCTCGGGCCGGGACTCAAACCGCTGTTGCTCAGAGCTCAAACTCTTGAGCGAGCTCTTAACCAACTGAGCCACTCGGCCGGCCCCAGATATCAGTTCTGTATCTCCCATAACTCCCTAAAATAATTTATCATATTTTGTTCAGCCTCATTTGGTTGCACGTGCAAGAAACTCAACTCTGACTAGCTTTGGTTGAGTGAAGAAGTTATTGGAAGGATTCCAAAGCAAAAGGTGTCTTAACCAAACCATGGGAAAGGCAGATACAGCTGGGCTTCAGGGACCGAAACTCTGCCAAAACATTCCCCCTGAGCCTCCTGTCTCTGCTGTCAGACTCCTCTCACAGGGCAAGGAACAGAGCTGCCACGGAGCAAACATGCTCTCCCTGGATCCATGTTCAGAAATTTTAGGGAAAAAACTTTGTTTGATTGGCCTCGTTTATATCAGGTGCCCAACCCTAGACTGATCAACTATGGCCAGAAAAGTGGGATATTATAGTGGCCCAGCTTTGGTCAGGTGCCAGCTGCAGGTCAATCAGGAATATCACAACTCTCCAGGGGAAGCACATGATTAGCGTGCAGGAGGATCATTTCCCAAATGTAGAGATCAGTGATTTGCAGCAGAAAATAGCTATCCCCTGTAATATTGTTTTGTGATTAGCAGTTCCTTATACATACTTCCTAATTAAATACAATATGAGTTCTTAGAGGAAGATATCTGTATTCCCAGCCCTAGGACAACATCTGTTGCAAATGATTTTTAATAAATAATGAACTAATTAATACTGCAATACATTATGCCATCCAAAGTGGTTATGTAAGGTTTTGTCATGTCATATCACCACTAGTGAAAATAACCTAGTAGTTCTGAGTTCTGGTTCTGACCCATTCATTTTATGAGTCTCCAAACTCTGAGCTTCAGCTTCTTCCTGTATGAATGGAAAGGCTCTCTGTTCTATGTTTGTCCCCATTTAGAGAAGTAAACTTGAAAGTTAAAATGCTACATTACATGCACATAAAAATTACGTATGGTTTTCTTTCTTTTTTTTTTTTCTTAAAGATTTTATTGGGGAATTGGGGGAGGGGAACAGACAAGTTGCTGTCGTTTTGTTCTTCAGTCTAGTTGTGGAGGATGTTGCTGCACTGACCCAAGTTGGCACCATCATTGTGCTCTTCCCGGGCGAGGCAGATCAGTCGCCGGCTTCTGGACGGCCACTCATGGTGGTTGCTGGCCGCTCACACAGGCTGCTGGCTACACACAGTAGCTTATGTCAGCCCACTGCAGCAGGGGACTGCAGCCTATGCCATTGCTGGTGACCCACGGCAGCCCAGTCCCAGGTCGAGCTGCCGTTCACCATCTTAGCTGCAGAGGGCAGTGTCACTGGCCCTCATATGTGGGATCTGAACCAGGGCCGTCTGGCATCCCAAGCCAGCTCTTAACCAATGCGCCACTCGGCCGGCCCTACATACAGTTTTCAAAGCTTGCTGTATTTTTATCATTTCCTTACTTGTGGACAGAAAATATAAAAACTGTCAATGTTAGCTGAACCAGTCAGAAATACCTCCTTTTAATGTCTTTTCAGCTCTGCTCACAGCAGCATATATGATAGATTTGTTTTCTAGTTAGAGTATATGAACTTTAAGTTTAGTCCTTAATAGTGATACCCATCCGTGATAAAGAGTTATAATCTCCCTAAACATTTCTGTGTCCTTTTTACTGGTTTTTAGGTTTTTGTCAAGCAGGAAAGGATTTGCGTTTGGTATCTCTGTGTATGGAACAAATTGACATCCCAGCAGGATTCCTCCTGGTGGGAGCGAAGTCTCCCAATCTTCCTGAACACATCCTGGTGTGTGCTGTAGACAAACGATTTCTACCGGATGATCATGGAAAAAATGCACTTTTAGGTGAGTATTTCACACCTATAAAATTTCTTCTAAGATGAAGGAGTTAAAATACAAGTTTATTTTAAATTATCACAGAATTTTTTTGAAATCACAGAATTGGTTTGGGATTATATCATTTAGTTCAAGTATGAAACATTTTTTTTTTAGTAACTTTTTTTTTAAAGATTTTATTGGGGAATTAGGGGAAGGGAACAGTGTCGGGGAATTGGGGAAGGGGCACAGACAAGTTGCTGTCCTTTTGCTCTTCAATTTAGCTGTGGAGGACATTGCTTCACTGGCCCATGTTGGTATTATCATTGAGCTCTTTCCGGGTGAGGCAGCCGCTCCCGGCCATTGGATGGCCACTCATGGCAGCACATGGTGGCACACGGCAACTCACACCAGCTGCCGGCCAGCCCCACTGCAGCCTACACCGTCACCGGCGACTCATGGCAGCCCAGCTCCAAGTTGAGCTGTTGTTCACCATCTTAGCTGTAGACAGCTCAGCATCACTGGCCCTCATGTGGGATCCGAACCGGTGGCCCTGCTGCTCAGAGCTGGTGTCCCAAGCCAACTCTTAACCAGTGCGCCACTTGGCCGGCCCTTTAGTAGCTTCTTAAAAGTTAGCTTTTATTTTTTATTCATTCTGGAAATATTCACTTTAATGAATAGACATTTTTTTTAACCAGGCAATAAAGGATAGGATGCAGTTTATCAAAAATTAATATTTTATAAAAAAAATAGGATTCACTCTCTATAGAACCATTGATCTGCACCTGATGTCAAGTCAACTCTCAATTATTCAACTGTGGATTATCCACTTAGTAAGTTATTTGTTGTTTTTTTTCATACCACATTGTTCCTAATTACACTTGGTTGATGTGATTATCACTTTATATTTAGCATTAGCTCACCCAAAATAATTAGGAAACTATATATATGGTGTAAAATGTATATTTTATCAGAATTGTTTACTTTCTGATATTACAACATAGCTTCTCTACATCATGGGAAATAAAGATTGGAAATATTTTTTTAATTATTCTTAATAATTAAAAAGACAAATAGGAGGGCACATGAAGTTTGTTGCTTTTTTTGCTGCTGTGTTTCCCTGGATTTGCTTTTATTTCTCAGAATATCTATTGCTGTAGATGGACAAATACTTGTAGATATTTTCAACTCAAATATCAGTAAAAAGGGAAAAGAAGAGGGCAAAGAATTCAAGTATTGTATTGATTGTGAGGTATATTTTTGTTTCGTTTGATGTATTCTTCGCAGTTATACAGTGTCATCAGAAAGTTTAGAAATACATAAATCAATGTCTTCAGTCAGAATGTGACCCTGCACATGATTTATAAAGCCTTCTCTTGGTTCATAGGAAAAGAAGTGACAATTTTTATTTTTCATAAGATGCTCATAAAAAAAATGCTCATTTTATTTTTCTTTTAGTGAAATTGAAAACATAGATAGTTTAATATAGAAGCCTAATGGTAAAGTTTATATATTCCACTAAATTAGCAAAGATGGTCCAAGTACTCATTTGTTCATTCATTTATTCATTCATTCAACAGTATTTGTTCAAAATGTACTGTATGATGGAAATCATGTTAGACTATGATGTGGGGCACAAAAATGATAAGACACAGTGCTTTTCCTCACAGAATTAACAGCCTCGTTGGCTATAATAAAACAAACAAAAAAATCTTTGGGAAACTTCTTTTTAGCATATTAAAAGCATCATAATTCCATTGAATGGAACAGTTCATATGCGGCTTGTCTACCGACAAAAAAAAAGTCTCTCATAATGCTTTCTGTTTAATAATTGTTCCAGACTAGAGGAATCTTCCTATAATACACCATGGAAAGGACACAGAAAACACCATCAAAATAATAGATTTCATAATCCTATGTAATCAGGCATATGAGACCAAAGACCATAAGCTTTGGAATTGGAACTGGGTTTAAATCTCACTTTGCCACTTAATTAATACTTTAAGAACTTGGGCAAACGACTTATCCTCTTGAAGTCTCAGGTTCCTCATCTGTATGAAGGAGCCAAAAATGCCTACCTTGCAGAGTTGTAAAGACCAAATGAGATGATATTTATAAGGCACCCATTCAGCACAGTGCCTGGCACATAGTACTTGCTGTTTAAATAGTATTCTGCCATTTTGTCATATTTATTAAATATATTTAAAGATTTGGAACTTTGCTTACTTTCTCTACCCTTGTAGATAGACATAAGTTTTAACCAACTTTTCTAGGTAAAAGTACAGTGTAACAAAATTGTAGAAGTTTTTTCTTAGACAAACACGTTGTTGAGATTTTTATATGTCAATACTCTTTTGTCCAAAAGTTAACATTCATCCAACATTTATTGCTTCTGATGGATGATTTTAGTATGCATTAAGATATAGTGAGAAAAATTTTCAATTTCAGATATTCTGGAATCCCTATGGACTTCAATACCAATGCATGTAAATTTTTAGATAAATTATGCAGATTCCAAAGACTGGGGGAATTGATTTAAAAATATGTTGATCCAATTGGTAGTGCTTCTGTCCCAAATCTACCATGCAATTGGAAGGCTTGATTGTCAGAAAAACTAGAAAGGTAATTTGGTTATTTTTTGTGATGATGACAGTAAAAACTTGCAGCAGATAAAATCTCTCTTGGATTAAAGCTAATACTGAAACCACACAGAGTTTTAAAAATAGACTGTAGGATTCTAACTCTTTAATATTGTTAATTATCAATTTGAAGTTTCTCTGCTTTGAAGATTATCCAAGATCCATTGTTTTCTTCCTCCTCACATGGTCTTGCTTTTCACCTCAAAGACAGAGAAAAAGATAAAAACCCAACCTCAGTACTTCGTTAATTTTAATTCTCACACTAACCTTTTATGAATTACTTGAACCGTATCAGATAAGCCTTTTTTTTTTTTTGACACTGTCTTTGGTTATTTTGACTGAAAGGTTTTTTATAGCTTTTTACTGTGTTTTAGATGTGCTACATCTGCCTCACAAGTCAGGTAATTTCCCATCAAGGCTTGATGGTCACACTATAATGTAAGTTACACAGAGGCAGTGATTTTGTCTACTTTGTTCTATGCTGAAAACCTGGTACCTGAAACAGTGCTTAGTACATAAAGTACAACAAGTATTTGTTGGCTGGCTGGCTGGCTGGCTGGCTGGCTGGCTGGCTTTAGGAACTCAGTGAACTAGACAGCCATTGACAATTTTTGGGGGGGCCTACAGGTCAAAGGTATTAGACAAATAGCCAAATGTTCTCAAATGCAATCCATCTCTGAATATATTTTAAATAACTTACACAATTATATTAATGTTTATATTTCTATAAAGTGATAATAAACTAATTATATAGAGTTACTAATTTTATGTAACTGATCACAGGTTATAACTATCTCTTGTTCACCACTGTTATTCCGGTGTTTAGCACAATGCCTGGCATATAGGTAGATGGTCAATGAATAATTATTGCATAAATAATAATAAATTGGACTGCCACTTCAGAATGCTCTGAATTGTCAGCATTCTGAGATTGTAACATTGTAAGACATTCTGTCTTTAATCCTGGCCTTTCTTTTCTCTCCTTATCTATCTTTGTTAATTATGTAACAGGTTGGTTTGGGGATTTAAAAAGGAATGTGTCACTTCATCAGTGAATTTATTTTCAATTATTTGTATTTGTATATAGAGATATTGTATTTATGAAATTTAGAATACCCTTTCTTATTTACAACTTTTTGTCCTTGTTCACTATATGACAGTATATGTGTGGTGTCCTCATCAGTCACAACCAGAGGAGCTCACTCTCCTATCTGTTTTCCTCTGTTTATTAAGGGGGTACTGAAAAATTTGTTTCCAATAAAGCAAAGCATGGCTTCTCATCCTCTGAGCCTTCTCCATTTCTTTTTCTTTCTATGTACCCTGCTGTAAGCAGGTCACGGAAAGTTTTGTTTTGTTTGAATGATCTGAATGAGAATTGTTTGGATGTTAGATCTCATGGAATAATTTAATTTGAGTAAAGGAGGTTTGAATGAAGAGGAAGTGGGAATCTGAAGGAACTCATGCCAGAAAGTACAGCTAGATCTCATAGAAACTGGAAAGTTGACAATGCCCTGAGTTTACTCATCACTGCCCATCCTCTCCTTTCTGCAGACCAACGTCCTCTTCACATTTCTGTTTGTTCTCTCTCCCACATCTTAGCTGACATGTGGTTGACATGGTCCCAACTCAAGTTCCAATTTTACAAAACCTTATAAATGTAGGGTCCAGTACCATGTGACTGACTCTTGGTAATTATTTCAAAATATCAGGAGAGAGACTGACTGTCCCAAATTGGGTAAGATATTGGTCCAGAGCCTAATCAGCTGTGGCCATGGAGGCAAGTCTGCATGGTGGGCAGGGCAGAGAACCAGGGCCAGTAGGTTCTCTAAAAGGGGAGTGTGTGAGGAAGACATAATGAGCATCCCTAAAACCAAACTTTTTCATATTTTTATGTCAACTATATAAATTCTATCACATGATATTATCCACTCTGTTTCCCTAATCATTATCCTTTTAAAGCATTTAAAAATTTTTAAATTATTTTCAGCCTTTCATTATTATGAAATAACTCTGCTAAAATAAATTTTTTACTTGTTTTTTCCTTTGAATTATTTCCTTGAAAGTTGGAAGTTACCAAGTCAAAGACTGAATATTTCTGTGCTTCTTATATGTAAAGGTATTATATCACATACAAGGCCACCAGTAACTGGTTTTCCACCTTTCAGGGTTTTCTGGAAACTGTATCGGCTGTGGAGAAAGAGGATTTCGGTATTTCACGGAATTTTCCAACCACATTAACTTGAAGCTCACCACCCAGCCAAAGAAGCAGAAGCACTTAAAGTACTACCTAGTCAGAAGCTCCCAGGGTGTACTGTCAAAGGGACCTCTTATCTGCTGGAAAGGTAGCCTCAACTCCAGAGAGGGAAAGGGAGGGGAAGGGAATGAGGATATTACCATAATGACAAGTGGCCCATGCAGGGTTCAGAATTCAGGTGTGATACAGATAAATATCCCAAGTTCAGAAGGCCATCCAAAAACGTAAAGCCCTCTGGCAGGTTATATGACTTGCTTTTGATTTTCAATAGAGATTATTCAAGTTTAGTAAAGTACATGTCTCTGTGTCTCTTGGGAGTGCCAATCTCAGGAAAAAAATGGACGCTTTCTAGCTCTTCTGTCATTTAGAGAGGGCTTCAAAGTGTCAGTTTCCTGGTTACATACTCTTCCTACTTTATTTAATAGATTCTTTGGTAATTTTCAATCATCTATATTTTTCTGTTTTAATTAGAACTAAGCATCCTTTAGAACAAATAATGCACTCTTTATAATACTTGGGAAATTTTTGTTTCTTTTCAGTGAGGAAGAACTTAACCAACTTGTTTATAGAAACGAATCCAGTTAAACTTCACATCTTCATGTGTTTGATAGGATTTAACACAAGTTCTATTCATTATTCTACTGCAGTGGGATAGCTAATCCTTATTCTTTGAGCAGTTTCTTAGATGCTGAGATTTTTCTCAGTTATTAATATTATATTATTAAACACAAGATAATAATTGTCTTTAATATTTCTATTTGTTGTCTGTGCAAGATTTTGGCCTGACCATGAAAAATAGCATAATAAATCCAAATTACATATGCAGATTTGCCTCTGAGTCTTTCACCATAATTACTCTTGATTGCATTTAAAATGACATTATATAACTCCTCAGGTATCATCAAGAACTTAAAGCTTGTGGTATCCAAGCCAGGTATCATCAGAACTTAAAGCTTGTGGCCACTAAATCATAAGCATAGTGAATTATAGATAACTCTTTATCCTAACAAAGTGTAAATAATTTTCCTCTAGAAAAATTGTTTTAAATGTCATGGACCCTAATAAAAGAGTAAAAATAGAATAGGTATGAGTATTACCTCCCTGCCTTTTAAAGCTTTTGTTTTAGAAGTTAAAATATTTTCAATTTCTTATTTAGTGCTCAATGACAATTCATCTTTCTGGGAAAGAATAATATCTGTGAAATAGTTTGTGATATAATGATCCTGGGTGGGTTCTGAAGCCTCCCATATAGCATTTGCTATTTTGGAATTGGAATAGTGTGTGTGTGTGTGTGTGTGTGTGTGTGTGTGTGTGTGTGTGTACACACACACACACACACAAACAAACATATACCATCAATTTACAAAAATGCATATAATACACATAATGTGGAAATATCCTTTTAGGCCAAATACAATAGGTTTTCAAGGAAGGTCATAGCATAGAAGGTGATAGAAAACTGCTTCCAACCCTTGCATATATCTGATAAACTTGGAAACTCTCTAAAGGAACCTCTATAATTAACTTTGTCATTGACAAACATTTTTTTTTCACATGCTATCTTTTTTTAAAATTTTTTAAATGTTTTTTGGGGTGACAATGGTTAGTAAAGTCACATAGATTTCAAGTGTACAGTTCTGTAATACGAGGTCTGACTATTAAGTTCGCGAACTCACCCTAGAAAAAGTGCTACATACCTCATTGCTGAATATCATTATGGCCTCCTTCGAAGTATTCCCTTTGGGAAGCTATGCACCAACACCAGCATCTATTCCACCCTTCAAACCAATTTTGGAACTTTTTCTGGAGTGGCCATCAGAGCTGTCGTTGCATTACCCTTGATGTCCTGAATGTCATCAAAATGTCTTCCTTTTCAATATTTCCTTAACCTTCTGGTGAAGAAAGAAGTCATTGGAGGCCAGATCAGGTGAGTAAACAAACAATTATTTGTTTACTAGCTAAAAACTCCCTCACAGACAGTGCCGTGTGAGTTGGTGCATTGTTGTGATGCAAGAGCCATGAATTGTTGGCAAAAGGTTCAGGACATTTTCATCTAACTTTTTCGCACAGCCTTTTCAGCACTTCCAAATAGTAAACTTGGTTAACTGTTTGCCCAGTTGGTACAAATTTATAATGAATAATTCCTCTGATATCAAAAAAGGTTAGCAACATCGTTGCAACAAGTTTGTGAACTTAATTGTCAGACCGCGTACATCATCTTTAAAACTAATATGGTATAACATATGATATAATTTGGTTAGAAGTTACAGCTGCACATGTTGTCATAGTATTTGCTATGTACCAGAATCAGTACAAGGTATTATTAAAATATACCAGAGACTTATATCGGCTTAATTAAAATGAAGCTTGGTGTTGCATGATCAGTAATCACCTTGAATATTGTCTACCTATTTCCTTTAATAAGAACTGAGAATAATAATAATTTGAGCATTTCTAATTTTTCTCTACTGCCTATAAGTTTTTCTTTGCTTCTGCTTTTGACATAAATTAAGGTTGAGGTGAAAAGGCAACATAGATGGACTCTAGGTAACTGTTCCACACTTAAATCAATCCTGGATAGCAGGTTAACTGGTATTTGAAAGCTTACTGAATTTTTATAAATTATTGATATTTTAACCTCAGTCTTATTCATAAAACTAGCATGACTGCAAGTATATTAGTTATGAGTAATTCTTCCCCTGGGAACTCGTCTGGGTAACAAAAGTCTGATTGCTCTTTGTAACCATTTCTTTGCCTTCTAAACATTACATCTTGCCCTAGGAAGACAAATTATGTTCACCATGTTGAACATTCTGTTAGAGTCAGTATTAGAAAAAAAGGGAACCTTGGATAAGGAAAGAGGTTGCCACTTAAGGAGCAGCAACTTATTTTAGAGATTTTCTGGATTGTGTCCCCATCACCTGTTTTAACAAAATACTGGTCTCCTCACATAATGTGATTCTTACTCTTTTCCAGAATGTAGAAGCCGACAATCCTCTGCTACTTGCCAGTCCATTAAACCAAACTCTTCAGTGTCATCAACTGTGACTCCAGAAAATGGCACAACTAATGGATACAAATCAGGATTCATTCAGACAGGTATGGGGTAGTTTCTTTTGGAATTTCAAGCAGCAGATGTATATTTAATGAGGCATTTAAAACTTATTGTTGGCTAGTTTGAATAGAAATATTTTTAAATAGAGGAAAATTACTTGAGTTACTATTAGAATTAGAACTCAGCATTGAGATAGGTCAGTCTGTGGATGACTAGAACCCCAAGTCCTGCCAGTGCTAGGAAAGGGATAGAGAAAGGAACTGATCATTTGTAGAAAATTGAGCCCAAGAATAGGACCTGTCTCTAGAGGATTCTAACAGGAGGCAATAAGTGGAAATCCAGACATGAGGAAAGTCTGAGTCATAGCAGTCGGGTGGCATGTATTGGGGACATACTCATGAAGACTGGTGTTCTCGGGTAGGGCTCTCACTAAGCCCACAGAACATTATAGGGAGTATTGCATCAACTAGGATACAAAGTAATGTCTCAAGGTAGGACAGAAGAATCCAGGTTCTAGTTTCTAGTGATTCAAGATAGGGACCTGGATATGAATAACCAGATAAAATTTTAGTGCCTGAAACTAGGTTCCAGTATCAGAGCAGGATCAGCAGAGTGGACGATCTGATACTGAGCAGATAAGTTACTAGTCTAAGGCTTCTAAAAATTCCTCTGCACTTATACTGAGGTCAGGATAAGGCTCCAGATGAGAATTAATGTTTTCAGGTGGCTGGAGGGCTGGAGGGCTGTAACTGAAAAGATCGCTATAGTATTTGAGAAAATTATTTAGAAGCAGTTTAGGTTATATCTTAGGCAAGCAAGTTAAGTATTTTAAAAGAATTTGTGGATTTTTTTCAGTTCACTTGTTTTTTTATATGCGTGAATTACTATTTTACTCATCTAATATGCAAACTTCATAGCATACGTGCTTTGCCAGTGTCCACTCAACCACAAGTGGAAAAGAAGGCTGTCTTCGCTTATTTCACTACTTAGCATTTCACTTTCAAATTTATATGAAATTCCGAAGAGCTGGTAAATTGTTTCTACTTATTTTCATGGTGTAAGTGATTATTAGAATATGTTATCAAGAATAGCAATGATAATAAGGCTGACTTTATATAGGGCACTTCTTGCTGTATGTACACACTCAGCTATGTCCACTTAATTCTGGATTTAAAAAGCCTAACTTTTCAACTGTCTAAGAGAATTAGATAGAGGCTGTGCTCTAAGAGCAGAGAGCATTTCTCTTTTGAATAAATGAGAAAACATCAAGTCACTATTCAAGAAAGAAAAAAAGTTGGCATTTGGCTCTTGGCATTGAAAGATTAGCCTTCATTACAATAATGATAAACCACATGTCTCTCCTAGAATATTATTTTTGTGATTTGATTGATTCTGTCATATAGTTTTTGCCATTAGACCTTGGGGCTACTGAAATATGATTTTAAAACTACAATATTAAAAAATGAATATTTTATTCTAACAAAAAACTTATCAAGTGTTTATTATGTTCTAAGATCCTTGTCAGATGCTGTAAGGCAGGGTGCCAGTACTTGACTGATGGCTCTAATGATTAATAACTATTCATATAAGGATAAAAGGACGATAAAACATGTTAGCTTTCCTAAGAGGAAGAGGTGGGTATGTAAATAATCAGTTGTAAATAACCTGAAAATATATTAAAACGTCAATAAACAATAATGCAAAAAAAATAAAAAATAAGTAGTACTGCAGTTTTAATTACAGTCATGTGCCATATGATGTTTCGGTCAACCACGGACTACATATATGGCAGTGGTCCCACAAGATTATAATGGATTGTAAGCAAAAAAATTTGTTTGCGATATTGGAAGAAAAGGCTGGACCTGACTATAATGTTGAATTTTCTGCTAGCTCTGGGTAATTTAAATTAAGGAGGAAGCTCAGCATGCTGTTCACCTGCCTTCCGTCTCCCTCCCCGCCCCCCACACACATTCTCCTCTCTCTCTCTCTCTCTCTCTCTCTCTCTCTCTCTCACACACACACACACACACACACACACACGCACGCGCGCGCGCACACACACGCACACACCCTACTCACTCCCCCACCTTCTCCCCCTGAAATATGATTTTTAAACTACAATATTAAAAAATGAATATTTACTTTTATTATTATTTTTTATTATTTCTCATCTCAAGCTTTATTTCTCTGGGTTTCTTTTGATCTTTGCTCTCCCTTACTCTTCCCTTCTCTTCCTTACCTCCCTCCCTTCCTCCCTCCCTCCTCCTGATGTCCACTCTCTCTCCAACAGTACCTCCTTCCACAAACTTCCCCCATCCCTCAACCAATGCACACTTGAATACATACACACACTTTTATCTTTTTTATTGTATTTTTGCTGTACCTTTGGATATGTTTAAATACCATTGTGTTATAATCGCCTATAGTATTCAGTATAGTAACATGCTGTTCGGGTTTGTAGCCTAGAAGCAATAGGCTAGGTCACTCTATGATGTTCACACAATGACAGAATCATCTAGTCACACATTTCTCAGAACATATCCCTGTCATTAAGTGACACATGACTGTATACCAGGACATACATTTTGAAAACAAATGTTGGTCTGAAATAGAGGAAATCAAGATTCAGGCTTTAGCAAAGGCTCTATCAGTTACCATGAGGCAAGTCACTGACTGACTCATGGTGAACACAAATGGCAAAGATTTCTGCCAGTATTTTTGTGTACCCCTTGTGCTGGTGAAAGTGGTAATTTGACTGTGAAATTAGCTAGTAACAATTTTAGGTGTAACCCAGAGAATTTAAGAGAAGAAAGTGCCTTTTAAAATGAGGCTTTTATCTAAAACTTTCTTCTTAACAAATTGTTTATAGAGTCAACAATAATTTCTTCATACATATGAGTGTGTTGAAAGTAATAGTCTGTAAGAATTTCATCTTATCATTATGAAGTCATTGCAAACACTAGAATAGGCAACATCTCTTTAGTTGGTAGAGATTCATCTTTCTATAGGAGATTCCCTTCTTAATTTGCAATCAGTGACTGCCTGTAATCACCATTTCTTAGCCTAAAATATATATACATAGTATTTGAAGAAGGGATTAACTTACTATTTATACAACTTTGTCTTGGATTCCACCTGCCAAGCTCTGGATATTCTGTTCTGGTTGTCATGCTGCTTATCTCTTGAATATATTCTTTCAACATGTTTATGTCATTGATAATTCAAATTTCCCTCAACAATCCTGGTAAAATACCTTATCATTTTGACTAAAGGTGGCTATATAGTTACCTACCTACATTATACGTGCACACACACACACACACACACACACACACACACAGATGTATTGTGTTAAATCCAAACAAGAATTCAAGAATAGATGAAAAAAATCTTTGCCTAACCCAAGATCTTTAAAGATTCTTTTCCATGTGTTTTCTAAAACTCTTTTTGTTTTAGCTCTTGCATTAAAATCTGTGAACCATTTTGAGTTAATTTTTGTATATGGTATGAGGTGAGCATCTAAGTTCATCTTTTTGCATATGGATATTTAATTGTCCCAGCACCATCTTTAAATAGACTGTCTTCTTATTGGGGAATTGGATGTGTCAAACATCAATGGATTATAAATATAAGGATGTATTTCTGGAAAAATTGATAAAATGGACCTTATTAAAATTCAACAATTTTACACTTCAAAAGACAGCATTAAGAAAATTAAAAGATAGTGAATCTTGCTTTGTCGGATCAGCCCTTGCACAACAGTTTCTCCACTGTTGTGATGGCCAGTCCTGACAACCAATCAGCCTGAGGGTCAATCCCTCCCATTGACAGCAATCAAGGCTCAGCTACAAGAGGAGGGCACACACAACCCACAAAAGGAACATACCTGGAGCACTTGGCTCAGGTGACCAGGGAGACTGTGCCACTGGGTCCCATAGGACACCTACTACTTAAGTTCTCTCTACCAAGACCAGGAAACATAGCAGCCATACCTGATACATAGAAACAAACACAAGGAGGCAGTAAAAATGGGAAAACAAAGAAACATGTCCCAAATGAAAGAACAGAACAAAGCTCCAGAAAAGCAATTATACAAAATGGAGACAAGTAATCTACCAAATGCAGAGTTCCAAACACTAGTTATAAGGATGCTCAGAGATCTCAGGGAGAACTTCAACAAGGATATTGGAAACATAAAAATGGAGAGAGAAAACATAAAAAGGAACTAGTCAGAAATGAAGATTACAATAATTGAAATGAAGACTATATTAAAGGGAACCAACAGTAGATTAGGTGAAGCAGAGGATCGAATCAGTGATTTGGAAGATAGTAGCGGAAAACACCCAATCAGAACAGCAAAAAGAACAAAGAATCCAGAAAAATGAGGATAGTTTAAGGGGGCTCTGGGAGAACGTCAAGTGTACCGACATTATCATCATAGGGGTACCAGAAGGAGAAGAGAGCAAGGAATTGAAAACTTATTTGAAGAAATAATGACAGACAACTTCCCTAACACGGTAAAGGAAATAGATATACAAGCCCAGGGAGCACAGAGTACCAAACAAAATAACCCTAAGAGGCCCACACTGAGACACATAATTAAAATGCCAAAGGTTAAAGACAAAGAAAGAATCTTCAAAGCAGCACGAGAAAAGCATTTAGTTACCTACAAGGGAGCTCCCATAAGACTGTCAGCTGATTTTTCAACAAAAACTTTGCAGGCCAGAATGGATTGGCAGGAAATATTCAAAGTGATGAAGAGCAAGGACATACAACCAAGATTACTCTACCCAGCAAAGCTATCATTTAGAATGAAAAGATAAAGAGCTTCCCAGACATGAAAAAGCTAAAGGAGTTCATTACCACCAAATCAGTAAATGTTAAAGGGACTTCTTTAAGGAAAAGAAGAAAAAAAAGATACAAAATATGAATCATAAATGACAGTAACTACATATCTATCAACAATTACTTTAAATGTAAATGGATTAAATGTTTCAGTCAAAAGACATAGGGTGGTTGAATGGATAAGAAAACAAGGCCCTTACATATGCTGTCTACAAGAGACTCACTTCAAATCAAAAGACACACACAGACAAAGAAAGGAATGGAAAAAGATATTTCATGGAAATGGAAACAAAAAATAAAAAAGTTGAGGTAGCAATACTTATATCAGACAAAATAGACTTTAAAACAAAGGCTGTTGCAAGATACAAAGAAGGACCCAATAATTCTACTTTTGAGTATTTATCTGAAGAAATCCAAAACACTAATTTGAAAAGACATGTGTATCCATATGTTCACTGCACCTCTATTTACAATAGCCAAGATATGGAAGCAGCTTAAATGTTCATCAGTTCATGAATGGATAAAGAAGTGGTGCCAAAAGAATGTATATATATACACATTTTAAGAGATGTTACCTATGTATTACTTTTCAAAGTTGAATTGAATTATGGTAGCAATGTGTAGTATGACGTTTGCTCAAAAGATGGCATTAATCAAATGAATGCTAGCATCACTATGCAACAGGTTATTGGTATATATTGAGTATTACAATTTTAATACAATTTTTTTCCTTTCTTAAAATGTGTATACATTTTTTTGGCACCCTCTGTATGTAACATGGAATATTACTCAGCCATTAAAAAATAATTAAATCTTGCCATCTGCAACAGACAACATGGATGGACCTAGAGGGTATTATACTAAGTGAAGTAAGTTAGACAGAGACAGACAAATACCATATGATTTCACTTATATATGGAAACTAAAACAAAATAAATGAACAAACAAAACGGAAACAAACGCATAGATACAGAGAACATTTTGATGGTTGCCAGATGGGAGGGGTTTAGGGGATAAGTAAAAAAGGGAAAGGGATTTAAAAGTACAAATTGGTAGCTACAAAATAGTCTTAGGGATGTAAAATGTCAGATGAGTACTAGATTTATAGGGGTGATCACTTTGTAAGTTATATAAATGTCTAATCACTGTGTTATATGCCTGAAATTAATATAATATTGTATGTTAGCTATAAATGAAAATTTAAAAATATTAAAAATGAGAAAACAACAGAAAAAAATGAAAAAACAAGCAAAGACTAGGAAAAATATTTGCAAAACATATTTAATAAAATATTTATATCCATAATTTACAAAGAACTCTTACAACTCAGTAATAAGGTGACAATTCAATCAAGCAAGGTCAAAGGATTTGGAATAGACATTTCTTCAAGGCTAATAATCATGTGAAAAGATATTCAACATCATTAATCATTAGGGAAATGCAAATGAAAATCATAATGAGATACTACTTCACACCCACTACAATGGCTATAATAAAAAAACAGGTGATAATAACAAGAGTCTATGCATGTGGAGAAATTGGAGCCCTCATACTTTGCTGGTAGAAATGTAAAATGTGGCAACCACTTTAGAATGCAGTTTGGCAGATTCTCAAAAAGTTAAATATAAAATACTACACATCCTAGCAAATTCTACTTCTAAATATTTACTCCAGAGAGATGAAGATATATGTCTTCACAAAAACTTACACACAAGCGTTCATAGCAGCATGATTCACTGTAGTTGAAAACTGAAAACAACCTTAATGTCATGATGGGTAGACAAAAATGTGGTGTATCCTTACAATATCTATTCATCAATAATAAGGAACAAACTACCATCACATGTTAAATCATAGGTGAACCTCAAAAACATTATGCTAAGTGAAAGAAACCAGACAAAAGAGATGATATATTGTATGATTTAGTTTTTATGAAATGTCCAGAAAATGCAAATTTATAGAGATGGGTAATAGATTAGTGGTTGCCTGAGGCAAGAGGTGGGAATGGAAATTAACTGAAAGTGGGCGTGAGGGTTCTAATTGCGGGGGATAAAAATGTTCTAAATTGATTTATGGTGATGGTTGCACCACTAGATAAAGTTACTAAAAATCATTGAACTGTACACTTGAAATTCATAAATTTTATGATATGTAAAATATACTTTAACAAAGATGTGAAAAAAGTTTTATTTTTATAATTTTTTAAGATTTTATTGGGGAATTGGAGGAGGGGATCAGTGCTGGAGAACCGGGGGAAGGAGAGGAGACGAGTTGCTGTCCTTTTGTTCTTCAGTCTAGTTGTGGAGGATGTTGCTTCACTGGTCCATGTTGGTATTATCATTGTGCTCTTCCTGGGTGAAGAAGATCAGTTGCCGGCTTCTGGACAGCCGCTCATGGCAGCTCTTGGCAGCTCACACTGGCTGCCAGCCACTCACGCTGGCTGCCGGCCACACACGGTAGCTTATGGCAGCCCACTGCAGCAGGGGCTGCAGCCTACACCATCGCCGGTGACTCACAACAGCCCAGCTCCAGGTCAAGCTGTTGTTCACCATCTTAGCTGTAGAGGGCAGTGTCACTGTCCCGCATATGGGATCCAAACCAGGGCCCTGCTGCTCAGAGCTGGCGTCCCAAGCCAGCTCTTAACCAATGCGCCATTTGGCTGGCCCTGAAAAAAGTTTTAAAAGGTACTCTGAGAGAAAGGTGAAATCCTTTGGAGTAACACTGTTTCCCTTTCAGCTCAATATACTCTAATTTATGGAATATCTACTATGGGGTGAGCACTATTTCAGAGGAGAGGGCAAGCAGCACAGGGCTTGGAGTCAGAGTCCTGGTATTTAAATACTGCACCTGGCATATATTCCACTGCAGGTTGATGGTTCTGTGCCTTGGTTTCCTCATTTGTAAAACCAAAAATAACAACACCCAATTTGCAACTAAGAATTAAGTCAGCCTTGCTACCATATTTCTACTTGTGTGAATTCTTCCCAATTATAATTGTTAACAATCATATTCTTTTATATACTAGAAGCTCTATGTTTATTTTGTTTATGCCTGTACCCCCTAGTACCTGAGTAATGCCTGGAAATAAATGTTATTTGAGTTCCACTTTTAATTTAAATTTGACATTAGCATTTGGGGAATTATCAATTTACTTATGTGTGCCATTTTTCCAAATGAAGTTGATATTGCTCATCAACCATTAGGAGGAAACATGTTCTTATGGCCTATACTGTAGGGCAGGATGGGGATAAGGCCTAAGCTCTGCCTCTGTGACTAATAGGATCATTTTTTTTTCATTTTTAAAATTAGCTTCAGGTGTACAAAACAATGTAATAGTTAGACATTTACACCCTTCACAAAGTGATAACCCCCTCCCCTCATCTACTACCCCTCTGACATCATAAATAGCTGTTAAAATTCCATGGACTCTATTCCCTATGTTGTACTCCACCTCCCATGACCATATATATATATTTGAAATTCAATATTATTCAGCTTCAGCTTTAGGTGTCAGGCATCTACACCATCCATGAAGTGGTCTTCCTAGTAAGACAAGTGCCCACCTGACACCCTATAAAATCTTTACAACATTATTGATTATATTCCTCAAACTGTCTTTTCATATCCCTGTGGCAATATGTGGCCACCAATTTGTGCTAATTTTAAAAAAGACTCTATAAGGCAGGGCCATATTATGACTTTCTTGGGCCCTGAGTACATTGCCTATGTGGCCCTTTCTCCCTAGAAAGTTATTTAAAAATATGTTTATGACTGTTGGTATAAAAATGAACATTTAGTGTTATATTTTAAAATATCTTCTCTGATCAAAAGTTCATTGCTTTCTTCTACTTTTAAAGTAGAACATTTTCATGAACCCCTGAAAGTATTATGGACCCAAGGCACTATGCTTTCTATGCCTAATGCAGAAGTTGGCCCTGTTACTGGAGACTTGTCCATGAGATGGGATTTTCCTCTCTGTGAGCCACTGTAGGCTCAAAGTACTAAACCCCCTACTGTCTTACGCTTGTGTATTAAAGAAGTAAGAACAATAACAAATGAAAAGACTTGCCCTGTCATATATCAAGCTCATGAAGCTTTACTAATAAAGACAAGGTGGAGTTGGCACAGCAGAGACACAGACCAGCAGACCAGGGTAGAAAGTCCAAAAACAGATTCACGTAACTCATGGGTATTTCATACTTAAACAGAGTTGACTTGCCAGTCAGTGAGACCTTTCCTTTAATGAATGGTGCTCAGAAAGTGGATATTCTGTGTGGAAAAAATGAAACTGGACCCTTCTTTCACTATATACACAAAAATCAATTCCAGGTAGTTGGAAGATCTAAATGCGAGAGGCAAAACTATCAAGCTTTTTGAACATATTGTAGAATATCTTAGATATTGTAGATACCTTAAAAGTAGAGACAAAATGTTCTGATCATAAAGGAAAAAAATAATATTTCACTACATAAAAATTACCATTTCAAATTATTAGGAGGCATCATAAAGAAAGTGAAAAATCAAGCCATAAACTAGAAGATGTGTAATAGATACAATTAACGAAAGGCTAGTATGAAGAACATATAAAGTATGTCTATGAATCAATAAGAAAAAGATACACTAGTAGAAAAAAAATGAACAATGACTTTAACAAGTACTTCATGAAAGAGGAAATATAAGTGGCCAATAAATACATAAAAAGATGATTAACAACTTTGGCAATTAGAAAATTACTTTAAAAATACCATGAGATACCATTATACATATACCAAATTGGTAATAATTTGAAGTATGACAGTAGTCAATGTTGGCAAAGATTTCAAGCAACAAGACCTATCACACATTGCTGGTAAGAGTGTTAGTTGATGCCACCACTTTGAAGTAATTTGCAATCCATAGTAAAGTAGAAAATGTGCATATCCCTATGATCCAGCTATTCCACTCCCTAAATAAACTCTTGCACGTGTGCACAAAGAGATATGTACAAGACTTGGTGCACTGTTCTTCACAATTGGCTCAAACTGGATACAACTCCATGTTCACCAACAATAGAATGGGTAAGTTCTCTCTTTGGCCGCACATATTCTAAAATTAGAATGATACAGAGATTAGCATGGCCCCTGCACAAGCATGATACACAAATTCGTGAAGCATTCCATATATTTTATGAAGGTGTCATGAATTTTTTTTTAATTTAGTATTTCATTATAGTTGTTTCAGTGTTGGTTAACTAATTTTTGCCAGGACCATTATTGATCAAGCAAATAAATTCAACAGCCATTTGAGAAAAAACAATAGAATGGATACATAAGTTTTGCTATATTTATATAATGAAATACCATTTGGCAATGAGAATAAACAAACAATACCTACATACAAGCACCATGGAAGAATCTTACAAATATGTTGAGCAAAAAAGCCATTCACAGAAGAATCCATCCATTATGATTTCATTTGTATTATGTTCAAAACCAGGCACAACTAAATTATTTTAGGAATACATACATAGCCCAATGGTTACATCTGGGGAGAGGGCGGGAGAAGGGATGGGGAAGAGAATCCTTGACTGGATTGGTTAGTTCCATAGGTATTTGCTTTATAATTATTCTTGAAACTATACATAAATGTTTTGTGTACTCTTCTGTATTTTGATCTCAATAGGGAAAAAAGGGTGAATTTATACATTCAAACTGCATACATGTATTGTATACAGCCTTCATACTTTGAGAGCAAGTGATATCATAGTCAGGGATACTATGGTGTAATAATCATGTTTTGGTCCTTTTGAGTTTTTTTTATTTCCTATTGTGGTGATTCTACTGTGGGATTGTTGCTGCAGGAATACAGCTGCAGTGGGAGCCTCACAGCTGACTTTGTCTCTAAGAAGGGAGGAGGCAGAGCCAACCCTAATAGAAATCTCTAAGTGCTCAATATTTTTCCTTCCCTGCAACCTTTTGGCTTTCTCTCCTTTACCACTCGTGTTGCCCTCTGTTGGTCCAGAATACTTCATGAGGCACAGTGTCCAACCCAGGCTTGCCTTGCTCACATAGCCGCCTTATTTTGTGTCCATTCCCCCCGCCCGCCCAGTACAACTCCTCTGCCCTGGTGATAGCTATTTAGAAAGCAGTTTCCATTAGAATGTATCATTTAACTGTCCCTAAAGTGTAGCTGTGTGTGTCCCTTTCCTCTTTGGATTTGTCTTCCTTAGCCACTAAACTTCCTTCAGGTCAGGATAATCAAAAGTTCCCTTGGCAGGTTTTTCTAAACTTAGTTTCTCGTGAATATTCAAATTAATCCTTTCCAAAACACATTCTCCTTTTTCCAAATGTGGTGGGAAGATTTGCCCACTTACAACCAGACATTGAGAATTTGTAGGCTCTTTATGCTGTAAACTTCTTGGGCAACAGTTGTATCTACCTTTCCCTATTCTGTCCCCAGAACTTAGCATAATACCTGGCCTGCTGAAAAGATTCAATAGACATTTGATGAATGCATACATGGGAGGGAGAGGTCTTTCACTTCCTTGGCTAAATTTATTCCTAAGATTTTATTGTTTTTGAGGCAATTGTAAATGGGAGTGTCTTCTTAATTTCTCCTTCTGATAGTTTGTTATTGGTGTATAAAATGCAACTGATTTCTGAATATTAATTTTGTATCCTGCTACTTTACTAAATTCCTTCATCAGTTCTAATAGTTTTTGGTGGACTCTTTGGGGTTCTCTCTATATAGTATCATGTCATCTGTGTATAATGGCAATTTTACTTCCTCCTTTCCAATTTGGATGCCTTTTATTTCATTTTCTTGCCCGATTGCTATGGCTAGGACTTCCAGTACTATGTTGAATAAAAGTGATAAAAGTGGGCAACTTTGTCTTGTTTCTGATCTTAAGTGGAAGGCTTTCAGCTTTTCCCCAGTATGATATTAGCCATGGATTTATCATATTGGCCCTTATTATATTGAGATATGACCCCTCTATTCCCACTTTGCTAAGAGTTTTTATCATAAATCGATGTTGGATTTTGTAAAATGCCTTTTCTGCATCTATTGATATGACCATATGATTTCTATATTTCATTTTGTTAATGTGGTGTATCATGTTAATTGATTTGCAGCTATTGAACCAAACTTGCGTACCAGGAATGAATCCCACTTGATCGTGGTGTATGATCTTTTTAATGTATTGCTGAATTCAGTTTGCTAATATTTTGTTGAGGATTTTTGCATCTACGTTCGTTAGGGATATTGGCCTATAGTTTTCTTTTTTGTAATATCTTTGGTTTTGGGATCAGAGTAATAGTGGCCTTATAAAATGAGATTGGGAGCCTTCCCTCCTGGGTTTTTTGGAATAGTTTGAGGTGAATAGGTGTTAATTCTTTTCTGAATATTTGGTAAAATTCACTTGTGAAGCCAGCTGTTCCAGGTCTTTTTTGGGGGGGGGGGGGATTGGGGGAAGGGGAACAGAGAAGTTGCTGTCGTTTTTTTGTTCTTCAATCTAGTTGTGAAGGACGTTGCTTCACTGGCCCAAGTTGGCACCATCATTGCGCTCTTCCCGGGCAAGGCAGATCAGTTGCCGGCTTCTGGACAGCCGCTCACTGTGGCTGCTGGCCACTCACGCTGGCTGCTGGCTACATACGGTAGCCCATGGCAACCCACTGCCACAGGGGCTGCAGCCTACGCTGTCGCCGGCGACTCACAGCAGCCCAGCTCCAGGTTGAGCTGTTGTTCAGCATCTTAGCTGTAGAGGGCAGTGCCACTGGCCCTCATATGTGGGATCCGAACCGGGGCCCTCTGGCGTCCCAAGCCAGTTCTTAACCATCGCGCCACTTGGCTGGACCCACCCTATGCCTTTTGATTGGAGCATTTAGTCCATTTACATTTAAAGTGATTATTAATAGGTACATATTTATTGCTAGTTTGTTATTTATATTTCTGGTCTTCCCTCGTTAGTTTGTTTTCACCTTTCTTCTGCTTAAAAAAGCCCTTTTAAAATTTCCTGCAATGCTGGCTGGTGGTAATAAATTCCTTTAGCTTATTCTTTTCTGGGTAGCTCTTTATCTCTCCTTCAATTTTAAATGATAACCTTGTTGGGTAGAGCAATCTTGGTTGTAGACCTTTGTTTTTCATCACTTTGAATATTTCCTGCCCCTCCTTTGTGGCCTGCAAAGTTTCTGTAGAAAAGTCAGCTTATAGTCTTATGGGAGTTCCCTTATAAGTAACCTGCTGTCTTTCTCTTGCTGCTTTTAGGATTCTTTGTCTTTAACCTTTGCCATTTTAACTATGATGTGTCTTGGTGTCGGCCTGTTTGGATTCACCTTGTTTGGGATTCTCTGCACTTCCTGGGTTTATATGTCATTTTCCTTCACCAGGTTAGGGAAGTTTTCAGTCATTATTTCTTCAAATAGGTTCCTGATCCCTTGCTCCCTCTTTTCTCCTTCTGGTATCCTATGATGCTAATGTTGTTGCACTTAATGTTATCCCACAGGTCTCTTAAACTATTTTCATATTTTTTTGTTTGTTTGTTTGTTTTTTGTTTTTTTTTTAGCTGAGCCATCCTGCTACCTGTTGGCAGCTCAGCAGCTGCTCAGCTCGGGCTGGACTAGAACCGCTGTTGCTCAGAGCTCAAACTTTGAGCGAACTCTTAACCAACTGAGCCACTCGGCCGGCCCTATTTTCATATTTTTTTATTCTTTGTTGTTGTTGTTCCGACTGGGTGATTTCCTCTATCTTGTCTTCTAAATCACCAATTCGATCCTCTGCTTCATCTAATCTGCTGGTGATTTCTTTGAGTGTGTTCTTCATTTTAGTTATTGTATTTATTTCTGACTGGTTATTTTTTATGATATCTGTATCCTTCTTTATGTTTACTATCTCTTTGTTGAGATTCTCATAAGTTCCTTAAACATCTTATAATCAGTGTTCTAAACTGTGTCTCTGACAGGTTGGTTGCCTCTGTTTCATTTAATTCCATTTCTGGAGGTTTCTTCTGATCTTTTATTTGGGACATATTTCTTTGTTTCCTCATTCTGGCTGTCACTCTGTGTTTGCTTCAATTTATTAGGTAGATCACCTATGTCTCTCAGTCTTTGCTTTGTGGCCTTATGTAGTGTTTGTCCTTTATATTTGAATTGCACAGTCTCCCTATTCTCCTATGCATGTGTTCCAGAGGTGTCCCTTCCTGTTGAAGTTGAGCTTTAATTGGTTTTGGTTTGTCAGTAGGTGGGACTGACTAGCTTTGAGAATTGGCTATGCCCACAGTGTATGAGCTGCTGTGTGAGGGTTGACCCCTCAGAGGAGACTTGGCCCCTGTGGGCTCTTGTGCCTGTAGAGAATTTCCTTTGGGTGTACCACTTGTAGGTCCAACCATGTAGTGCTCTGATTTGGTCTGAAGTTGGCCTCTGTGTGTATTGTTTCTGATGTCTGTTGGGCGGGGCTCCTCTGCAGGGCAGTTTCAGCCCCGTTTGTTACCTGTCCGTGGCTATCTAGTAGGTGCCTCAGAGCTGTATGCAGTTGGGTGCTTCCTGTGCTGGGTCTGGAGGCATGAGGGGTAGCCTCTCTGTGAACTGAGGCTGTCTACCACCAATATTGTTCTGAGGCAGCTTAGCAAAAGGCCCTGGGCCCCTTATGCCTGTTGCCACCTGTCAATTGCCCATAAGACCCAACTGTTGAAAGAGGCTCCTTAGGAGCGTGTGTCTGGCTGGTTGACTTGATGTTGAGGGTGCCCTCAGCAATGCAGCACTCGCTGAGCAGAATGGAGTTCAAATGAGTCATGAAATGAGACCGGTGGTTTTTACAATTTTAATGTAGATTCAAATCTTACACAATACCTGGCCTGTGACCCCTTTGTACAGCTCCCCAGGGCACTGCAGCCAGCCTCTACCTCAGGCTCACGAATTCCTGAAAGCTGCTCCAAAGTGGCTGTGGTGCAAGTTTGGGGTCATTGTTCACCACCAAAATCTCCCCAGGGCTCTGTGGACTGTCTGCTGCTGTAAAAAAAAAACAACCTTTTCTGCAGTTTGTGGGGTGGGGCCAGACACCCAGGCACCCATAATGCCCCTGGCAATGCAGCTGTAGGTGGGCGGGGTGGTGTTACAGGGGGCTAAAGGCTGTGATCAGTGGTTTCTACAAATCCAGTGTGGTCTCAGCTCCTGGACTAGTGCTGGGCCCACACCCACCTTGCAAAACAAAACAAACCAACAACAAAAAACAAATATACCCACACAAAAAAATACTACAAACAATGAACAGACAAGACAGACAAAATTACAAAAGAACAAAAACAGGGAAAAAAAACCTAAAAACAGTAACCAAAATCAATAACAAAACAAACAGGAGTAACAACAAAAGAAAACAGAAAAACAAAAAAGAAGAAAAAGGAACAAAAAGATGAAAAAAGAAAAAGGGAAAGAAAAAAGAAAAGGAAAAAAGAAAAAAGGCTCTTCTCCTACTTTAGTCTGCAGGCAACTTGTGGGGCAGAGCAAGCTGCCCAGCAGTAGAGAGTCTGCCAGCAACTCAGCACAAGCTGTGCGGAGGGCAAGGACCCAGCGTGCCACACAAGGCAGTGCCCGTGGGAGGGTTCCACCAGACCAATGAGGTCCCAGACCTGGCCCCCTGGTGGAGGGCCCAACCTGTAAAAAATGGCTCCCCCCTGAAGCCACGCGTGCTTTCGCCTCTACCTCAGGCTCACAGCTCCTGAGAGCTGCTTGCAATTAGCTGTGGTGGTGCTCACCACCAAAATCTCCACAGGTTGCTGTGGGCTGTCCGCTGCTGCAAAAAACCTCCATGGCCTGTGGAGGCTGGGCACCAAGGCACCCAGGGTGCCCCTTGCAATGCATTTCTAGGTGGGCAGGGCAGGCCCCCAGGGCACCACGGGGTATGGTGAGTGGCCCCCACAAAGTCAGACCAGTGTCTGCTGCTGCACCAGCAACAATCCCACAAAAATGCCCCAAGAACACCTTGGCTAGCCACCGCCAGTCAACGCTCACACCGGGCTGCACAGCTCCCAGCCCAGCGCACTCCAGCAAACACTCTGCCCCCTGTCACAGTCTCTCCCTGTCTCAATCTACAGCCTGTAGGGCAGGGCCAGTGGCCCAGCAGTCAGGCACTTCCCAGACAACAACGCACAAGCAGTGTGGAGGGTGGGGGTCCAGGGTGTCACCAAGGCAGCACGTGTGCGCGCAGACGCCAATACCACCAGATTAGTGTGGTCCCTAACCTGATCCTTTGGGGGAGGGCTTAAGCCTAAAAAGATGGTGCGGGCTTGTAATCTACATATATGCAAGCTCCACACAAGGGGAACAAAGGCCCCAGAACCTCTAGCTCCTGTGCCGAAGGCCTTCCCTGCAGTTCAGTCCTTCCCTGCAGGCTCCTGGGATCCCTGAGCTGCTACTCCCTCCGCCAGAGACTGGGTGAGTGCTCACCAGCAGATGAATCCATGTGCCAGCTCCACAAGAGGGCAACTGGGCCTCACTTCTCTCTGCCCCACGGGATTGGCAGGGAGAGTCCTCGCTGATTTCTACTATCAGCTGTGGTGGGATTCCCCTTCCTGGCACAGGACCATTGGGCTGGGGCACCCCACTGGGGCCAGGGGTGGGGGCTCCTCTCTCTATAGGGAAGGCCTCTGCCACTGAGGTGTCCCTCCCAGCCTTCACCCCTTCTCCATGGGCCTGGAGTCAGCCTGCCTCACGTCTCCACCCCTCCTACCAGTCTCGCTGTGGCCTCTTCTTTAAGTCCTTAGTTTTAGTGGTTCTGTTCAGCTAGTATTCAGATAAATCCCAAGGTTGATTGTTGTATAATTTATTTGTAATTTTGGTGGGATCCTGGGAGGCAATTGGTACAGCACCCGCGTATTCTGCCATCTTAGCTAACCTTCTCAAGACAAAAAATTTTGAATCAACGAACTCAACTTCCACCTTAAGAAACTAGGAAAAAGAAGAGAAAATTAAACCCAAAATAAACAGAAAAAGTAAATAATAAAAATGAAAGTGGTGATCTATGAAATACAAAACAAAAGTAATAGAAAAAAATTAATAAAACCAGAAATTAGTTCTTTTAGAAAATAAAATTAATAAACCTCTAGTCAGAATGATAGGGGGAAAAAGAGAAGATACAAATTACCAATATTGGGAATGAAAAAGGGCATCATTACAGATTTGAATAATATTAAAAGAATAATAAGGAAATGTTAAGAACAATTTTATGCCAATAAATTGACAACTTAGATGAAATGAACAAATTCCTTGAAAGACACAAATTACAAAAACTTTCACAAGGGGAAATAAATAACCTGAACAGCCCTATATTTATTAAATAAATTGAAAATGTGGTTTAAAATATTCTCAAAGAAAATTCCAGGCCCAGATGGTAGATTCTACCAAACATTTAAGGAAGAAATAGTAACAGTTCTACACAAACTCTTCCAAAAAACTGAAGACTACTTCCTTACTCATTCTATGAGACCAGCATTACCTTGATACATTACAAAAATAGTTCAAACCAATATCCCTCATTAAATAAATACAAAATTTTTTAATAAATATTTGTGTATTCAATACAAAAATATGTTAAAAGGATACTATATCATGACCAAGTGGAGTTTAACATTTGAATATCAAACAATGTAGTTTACCATGTTAAACTAAAAAAGTAAAACCATACAATTACCTCAATAAATACAGAAAAAAGTATTGACAAAATCCCATATTTATTTCTGATAAAAACTTTTCGCGAGAGACCCCTTCTGATTGCTAGATTGGATGCTGCCTGATTCATGAATTACTTAATAAAGTCAATTAAAACAAAACAAAACAAAACAAAAAACTCTTAGCAAACTAGGAAAGAAGAGGAAACTTTCTCAACGGACATCTACTAAAATCCCATAGCAAACTTAGTGATAAAAGACCAATTGCTTTTTCCCTAAGATCAAAAACCAGATAGGTATGTCTTGTTACATTTCTATTTAGTATTGTATTGGTGGTTCTAATCAGTGCAATCAGGCAAGGAAAATAAAAATTTTCTTTATGTACCATAAATTATCTTTTAAACACTTCTTTAACATCAACTCATAAGTTTTCATATGTTGTGCTTTTATTTTCATTTATCTTAAAGTGATATCTAATTTCCCTTGTGATTTTTTTCCTTTGATTCATTGGTTTTTTAAGAGTGTGCTGTTTAATTTCCACATATTTGTGAATTTCTCAAATTTCCTTCTCTTATTGATTGCTGATTTGATTCCATTGAGGTCAGAGAATGTATTTTATATGACTTCAGTTCTTTTAAGTTTATTGGTGTTTGTTTTATCACCGTCATGAATTTGGGGCTCTGATGTTAGGTACATATATGTTTATAATTGTTATGTCTTTCTAGTGAATTGATCCTTTTATTATTATAAAATATCCTATTTCTCTAGTAATAATTTTTATCTTAAAGTCTATTTTTTCTGATATTAGCATAACCACTCCAGCTCTCTTTTGGCTACTGTTTGCATGGGTATAGTATGTTTTGCCACTCAGAATTTTTTTATTATTATGTAGGTGAATAACTCAGTCTTTTTTTTTATGGCTTTTACATTTTGAACAGTTTTTTCTTTTCCATTTCAAGGTGATAATTAACTCACCCATGTTTTCTCCTATTATTTTCATATGTTCAATTTTTAAGTTTATATCTTTGGTCCATTTGACTTCGTTTGGTACTTGGTGTAAGATGTGGGTCCATCTTAATTTGTTTTCTTATATACCCAATTGCATCATCACAGTTTATTGAATGGTTCCTCTTCATTACTGCTTTGGGCTCTGATAATCTTTGTCTTATACTAAATTATCAAGTATATTTGCATCTACTTCTCACTGTCTCCTTTGTTCCATTATCCTGTTTGTCTATTAATACACCAAGAACACAGTATTTTATTGACTGAGGTTATATAATGTATTGATATATCATCATTTTAGCCTCCCCTCATTTCTCTTCTTTTTTAGAATGTTTCAAGCTATTCTTGTGTGTTTATTTTTTCGTATCAGTGTTACATCAATGTGCCTGCTTAATACAGCCTAATAATTCTAATATTAATCCTAGTAATAACCTGTTGCTATTTCCTATGATCACATTTTATTTATAAATTAACTTATATTATCATCTTTTTGACATTAAATATTCCTGCTCAGAAACATGGTATGTTTTGACATTTTTTCAGGTCTATTTTCATGATCCTCAGAAGTCTTTTGTTATTTTTTAAAAATCTTTAGGATGAAAAGTTAAAATACATATGAAAATAGAATAATATAATTAACCACCACCACAGACCAACTTCAATAATTATAAAGACATGGTCAATATTATTTAATCTTACTGCCTCTCTTCTTTTCTTCCTCAATATTTTAAAACAAATCCCAGACATTATATTAAGAAGTATTGTAAAGTTTTTTACAATAGTTGTGTACATTTCTTATTAAGTTTATTCCTTGGCATTTTATGTAACTATTGGTTGTTGTTTATATATAGGAAGATTTATTTCTGTACATTAATTTTGTACCCTTTCATTATTTTGAAAATATTGGTCTGGCCTAATTTGAATTCACTGATTTTTAAAAAAAAATAAGGTGAATCACCACTCTTCATAATTAGTCAACCAGATTTCACCAATATATTTACTTGAACTGTTAGAAATATGCTAAAATTCTAGATATAAACTAATGTAGTAAGCTAGTAGTCTTGTTCCAAACAAAATGACCTTGGCCTGAAACATAATGAGCAACCTCTGTAATGGTATTACAAACTTACCTGGGATTCCTGTCCTGTAAGTTTCTGTGGTAAAGGGGGTCAAATATATGGTGATGGAAGGAGAACTGACTCTCGGTGGTAAACACATAATACAATATATAGATGATGTATTATAGAACTGTACACTTGAAACCTATGTAGTTTTGTTGACAGTTGTCACCCCAATATATTTTAATTTAAAATTTTTTTAAATTAAAAAAAAAGACCTGAAAAACTTGGGCCATCTTCAGTTTCCTGTGACTTTATAATGTTTTATGTGCAGTTCCTGTAGACCTTAAAAATTGCTCCCTGGTGGCAAGTCAGGCTTTTAGAAGGCATGTTAACTCTCCTGAGCCAGTAGGGGACCATTTCAATCTTTTGAGTTCTCATGAGAAACACTGATTAGATGTATTAGGAATCACGTTGTGGTATGAATACTAAATTTTAGATAATTTCTAGTGTGGTATCATCAGTATCCTGCTCTTTAGAACACTGTGTTTTTCAAACTCTCAGAAAGTTTTAACAGTCCCTTTTGATACTTTTCTGTGTAAGTTGATTAAGCTGTTCTGCCAGAGTAGAGTCAGGGATTTGGGGTCAATATTCATTTCAGAAAATTTTCGTTGGCTTGAGTATTTATATCTCCCATAGCCTGTCTTTGAAATGGCATGTGGTTTTACTCGGCTCAGTTATTTTCTTTCTTTTTTATTTTTTTAAAGGTTTTATTGGGGAGTTGGGGAAAGGGAGTAGCGTTGGGTTAATCGGGGAAGGGGAACAGACAAGTTGCTATCCTTTTGTCCTTCAGTCTAGTTGTGAGGGACATTGCTTCACTGGCCCATGTTGGTATTATCATTGTGCTCTTCCTGGGTGAGGCAGATCGGTTACCGGCCTCTGGACGGCTGCTCACTGCGGGTCTTGGCAGCTCACTCCGGCTGCTGGCTGCTCACGCTGGCTGCTGGCCACTCATGGTAGCTTATGGCAGCCCACTGCAGCAGGGACTGCAGCCTATGCCATCGCCGGCAACTCACGGCAACCCAGCTCCAGGTTGAGCTGTTGTTCACCATCTTAGCTGTAGAAGGCAGTGTCACTAGCCCCCATGTGGGATCCGAACTGGGACCCTGCTGCTCAGAGCTGGGGTCCCAAGCCAGCTCTTAACCAATATGCCACTCCGCTGGCCCTGGGTTCAGTTATTTTCTGAATCCAAATTGGAAATTTCTTTTGGATGTACCTGGTATTACACAGGTAAATTAATTCTAGTTTATTCCAAAAATTAAAGCAACTTTTCTTTAGAGAAAAGTGCTATCTCCTAGGTTGCAATGACTTAGTTTGCATGACACCTTTTAAATGACAAACTCATGTGGATAGAGATAAATATCTCATTGAAATGGGGAGACAGTTTTAATATGACACATATTGATATCCTTGATGCCATATCATATAACTTTGACCAAGTTTTAAATAGCTATCACTATTTAAGGTAATAGTACCTACCTACTTCATTGAGTTTTTTTAGAGATTAAGTGAATTGATATATTTAAAGTGCTTATACAAGCACCCAGCATATCATAAGTCCTAATGAGTATTTGTTAAATACATAAAAAAGAAAAGAAAACCTGAATACAGAGAAATTGACTTTCCTAAAATAGGTCAAGAAAAAGCTGAAATTCTACAATCTGCTTTCTCTCACCTCTTGTTGAATTAACTTCTTTCCTGCATATGTAAATAGTTGCTAATTTGAACAACCTCTTTCATTTTAAAGATTCGCGGATTCTCAGCCCAGCTAATTCTGCAATCAATTTAAGTGGAGCTCAGGACCTGAGCCGGAATAAGAATGTTGTGAAGCCACTGGCTTTATCTTTGCAGATTGTAGGGAAGACTTTTGCTGCAGGTGATGTGTTCCTCACTTATATTTCTTTGGTAAATATATAGTCTATAAACGACTTGTCTGAAATTTAATTGACAGTTTGGTAGAAGGAGAGAAGCTGCTTCTTTGTCAATTGATGACAGAAGTGGGGCTGTCTATAATGATACATTTTTATAGAGAGCTTTATGTTCTCTATGTTCTAACCAGAAGAGTCAAGGAATGACATTTGACACACAGGAGAGACGAGCAGGTAAATTCCATTCTATAAACATTTCTTGGGTACCTGTTATGACAAGAAACTTGGAGTTACAAAGATAAATGAGGCTCAATTCCTGACCTCTAATGTACTTATAACCTAGTAGGGGAGATAGACCCATAAGAAGATATTTTCAGTGTGCTGCAATAAATATATCAATATACTAGGGGAATATGGACAAGGAGGTTTTAGGTCAACATTTTGGGGACTAATCAAGAAAAAGTTCTCAAAGGAGTTTGATCTTGAACTATAAGGAGACATTCACTGAACAAAGGAGTGATGTTTATACATTCCTTTGGGAAAGATACCATATTTCCCCATGTATAAGACGCTCCCATGTATAAGACGCACCTGAATTTTGGGGCCCAAAATTTGAAAAAAAAATGTATTACATAAAGTTATTGAACTCAAGTTTTATTCATCATAAAATTCATACAACTCCTCATCACTGTCAAAACTCCCAACCATTAGCTTGTCCTCATCTGTGTCTGATGATGAGTCACTGTCTTCATATGTTGGCTCTCCTTCTGCCGTGGTGTTTTCAGTAAGGTTTCTTCTTCCTGAAGCCAGTCTCGGATTGTTTTCTCTGTTGGAGGAGGACCAAACTTACATTCAGCAGCACTATTTCCATTCACTTTTGCAAACTGGATCACTTTTAACTTGAATTCAGCACTGTATAAAAATCTTTTCTGAGCCATTTCTGGGCAGAACATGGCAAAACGTAACCTGCCATAATATACCGGTAACAAGTGCAAAACAATGAGCACAAAGACAACAAGCGTGAAAAAGCAGGAAATGCAAGTAAAAACATCAACAATGAGCGCAAAAACAAGTGTGAAAAAAGCAGGAAAGTCAAGTAAAAAAAATCTACAACCACTGTATAAGACGCACCCAGTTTTTAGACCCCAAATTTTTCAAAAAAGGGTGTGTCTTATACATGGGGAAATACAGTATATCAGATTCAGAGAAATACAGGAACTTTTTTTTTTTTTAAGATTTTATTGGGGAATTGGGGGAGGGGAACAGCGCTGGGGAATCGGGGAAGGGGAACAGACAAGTTGCTGTCCTTTTGTTCTTCAGTCTAGTTGTGGAGGATGTTGCTTCACTGGCCCAAGTTGGCACCATCATTGCGCTCTTCCTGGATAAGGCAGATCAGTCACCGGCTTCCGGACAGCCGCTCACAGCAGCTGCTGGCCGCTCACGCTGGCTGCTGGCTGCACACGGTAGCCCATGGCAACCCACTGCCACAGGGGCTGCAGCCCACGCCGTCGCCGGCGACCCGCAGCAGCCCAGCTCCAGGTTGAGCTGCTGTTCACCACTTTAACTGTAGAGGGCAGTGTCACTGGCCCTCATATGTGGGATCTGAACTGGGGCCCTCTGGCGTCCCAAGCCAGCTCTTAACCAACGCGCCACTCAGCCGGCCTGGAACATTTCTGAAAGATATTTCAGATTCAGAGAAATGCAGGAGCAAAGCTTGAAAAGAAAGAAGCAGCATGAAGCATGCAGGAAGTTACAGCAGTTTGGACTTGTTAGAACCATAAAAATGTAAAACTCAGGGAGTGGCAGGAGGTAAGCAAGTGGTGGACAAGGAAAGGTCACAGGAGGCCAAGATAAGAAGCATGGATTTTACTCTGTAACTTATGGAACAGAGAAGTGACATGGTCTTATTTGAACTTAAGTTAGACCATTTTGGCACAAAGAAAATAAGAGGTAGGAAAACTAGTTGGAGGTTATTTCAGTAGTCTTGGTGAGAAATGATGAGGTCCTTGGCCAGGGCAATAATAGGTTAGAGAGGAAGAGGCAGATTGGAGGACTACTCAGGAAGTAAAATCAGTAGGACTTGACTGATTAAATTGAGCATGAAGCAGAAGCGGTCTCAGTTTACATCCATCTTTCTGGGCTAATGGCAGTGCCGCTTACTTGAGACAGGGTATACAGAAGGAGGAGCAGGTTCCCCAGGAGGAGATTGTCAGCTCAATTTTGGACATATTGAGTTTGATATACCCAAGAGACATCCAGTGGAGAGCTGATCAAAAGTCATTTAATTTATCATAGGGGGAAATCAGAACTGATAATACCGGGGGGGGGGGGGCCAAAAAAATATATACAAGTGGACACTTTGGCCAATGTTGCTCAAGCAGCAGTTTGCATAATCAGAAGTGTCTGGACGTTGATGGTAACCACTTTGAGCACCTCTTGTAATTGCAGAAGTTAAACATGACTTGTCTTCATCTTTTTTTTATTGGTATATGAGTATTTGAGTATTACAATTTTAATACAGTTTTTCTTTTTTAAAATGTGTATACATTTTTTTTGGCATCCTCTGTATATGATTAAAATCACCAGGGTGAATAGTAACAGCCAAGGAGAAATGTAGGCTAAGGTAAGCTACATAGAATCCTACATAGAATCCTAGAAAATTCCAGTGTTTGAGGGAAAGAAATGGTCAGAGAGGCAGAAGAAAAATAAAGAGCAAGAGAGCCTGTCATTCTTGGAAACTTTGCAACAGTGAGGCATCATAATTTATCAATATCACTTTGTTCTCATGCTGGTTCAACAATTTTTGCAGGATCTATCCTCTGGTAAGATTATAGACTTGAGCAAACTAAATCCAAGTTTTTACAGCATTAAAAAATTATTAATTTGGATCTTGGCTGTATGCTCATGGTTGCTAAAGCCATCAGATGAAAGGCTGATTAACAACTTTATAATTGAAGAACTAGGCTAACAACTCTTTTTTTTCTTTTTTTTTTAAGATTTTTATTGGGGAATTGGGGGAAGGGGAACAGACAAGCTGCTGTCCTTTTGTTTTTCAGTCTAGTTGTGGAGGATGTTGCTTCACTGGCCCAAGTTGGCACCATCATTGGGCTCTTCCTGGGCGAGGCAGATCAGTCGCCGGCTTCTGGAGGCTGCTCACGGCGGCTGCTGGCCACTCACACTGGCTGCTGGCTACACACAGTAGCCCATGGCAACCCACTGCAGCAGGGGTTGCAGCCTATGCCGTCGCCAGCGACTCACGGCAGCCCAGCTGCAGGTTGAGCTGTTGTTCAGCATCTTAGCTGTAGAGGGCAGTGTCACTGGCCCTCATATGTGGGATCTGAACCAGGGACCTCTGGCGTCCCAAGCCAGCTCTTAACCAACTGAGCCACTCGGCCAGCCCAAGGCTAACAACTCTTGAACCCACTGATCAACCTTAACATTTATAAGAGAGAAAACTAGCCATTATGTGCCTGCTGTTGGAAGCATACAACAGTACTTAAGAGATACTCTTGCCAAAAAAGAAATCAAACCTGAATCTGAGTAAGCCTCTATATCTAATAATCAATAAGAAATAGAGGAGATGTTAAATGATACCATGGATATCCAATCAGCAAAATTCGAAAACTGAGAAATTCAGCTGAGTTTTAAGCAGATTAATTGTAAGAAAGAACAAGAAGGGAAATACTGTATATTAAAAGTTTAAGGAACGTAGTAACTAAATTCAGTGTGTGGATCTTTTTTTAATCCCAATTCAAACAAGCCAACCATAAAAAACCATTTCTGAGGTAATTAGGGGAAATTTGAATCCTGATGGAATATTTGATATTAAGGTATTATCAATTATTGTTCATTTTAAGTATAATAATGATATTACAGTTATGTTTTTAAAGCGTCCTTTTAGAAACATATATAGAAGTATTTACGGGTGAAGTGATATGATAAATAAGTTTGCTTCAAAATAATCCAGAGCACATATGTTTTATGTGGGGGTGAGGGGAAGAGATAGGAAGTATAGATAAAGCAAGATTGGCCAGGTGTTGATAAATGTTAAAGCTGGTGGTGGGTATGTAGTTTATTATGCTATTCTCTCTACTTTTGTATATGTTTGAAAATTTCCATAATACAAAGTTTAAAAAAAAGTTTTCTCTTCCTCCCACCCACCATCTCCAAAGACTTCATGGAAAATGATTCTAAAAGAGCTCTTGGGGTCCTAGAAAATTATTTTTAGGTGACATTTCATTTTAATGAAGGTACTACTCTGATGGTGGTTGTAGCAGGCTGTATATAAGTGGGCTGTCCTTTCATTGAGATTTCTCTGAATCCTAGAGTGCGAGGTTTAGCGTATGGTTGCAGCATCACAGAAAGCAGTGTCCTGCCCAGCCTCTATTCTGAATAATTCCTCTCTTGTACTGCAGATGCTGCTAATGGAAACAGTAGCCATGGAGGGAAGAGCAGTAGTGCATCTAGCTCCACTCCAGCCCGCCCAGGGAATTACTCTTTGTCACCAAGACCTAGCTGTGCATTAGGAGACCAAGGTACAATACTCATTTTAGAGTTTTGAAACAGTGTAAGCCAATTGTGGAAGAGGTGCTACAGAATTTGGAATGATGAATTTATCTGACAGCACACTCCCAGTTTTTCCTTAGCTTCTCATACAATGTTTCGAAAGTTTATGATTGGTATGAGCAATAATGATTAAGTATCTTGCTGATTCTACAGGATGAGCCTATCTAGGAAATAATAATATTGAAACAAATGTATAAAAGGAAGTGTCTTTAAAAACCACGGGCTTTGCTGACCAAAGTTCAAAGTTCCTCTCTATTGCAAATCTGAGCCTTCCTTTCACCGTCTACAAAATGGGATAACAATATACTTGTCCTACAACCTTACAGGGTTGTTGATAGAATCAAGTGAGACAGTCTGGGTAAGATGGTAAAACAGCAAACAGATGTTAAGTGGATTGTTACTGTAACTTTTTCTAATTTTATCTTTACCTTTAGAAGAGTGACTTAGACTTTCTGAGTATAATCTAATTAAAGGTTCCATGTTACTTTGGCTTCTTTCCTTTCTTCCACTGCTAAGGACAAAGCTCGTTTTTCTTTTTGCCTTCAGCTACCATGTTCATTTCTGGGCCACCTAAAAAACGACACCGAGGATGGTACCCTGGGTCACCTGTCCCCCAACCTGGTTTAGTTGTACCTATTCCTACAGTTCGTCCTCTTTCAAGAACTGGTAAGATTCCAACAGAAGATGGGTTTAAACTTTTCTTGAATTAGAAGAGGTATCTCCTACTCTTGCTCTTTCCCTGAACCCTTGAAGATAAATTTCCTTAACCAGCCATTGTGTCATTATTTAAGGATATTGATAGTAGACGATATTTGTCCCCATCACATCTGCCTTTCCTAGAAGCACATGTGCCATTACAATAGATCTTAATTCACCATATGGCTTATTTTAGCCCATAGTATTGATAAGCCATTCTTTACATAGGGCATGATGCTACCAATCCACCATCATAGAGCACAAATGAATTTGCTTTGCCAGTAGTGGTGTTAAATATATCCTCCAATGATCTGGTTTGTTGTGTGATCCATACTTATTATTTGTGGCCTAGATGGTTCAGTTGGTGGCTAGAATCCTGAAAAACCAACTAGTTCTCCTTTAACCCAAGCTGTGGCCATTTTGGTGCCTACAGTTAAATGTTGAAAAGCTCATCTACCTTACTACTGAACACAGACAAATGTAAATATACCAATTCTAAGACATAGATGGATTTCTTCAAAAATTTAAGATTGTTTAAATAAATAATTTTTTTAATGTAATTTTTATTTTTAATTGGGGAATTGGGGGAAGGGGAACAGAGAAGTTGCTGTCCTTTTGTTCTTCAGTCTAGTTGTGGAGGACGTTGCTTCACTGGCCCAAGTTGGCACCATCATTGCGCTCTTCCCTGGTGAGGCAGATCAGTCACAGGCTTCTGGACGGCCGCTCACTGCGGCTGCTGGCTACATACGGTAGCCCATGGCAACCCACTGCAACAGGGGCTACAGCCTATGCCGTCGCCGGCGACTCAAGGCAGCCCAGCTCCAGGTTGAGCTGTTGTTCAGCATCTTAGCTGTGGAGGGCAGTGTCACTGGCCCTCATATGTGGGATCTGAACCGGGGCCCTCTGGCATCCCAAGCCAGCTCTTAACCAACGCACCACTTGGCCGGCCCTAAATAAATAATTTTAAGGACTACAGAGAGCTGCTACATACACAAAGATTTATGCCAATATGTTACTGTGGTTTCCTCTAAGTAGTACTGATTGATGATGAGTTGATCCTTTTTCACATTTTTCTATATTTTTCAAATTTCTTATAATGAGCAGACATGCCTTGATATTCTGGCAGGGAAAAATAAAATACAAAACAGGATCTAAAAGATTACATGTGGAAAAACAACTAGAAGAAAATGCTAAATAGTAGTTATCTCCAGGTAAAGTGATAATGGTTGATTTTTTTTCCTTTTGTTTTTCTCACTTCTAATTTTGTATAATAAACATGAATCACTTTAATGAATAAAACACCAAACCATTAGACTTCCAAAACTTCCGTATTAAAAGTATTAACACTGCATTGATTTCAATTGTATAGCCTTCAGCTTTTATGTCTAATCCTTCTTGTCAAACAACTTTTTTTCCAGAGTCCCTTTTATCTGCTCCAGTTCCACAAACCCCATTAACTGGAATTTTACAACCTCGACCCATTCCTGCAGGGGAAACTGTAATTGTCCCTGAAAACCTGCTGAGTAACTCAGGAATTAGACCAGTAATTCTGATAGGTAAGGCAAAAGAATCCCAAGTTGTGTCAGCTGGAATCTAGGAGTGTTTCTCCATCACATTGTTTGTGTATTTGCTTATGTGTTCATGAATATATTCATTTGTCCATCTGTTGATTCTTTCAGCTTTTATTGGTAAGCTTCTTTATGCTATTATTAAACATGTGACTAGAAGTTGGGAATAAGGCAAAGTCTTTTGGCCCACAAGGAACACTGTTTAGTGAGGGAGTCTGTCATGTAAATAAAAATTACAACACTCTGTGATAATTGAGCTGGTAGAGGTTCACAACCAAGAACTACAAGAGCTCAGGGGAGAGAGAGCTTAACTCTGCTCAAAGGATCTGAGAAGACCCTTCTCAGAGGTGATATTTCAGCTGGGTCCTGAAGAGTGGGCAAGAATGGACAAGATAGGGGAGAGGGAACATTTAAATCAAAGAGAGCCAAACTACAGAGTAAAGAAACAAGCTGAGCCAGCTAGCAGGCCCCACTCAGGATAACCAAGAGGCCCCAGACTTGCAGATCTGAATGAAGCGCGGGGAAGCATCTGTGAATCAGTATCTTTAAGGAGTCTGAGTGTTTCCAAGCTAACTATAAGTGGAGGTATAGAAATTTAGGGGTCCCTAGATTCCAGAACTAACTTTCATCCTCATTCAAGAGTCCCCTCATTTGGGGTCTAGCCTAGACCAGAAGGAGACTGCCTGCTTTACCTTTGGGACTTAACAGAGAGGGTGTTTAAGCTCCGCTAGGTCTTTAGGGTATTACCTACTTCTTGCAGTTGGCTTGAGCCTACTGGCATGGATGTTTTTGTTTCAAGCTCAGTCCTTTATCAGGCTTTCCTATCCACTGATACTGGACCTGTAGACACTGGGGGTATCCCTGTTGTTTAAATTCCATATGTCAGGAAGTTCTTATTGAACATTTGAGTTGCATGCACAGTGCAACTAAGCCTCGGAAATACACATAGAAAATGGGGACACTTTGCTGTCTGCTTTTTAGAAAGACAGAGGAACTGTCCTTTCCACCAGGCCACTAAAACAGGATATAGTTTCAACATATTTTTGTCCCATCACCTTCTAAGATAATTTGAGTCTGTTTACTGACACTAGGAAGAGAACATAACAAAAAAAAGATAGCAAAAGTAGTAGAACCTCTGAGTCCCTGCTACTGGTGGAATATTGCTTTAGATCAATGAGTTTAGCTTAAAAAATTTTTAAACAAACCTCAGGAAGTGATATATGTTATTATAGTTTGTTTCTTTTCTGACTTGTTATCTGAAAAGAAACTTGATCAAGAATTTTATTAGAAAATATTTTATTATTGCAGTTTTACAAAGGATACAGAGATGTTTTGCAAATTCATCAATTCCTTATGGCAGACATACTCGTATAATATTAACATGTCCTTTCTGTGGAAAACAGAGATAATATAATTTTACAGTATTTTGCTTCTTGTTTATCTGAATTAATATAAGGGTAAAATTTGGAGCATCTGAGTGAATTCCCTGAGATTGGTATACTTGAGTGATTTGTTTGGTAGCCATCTCAGAGAGCAGGGAACTTTGTTAAGTATCTTTGATCCTAACTGAGCAAGCGTACCTGATTGGACACCAAAATGAAATGTTGAACTTTACTGACCTGCTTCTATTGGGGCAGGCTATGGCACTTTACCCTATTTCTATGGAAATGTTGGTGACATTGTTGTGAGTCCTCTGCTGGTGAATTGCTACAAGATTCCACAATTGGAAAACAAAGATTTGGAACAGTTAGGGTTGACTGGCAGCCAACTTCTGACTGTGGAAAACATGATTCTTCTGACGATACAGTATCTTGTGCGGCTGGGTAAGCTATTTTCAATAATCATTTGATGGTGACAATTTTTATTCTTTTTTGTAACATACTGTTTTTCTTTTTTTCCCTACTTTCTCACACTCATCCACCTGTCTCTTACTTTCCACTTCTACCATTCTTTTCCTTCAACCCTATTCCCTATGACGCTTGCTTTTCTCTCCTTTATTTCTTTCCTAGTGCTTTTCTTGCCTTTCCACCACTTGCCTTTTTCCTCCCTCCCACACACACTCCGTTTTCTCTCAGAGCCCTTGCTCCCTGGCTTTGCTTCCTTTGGGCCCTACAAGAGATAAATTGCTCCACCTAGTGTCCAGTCTCATAATGGTCCTGAGGTCTCCGAAGTATTTGATGACAGAATCTCAAAGGGCTCTGCCATGGTCACCTCTCCTTGGGAAGCCTGGCCAAGCCATCTCTCTGAAAGTGCAAGTACCATCTGGAATGCAAATGTAGCCATTACCTTAGAGAATTATTTTTCAGTTAGCCTTCTTATCTTGTTTATCCACTGTCCATACACCCATTTTTTTCTTCTCCAGCCACACCACTTTGATGTAGTCCCATATCGCTTTCCTTCACTGGAATACTAAGTGGACCTCCTTGGAAGGCTCTCTAGGCTTTAGGGTAAGAAGGGTACATAGGTCATGAACCCTTCACTTCCTCTATTTGATATATCCTCTGAGCCCCACAGTGGGTGTATGCAAGTGCCTTGACAATACTGTAGTGATTCAGCAGTATTTACATTGCAATGTCCTTTATTTAGCAAACTGCAGTAGGCCATCTAATATGCAACCTAATTATACACTCACTCTAAAATTTCCAGCCACGGTCTACTTACAAAGATGTTGAAGATGTCAAATTACACGTAAAAATTGTATCTGCACTTTTGCGAATTTTTATAATATTTGAAAATATTTTGGTGTTGAATAATAAAAACACCAGGCTCAACAATGTTAAATAAAAAATTTTTTAAAAGCTTCACCAGGCTAGATTCAGTGTTTGGAGCATCAGCTAGCAGCCATGGATGTAACTCTTGGTGCCCAGAGAGCCTGAACGCCTGCTCTGACATGGGCTTTTGAAACTTGCAAGACTTCAGATATCTCATGAGCCACTTTCATGATAAACCTAGGACTTGCTAATCACTCTTATAAGTGGGTAATAAAATTATAAAAACCACCTGTGTCTGCAGCTCATTTGATGTCATAATTTTAATTTCTATGTACTGACTTTCGACTGTGTTCCAAGATCTAAAACAAGATTTAGATGTATCCAGAATCAGTAAAACAAAAACATATAGAATAATGCTATTATAGCAAACCAAGCCAATCAGTATAGCATTTTTTTCAGTCTTAACAATTAAAAAAAATCAAAGTCCAAGTTAATCAAGGTGAACTAAATGATCAAAACAAATATTTTCCCTTAAATTACTAAAAGTTCTTATCTTAAAAAAATAGAAAAAAAATCTTTCAATTAAATAAAACTTTTTTCTCCCCTGCAGGATCAAGTACTTTCCAGAGTTTTACTTGGAACAAATTAATCATGTCTCTTAATGTGCAATGTGAATAGCTACTTCTTTTTTTTTAATCTAAGTTTTGTACGTTGGGACATTTCTTCTCCTCAATAACTAATTCTTCTGGAGTCCTAGAAAAATTTTTTTCTTTTTTGCCTTCAGAGGCTTTGAGGAAGGGAGCAAGAATATTTTCACATATGCTATAGGTTATAAAAATTTTAAAAAGTAAATCCAAACTTCTAAAAGGACAGGTCTAATGCTTTAATGATGAGGTAACAGAAGAAAAGCAAGGTTCTTCAGAAGTAACAAGGCTTTCCACTACAATCATTTAAAAAAAAAAAAGTCTGTTATTTCACAATCTGAAAGTCTTTTGAAGTAGATAATGAAATCAGCAAATCCAGAGATTCTTGGATGGCTTTGAGTCTGTTGGAACCTTGTCTTTTCCTATTAAGTTCTATCTGAAAAGCCATCAAAACTGATGCCTGAGCTAAGCTGAATTACTTGAAGGAACAAAATTACTATTATCAAGTTTGTGAAAAATAGAGAAAAGGCTCCTGTAGTTTAGCTGTAAAGGCTTAGGATGAAGAAATGATGGGAGGTGATTGGAAGCACAGCGTTTTACTCTAAGAACTCTCTTACCTCATTTAAACTTTGATACATTTTTTCCCATTTCTCAATTCCTAAAAGTAATTCAGTCAGAACTCTATAAAAGGGAGTTTTAAGGCAACAGAGAATGCTATGAACATGTTTGATTATTTTATTTTCCCAAAAAGCATTTATATTTGGATTTAATTATGCTGCCTTAGTAGAACTTATTATTTAATCATGGTTTGGAATGGGTCTTATGGACACACCTATTAACCAGGCCTGAGTCTTCAGGTTGTCTATGAGAGGCAGTAGGGAAATTGGAGACAACCAGAGCCACATGCTTTGGAGCTGTCACTTGTTCTGATGGAAGAAAGCTTTACATAGACGACAACTGTTCCTTTGTTGCATACAGTCAGTATGAATCTGTCTACTTTGAGCTCACTACCAGGTGCATACCTAGTGACCACTAACTATGATGCTAATTGGATAAAGCTAAATGAAAATCAGATTCCTGGGTAGCTCCCAGGTAATAAGATGGCATCCACTTCCTCCTAGCAAGTGTTTGGGGAGGACATAAGAAACATAAACACAATGTCAGCATTGCAATTTTCTGGCCATCTTTCCATGTATAAAAGAGAAAAATCTGTGTTAGGATTTCACTCTCCTGCCTCCCTCTGGCCTCCAACCAACCCTGGAGAAACTGCTTTCTCCAATTAAAATGGTTTATATTTTATAAATATATAATATTTTATTTCATTTTTCTTATCCTAAAAACCATTACTAAACCTGCATTTTCTTACTTTCCCAGAGAGGCTGGGTAGAGGCCAGGGAGGCCACTTAAACCCCTGTTAGCGGAAGGACAGATTTCTGACTCACTCAAGGTGCTTCCTTCCCATACAGAAGTTCAGCCCCTGACCCCTGTACTCTTTCACAAGGCGCTTTTAACCCCAAGTTCTGAGGCTATTGCTTGATCTCAGATCACAGACCCTGAGGAGTCTGTATCTGTGGGAGCCTGAGTTTCAAATCTTGGGTCCGCACAGCAAAGGAAATGACTCTGAACAGAGGAAGTGAACACAGTGTCTCTGGTTTCAATTTAAACTAAATGTAGGAATTCATTTCTGTCACTTGGATGCCAAACATTGATTTGCTTATTTTGTACTAAAGACTGGTTGAGTTTCTAAAGAGAATAAGGGAAGCAAAATTTCCCTAATTCCAGGGGTCACAGGGCACCCATAGAAGCTTAGCCATGACCACGGCTAGGGGAGAGGGCTACGTGCCATATTTAACAATCCAGAATGCTGGGGAGTAAATAGACAATGAGACCATGCTCTATCTGGGGAACGTATGAGGCTGCCTAAATATAAATTGGGAGTGAAAAATAATTAAATTTAATTTTCCTGTGGATAGCATTCTCCAAATTAAGTGTAGAGGCCGTACATGAAAATAGTTTACATAGTAACTATGAGTAAAATGAGACATGAATGAAACCTAAAGTTGACTGTACACCAGTAAGTTATTCCTTCATTAGTCATTAACCATTTCCATAACGCCAAGTTTAATAGGTCAGACAATATGCCCCTTTCAAGGACCATCTCCCAAGGCATACAGTAGAATTAATACTATCTCTGAGTACATCCTCTTTTAAAGATATCAAGATTGAATAAAGGAGAACAGAAGCCTGCAATAAAAAAATATATTGAGGCAGAGAGAGAAGAAAGAAGGTAATTTCACAACGGAAAGTGGTTAGTAGGGGCTGTATACTTGTGGTCACTACAGAAAAAGTTTATTTGCCAGTTATAGTATGGTGGGCTTGGAAGGACTGCACACTGATGTGTGTCTCTATTTTCTACCCGTGATATTTTTAAAATTCTAGCTGTAATTCTCTTCAATTTAGGTCCTGATCAGATACCTCTCAGGGAAGAATTTGAGCAAATTATGCTGAAAGCTATACAGGAATTTACTCTGAGGGAGAGAGCCCTGCAGATGGGTCCTCTGTGCACACCTGTGTCACCAGGACAACTCCCCTGGCTTGCTAGATTAATTGCCAGCGTATCTCAAGACTTGGTTCATGTGATTGTGACCCAAAACTCTTTGGCGGAGGGCATTTCAGAGACATTGAGGACTCTCAGTGAAATGAGACACTATCAAAGGCTACCAGATTATGTTGTGGCAATTTGTGCATCGAAAATCAGAGGAAATGAATTTTGTGTAGTAGTATTAGGTGAGTAATGTTTCTTGTTTTGGGGGGCTTTTTAAAATCCATTCATTCAGTCATCTGTCCATTTGAAAAATATTTATTGGGTGTTTCAGGCATCCATGCAGTTAATCTCTGGTTAAGTGCTCCCACTTGGGTTCTTCCTCCTAATTTTAACTTTTCCTTTCCTTCTCAGATCAGATTTTTGTAGCTCTTAGTTTGGCTGTTGTCCCTGTCAGCTGGTTGTGGAAGCATTATTTCAAAGCATGCCCTAGTAACAGATACTCTTGTCTCATGTAACTTCTGTCCTTAAAAGATTTTGGAAATGTTACCACTCTAGCATGTGATAAAGCCATCGCCACAGGTGGCCTAAGCCAGTTAATCAAATTTGCCAGGAACTTAGCTCATGTATTCACCTCCTCACTGAAGAGGATATTTATGTTATCATATTGACTCTAAAGAAAAGGTTCAGAAAATTGGCACATTACACAATGTATTTTTGTTTCTTGTGCTGATTTTCTATCAGGCACTATCCTGAGGAGCCATTTGGACTAAATGTTGCTTTTCTTCTCCAGTAAATGGCTCTCACTTCTTCCTACCAAAGAGGCAAATCCCCTTACTTTGGCAAAACCTACCTGCCCATGTCTTTATGATATATGTCTCTTTCAGAAAGCTTCATCAAAAAGTGTAATATATTACGTTTTTCGTTTTCATGTATAAAATCAACTTAGCAATGTAAGTTTATATTTTTAAGACAGATGTTCATCATAACCATGCAAACACAATTTTAAAAGTTTTTCACATTCTCCCCTAGTATTTAAACACAGGTATGGTACAGTTTCACAGTTACAAACATAAGGTATGTCATTTTCCCCCTTGATCACCTAACGTATTATAAACATCTTCTGTTTAAAGTTGTCATTTCAAATGCTGGGTAATTTTCCATCTTTCGGTATGCCATCATTTTCTTCGCTGAGTCCCTGTAGTTACACACTTTAGCTGTTTCCAGTGTTTGCTATTATAAATCAAGTCACGACAAACGTTTTCTTCACCGGCTCATCGTACTCTGTCCCTCTGTTCTGCAGGTCAGCATCAGTCCAGAGCGCTGGCAGAGAGCATGCTCACCACAAGTGAGTTTTTGAAAGAGATAAGTTATGAGCTCATCACAGGAAAGGTCAGTTTCCTGGCATCGCATTTCAAAACCACATCATTAGGTGAGTGATTGTAGGATTCAGCAACACTGCCAGCCCTGGCAGTGTCAGTTTCTGACTTAAATCTTAGCCTGTCAAGGAGAGAAGTGTGGAGCTTACGCTTGCCCACTGACCTCCCTTCATTTGGAATGGTTTAGCCTAAGTATGTTGGGAGTGACCCGGCAAGGAGGTCCAGAGACAGAAGGCACAGGGGCACTAGAATGGGAGGCCTCAGCTCAGCCACTACTTTGCTGTCTGACCTTGGGCAAGAATCTCTCCCCACAGATCTCAGTTTTTTAATATGTCAAATGGAGATACAATGATCCCATCCTGCCTGCTTTTAGTATCATGGAGGTCAAGAGAGATACAGCATGTGAAAGTGTATAAACTGTAAGCTTGATATAAATGAAGGTAGCTCTGACTGTAGGGATGACAGAGTGTAAACTCGGACATGAAAAGCTGACTCGTTGACAAATCTTGATGAGAGAGAGTCCAGCTTAATGGCCCAACTTGGAGACTGATGCAAACATATAATCCCTCATAATCTCCTTATCTCCTCTTTATTTTGTAACAGGTGATGACCTGGACAAGCTGCTAGAAAAAATGCAACAAAGAAGAGGAGATAGTGTGGTTACCCCTTTCAACGGAGACCTTAGTGAATATGTGTCACCTCAGGAGGCTGCTGCTATGATTCCCACACAAAACCTAGGTAATGTTACCTCAGACCAAAAGCAGGCAGTCAGCCCTCAGGACAGACATTATAAAGGCCAAATCATTCTGAGGATTTTGATGTCTTGGCTTCAAGTCGCAGACTATGACAGGCTTCTCCTTATTTTCTATACCAGGGGTCGGCAAACTTTTGAGACGGAAGAGCCAATCCTGTCCCTCACAATAATTTAAAAATTATTTGAGAGCCATCAAACAAATGAAATCACCATTATGTGAATAATATCCTTTAAAATTTTTATAAATGAAACTATGATAGTTTTATTTTCATTTTCAATTTTACTTCAGAGCCCCATGTATGTACCCAAAGAGCTGCATGTGGCTTGTGAGCTGCAGTTTGCCAACCCCTGCTCTATATGATAAATCTGGCTCAAATTCAAAATCCCTTTCCATGTGGCTTGGAACAAACACCTTGTTCTTAGTAAATACCTCCTAGAATTAAAATCAAAGTCAAAGACTTTATTTTCAGCAGCCTCTTTTTTTCTTCATAAGATTCCTGGGTCCTGGGTGTACTTTCCTTAGCTCCACCAGCTGTGCCCAGAGAGCAGTCAGTGCTGGCTGAGGGCTTCAAAGAACTGATTGAAGGAGTCTAGACTGCAATCTGTACAGGACTCCTGACTCTCCTCTGTCTTCATGTACTCTCTAACGTGTAAACCACATACAATCAGGAATAGTGAGACCTTCCTGGCAGAGCAGCGACAGCAAAACATCATCTGCCCTAAAACAAGCTTCCTGGACAAAAAGAGGGACCAGTGGGACCTGGGGTGAGGAGTTCAATCATTAGATTGGATTCCTATGGATGCAAACTCCTTCCCCAATTCCCTGTTTGACAGGGACAACATAGGAAAGGATGGAAAAAAGAACAGGAGAAAGGATAGGAACAAAACAGATCCATATAAGCTGCTGCTGATAGGCTTGCTGGCCTCCGCTTGATAGGAATGCATCATTTATACATTAGGATTGCCTCTGCAATTAAAATAGCCTGGGTTGGCATTAGTTCAGCCATAAAAAACAAATATAAATACAGGCAATATTTTTTTGACTTCTAGATATTGTTTGGTAATAAAGTGATCATTCAGATGATCTAAAATGTACTTATACTGCTTTGAATTCTAACAAAGTTAGAATTTACAAGTGCTCAGGGGACTTACAGATTCCCATGTGCATATTCTTGAGTCCCTGTTTAAGAAACATTGCTTGAAGATAGTTTTAGTTTTCCTCAAACTTGAAACTTTGCTAAATCTACAGTTATGTCATTTATCCATGTTAATCCCCACCCATCTAACCTATGAAATGAAAGCAATAACGTGTTGCCTAATGATTAGAAAGACAGATTTATTTTGTTTATTAAACTTTGTGCGTCAGAAACTTTGGGGCTACTATTGGGTGGTCGGAAAAGTCATGACACATGTTGTAACAGATGGCACTAGTTCATTTTTGGAAGTACTCGAGTCATTCGCATCTATGTTATTGCTATGTCATTTGACAGCTGACAGTTCTAGCTTCATTCTAAAAAAAAATTGAACAATTTGGTTGAGTTTTGGAGATTTTACAACAAGTTGAAGATCTGGACGACCAAACTGTTTATTTTTGCCATATTTTACTGTTTTACTTCCATAAAGGGAAGAACACGTGTAAAGCTTGTGAAAAGTTGCATAAAGTTTACAGTTACAATGCTCTACAAGATCATCAGTGCAATGATGGTTCACAAAATTCTGTGCTGGTGATTTTGATCTCAATGACGCTCCTCAGTTAGGGAGGCCCACCGAGGTTGATGATGGTAAAATAAAGGCATTGGTCAAGTCAAACCCACTTTACATGACACAAGAGATTACAGAAACATTGAACATGCATCATTCAAGCATTCATGACCACCTGAAGAAGCTGGGCTACATAAGCAAGCTTGATATTTGGGTTCTACATGAACTCAAAGAAGTTCATTTGATGGCGCGCATAAACATCTGCACTATGCTCATTAAATATGAGGAAAACGATCCTTTTTAGAAGCAACTGATGAGAAGTGGATTGTTTACAACAATGTGGTGTGCAAACAGTCTTGGTCCTGGTCCCGTTTGATTTGCCTCAAACAACATCAAAAGCAGACATTCATCAGAGGAAGGTTATACTCTCAGTGTAGTGGGATTTTAAACGTGTCATGTTTTTTGAGCTCCTACCAAGGAACCAAACAATCAATTCAAATGTGTACTGTCGGCAGTTGGACAGTTTGAACGAATCCATCATGCAGAAATGTCCAGAGCTTGTTAATTGTAAAGGAGTTGTGTTCCATCACAACAATGTGAGACCACACACGTTTCATCACCCATCAAAAATTATTGGACCTTGGATGGGATGTGTGTCACACCCACCATACTCACCTGACCTTGTGCAGTCAGACTTCCACTTGTCTCGCTCTCTTCAAAACTCCTTGCGTGGTGTAACATTCAATTCAGGTGAGGCTGTAAATCAGCACCTTGTTCAGTTTTTCGCAAGTAAAGACAGGTCCTTCTATGAATGAGGAATTATGAAGCTCACTGAAAGATGGCAAAAGGTTATCGAACAAAATGGGCAATATATCATTGATTGATTTTTGTTCTTTATATAACTAAATGACCTTTGAAAAACAGAGACAAAATACATCATGACTTTTCTGACAACCCAATATTAAAAGTTGCAGCTTTGGCCTTTTCTAGTAGGTTCTTTCAGCTGGTAGGAAGACCCACCTGTCTAAGTCTCCGCTCACTGTCATGTTCCAGGTGGCTGGGGCCTTGTAACTACTGTCTTTGCGTTGGCCGTATTACAGTTTGATTTTAGAGAACATTAATTAGCATACGTTAATTGGACTTTTGTGTATGCCAGTCGGAATTACACGTGTTCCTGATGAAAGAAGCCCTTTAAAAAAGTGCTGGATGTTGCTTGCTCAGGCATTTAGCTGACTAAGCCTGTCTCTGTCATTGTGTGAGTGCATGCATGCACGTATAAGAGAGATTGATTGCTTGACTATAGCTCATAAGAAAAAGCTGCTGGTGTGCTTAGAGTATCTGGGCAATGTTTTTCTCATACGTCACCTACTGAGTGGCCAGCTGGCCATGTCATGAGTCAGGTCTCTTCAGATAGCACAGGCGTCAGCACTGGAGTTGGCCACAATCACCTAGACCTGCCAGGTCACAAGCACTGGCAAAGTAAGTGTGAAAAAGGTGAAGGTAGTGTCTCCATGACCTACGTTATACAGTCAGAGGGAGGAGTATTTTAAATCATGTTGCAATGGACTTGCTGGAGAGGAAATGTTTACTGTGGTGCCATCCAGAAAAGCTCAAAGGAACTCAGCATTATTATGGTTAGGGCATCGCCTCCTTCCCTGAACTGGGTCTGGGCTGGGTCACCTGACCTGTGCTGATAGTCCTAAAGAAAACGGAAACGCTTTCCTCCCCTTTCCAGGGATAAGCCCTGGCTCTACCTGCAAGAGTGTGGTCTGTCCCCCCATTTCTGGATGGGGGATGGGTGTTGGGTTAGTGATTTGTGAAATAATCGATTTTAAAATAAAAATTACCACATCCACTCTTGAGCACATCCTTTCAGCCAAGTTTTCAGGGAAAAGAGGCAAATCTATTAAAACTCAATAGAGAGTGAAAATGGAAAGAGGATTCTTGGTGATAGAGCATTACTTTACCATGGTGTGTGTGTGTGTGTGTGTGTGTGTGTGTGTGTGTGTGTGTGTGTGTTTTATGTCTCCCTCTGGAGTCATAGTAGCCATCACAGAAGTGAATTAATCTTGTTCTTATGACTTTTTTTATTTTAGATTTAGATAATGAAACCTTCCAAATTTATCAACCGCAGCTTACAGTTGCCAGAAAACTTTTATCCCAGGTGTGTGCTATAGCAGACAGTGGTAGCCAGAGCCTGGACCTCGGCCACTTCAGCAAAGTGGACTTCATCATCATTGTCCCAAGATCGGAGGTTCTGGTCCAGCAGACTCTTCAACAGATTCGACAATCAGGTAAGCTCGAACTTTCAAAGAGGACCCTACCTACATCCAGCCTTAGATTCCCTCTGCCTCTTCCTTCTGCTTAGGCTAAGCGTTTATATAACACTTCCATCTTTTTTAACAGTAATAAAAATCATAAGAGCACTACAAATGTTACTTTGAATTTATCTGTAAGTTTTCCCTCAAAGTACTCTGGCCTGCCTCCTTTTTGGTCAAGGGTAAATTAATGTATGTGTTTGCCTGATACTGTTAAGTCTGTGGTGTCCTCAGTGGACTAGAAACTAGGCACTCATTTATGAAGAAAAATGTTCTCAAGGCAAGGATAGTCCTTCATGGGATGATGGGCCCTATACCACCTGAACTCCTTCTATGCCTCAGATAGGTCACATTCCCCTAGGTGGGTTCTTATACCACCCCCACCCCCATGTCAACAATGAGAAGTTGGAAGTTTTCCTAATAACTTTAAGAGAATAAGTATGGAGGAAAAATATTATTCCAGAAAATATAAAAAGGTAGAGAGCAAAAATTCCAGAAGTCTGTGGTAAATAATATCCCTTTCAAATATAAAATTTGCTTAGAATTATAAGAAGCAGTAAAAAATTTAGAAAAAACACTTGCCTTTGTAAACTAGATTTGAAAAGGAAATTATAAATGTCAAGTGGCTTCTGAATAACTTAGCTGAGGGAAACACACACACACACACACACACACACACACACACACACACACACATTTTTAGCTGGAGCATGAATCTTTTGCCACAGTAAAAATTTTTATTTTCAATATATTTAAAAACAGGTAGGAAGCAGAGACATTCAGAGGAGCTGAATGTACTTTATATGTTCCATGCCTATCACGGTGCTCCTTAAACTTTAGTGTTCATACAGATCACCTGGGGATCTTAAATGCAGATTCCCCATCAGTGGTTCTGGGTGGACTCCAGCTTCTGCATTTTTAACAAGATCCCAGGAGATGCCAGTGCTGCTGGTCAGAGGACCACACTTTGAGTAGCTCTATAAGAAATCTTTTGTTGCTATTTCCATGTGCCAAATGAGCTGACTGACAATAAATTTTGCCTCTTTAACATCTCTTAGTTGCTGTGACTGACACATGTAAGGTCCATGCTTTCTGGAGGCCCAAGTGCCCTGTTAATGGTGCAGTCTTCTTTTTAGCCTCTAAAATTCTGAATGACAAGTTACAAAATGAACTGTTGACCTGTGACTAAAACCTATTGGATTGGCTTATAGGTAGATTAGCCAGAAAAGATCAAAGCCTTATGTTACAGCCCTCCCAGAAACTAGTGAGTTCTAGGTTCCTGCAGCTACTGGCCATTTCTGCATTTTCATTCTGCCCCTATCCATTGAGGGAAATGGATGGGCTTTCATCACATCAAGTATTAACCAGATGCCTCTTTGCTTATGATTTTCCACCTCCATAACATGGAGGGAGCACCTTCTCTTATAGGTGTTTTAGTTGTACCAGTTGGCACTGTGGCCTTCCTGAGGTTGTGACATGATATCCCAAATTGTGCTTGAGTAAACATAGCATAGCACCTGTTTCAAGTGGTGAAATCATCCATGGTCAGCAGTTGTACTCTCTGCAGAGCCTTTTCCAGAAATAACCTCTTGATGACCTGCACTTTCACTTCTCTTAATAAATGCAAGACCCTAAATAAAACCTTGCATTTTTGACAGACGAAAAAATTATATAGATCCTTCCTGTTCCTTTCTCAATGCCCTCAGATTTTTCTAAAGTGAGTATTTTAAGATTATCACTCCTCAGAATTTGACTAGCTGCAATAAGCTTAGTATCCAGAAAAATCAACTTTATGGACAAATTTGGAAAATTCAAAGCAAAGCATATTTGAAAAATTATTCACATCTGACTTTGTCATACATGCTGAATTTTTTACTGCAAAAACAATCGCTTCTATATATTTAAAAATAACTGTATTCACTTTTATTATAGAAAAATCATATTGGGTTGTCAGAAAAGTTGACGCATTTTTGCAATGAAAAACAGAAAAACTATGTCATGACTTTCCCAACAACCCAATAGTTATGTTATTCTTTATTTTGAAAAATAAAGGAAACAAAGTAGAAACACTTATAATCTCACCTTTCAAGGATAACCACTGTCTAAAACCTAGGTGTTAACAAATGACTTAATACCTAGTGTTCCAAGCTTTCTTCTCTGCCTGTGTCTGTTTTTTCACTTGACATTATAGTTTGCACACTTTTTTATATTAAAAGCTTTTGTAAGCATCATTCGTAATGAATGTATAGTATTCCATATCATAACGCCAAAATTTATTTGCTTTGATATTTAAATACCTTCATATTCTTATGGATCAGCTAAAAAAAGAAAATGACCTCAGTAAATACCTTCATATTCTTGGAACATGTAACAATTGATAAGTAGAACAGGAAGGACCATAAGTGTGTTAAGGTGTAAAGAGAAATTGTCCAGAGAAGAGTAACAGTTAGCAGGAGATTATCCACTAAAACAACTCTTTAAAAAGCACAGCTATGAAAACAGAAAAGGTTCTCAAGAAATCATCTTGGTTTCCTCATACTTGCCATGTAAATCAAGGAGAGTTTCATTTGCCTGAGGTCACAGAGGGCAGTACCTTGGGGACAAGAACTGTTTTTTCATCCCAGTTTGCCTAGTGTCTGATGTGGTGTCTCTTTGGGGCCTGCAAACAGTAGGTGCTCAACTAATGTTTGAATGGAGGGCTAGAGGGAGGAAGAGGAGGGAAAGTCAGAGGGAGAAACAATGTCTAAGTGCTCTGCTTTCTGCTTCCATTTGCCTTTCCCTAAAGGCAGCGTTTCAGCAGCCAGCCTGCCAGGGCACGTACCCGGCAGGGAGAAGCAGCCAGAGCAGAAAGGCCACATCCTTGGCAGCCCTTGTGTGGCTGAAAGAGAAAGGTGAAAATAGAAACCATCACGTTGCTGCAGACCCAGCACTAAGGCAAAGCACTTGATACCTCAGCTACATTCTAATTAAGGAAGGAAGGCAAGGAGAAAAAGAAAACAAAATAAAAGGTTGTGGAAAGAATTTGAGGGTAAAAAAAAAAAAAGAAAAACCGAAATGGGCTAAACATTTGTAATTTTTCCCAAAATGGACTTGTAACTGCTGGAGTGATCAGTAGAAAAGCAGCTTAAGGAATTAGACTATAGGAAATGCTTTTGTTTTAGTGTCATTAAAAAGAAAAATGTTGTTGTAGCATAATTCTTCTAATTCAGAAGACTCCACATTCTATAAATTAGAATACTAGGGTATCAGTGCAATCAAAATATAAGCCACTTTCAATTCAAGGTGAGTGGGATGAAAACAGCAAGTATTAGTTTTTTGGCATATTTTCCTCCTCCCTGCTTTTCAAATGGTGTAGGTGGGAGCCCCCAGGGAATGGGAGCAGATCTGACAGTATACAGTCAAGGAAGTTTTATCATGCTCAGTGGAATGACACAAATGTGACACCTCAACACATGCCTGTTTATGAAAGAACCAGAGAGACATTTTCATCTGCTAGATGCAGATAGATTATTCTATCCCCATGGATGTAAGGACATTTCAAGGCAGTTGTAGAGGTTAGAAGGGGAAGTGAAAAGATGGAGGAAGGCATTTTCACATTCTAAAATATATTTTCTTGGTCTCATAAACCTTATACCTCCCAGTCAGTCACCTAAAATTTAAGCAGAAAAAAGATAGTATTTATTGGGCAGTGACAAAGATGGCAGGGAAGGGGAACCTAGGGAAGAAAGTACTAGGAAACCACTCTGCCCTGAGGTGGAATACGGAAACACCAGAGATTCCTTCATACAAATATAACTGTACAAGTACCTAAAGTTAGCATTTTTAAAGTCAATTTCCAGCTAACTAGTTAGCCGCCCAGTGCCCATCCCTGGTTTATAGAAAGTGTTGGCACCTGGCTTACAGTCTCCTCTACCTCCCAGTCTGCCATCTGTAGGTACTTCCTATCCAGGTGGGTGATCCAGCCAACACTCTAGCTTCTCAGTACCTTAAGCTCCTTATCCTCAAACACCTTCATCTGTGCTCCTCCTCAGTCATATCCAGACCCTGCTGGATCCTGGAATCATTAATTTTTATATCCCCAATGTCAGACCACAGATTCCTTTCTGCATACACTGTGGGGGGAGGGAGGGAGGAAACAGAATCAACCTTTCCAATCGATACCATTATAAATTCCTCTTTGGTTCTTTAGTTGGATCTCTTTCCCATTTTCCACAGTGGCCATTGCAGACTCCGTGTCACTCACTCAAAATTCTGACTTCATCCTTCTCTCTTGACATATGACCCTGCCACAAACTTGTCTCCTCCCCCAACCCCCAGAAGCAGCAAACCAGATAAAAACTTCTTCCTCCCAAATCTAGAAACCTAACTGTATACACATCTATCGTTCTCCCTTCCCTCCTGATCAATGAAAGAGCTGCCCTCCTCTGTTTAAGCCTTATTCTTCCACCTTATTCTAAATGCCACTGCTCCTCCTTGTGGAACTCACACTACAGAGGGTGCCAAGAAAATGTATATGCGTTTTAAGAAAGAAAAAAACTGTATTAAAATTGTAATAATACATACCGATAAAAAAAGATGAATACAAGTCACGTGTATACATATTTTTGGCACCTCCAGTATTATTTCTTCTCTCATTGCTACCTTCAACTTCTTTCTCTCCTGGGGCTCATTTCATTCGTTTAAACCTACCCCACTCTCTCAAAGACAAAGCAAGCCTCTGTTAATACTACCTAACCCTCCAGTTCATCCAACTCTAGTTAACTGCCAGACTTGCTGAGAGATTTGTTAGTTATCTCCATTTCCTCATCTCCCAGCCGTTCCTCAACACCCTGGAAACTGGCCTCCACTCTTCACCCCCACCTTTATCGGACTCTCACCAATGTTACCAGTGACCTTTTCAGCCCTTATCTGAACTTTTGACAACACAGGTGACCTCCATTCCTTCCTTTCAACACTGCAGTTTCTTTAGCTTCCAAAACACACTGTTTCCCAGCCTTTCTTCCTCAGCTCATGCACTGGTGCTCACCTGCACCCTGCAGTTTTCCCACCGTGGCACTCAACACTGTGTTGTGACTGTGTTTTTATTAATGCTCTTTCTCTTCAACTAGAAAGTAAAATATTCAGGGAACATCTCTGTCCTGTCTATGACAGAAGACAATGAATCAATATTCGTTGAACTGAATTTTTTGTAACATTTTGTTGAATTGAATTTTTAGTTAAAAACTATTTTGAAAGGAAAGCATAGAAGTACTATTTAAGATTTGGTAGTCCTCTGGCAAAAACAAATTTAATCATCAAAACCATGTTTCAGAAATCTACTTTGGCCAAGAGTAGAGGCCTTAGATGTACTATATCTATCAGGCCTATCTGTCAGTCACACAGGGCTTTGAAGTTGTATCTGTGTGTTCAAAATGCTGTTCGGGGCAGGTCTCGTGTTGCTCCGCTTCTTGACTCAAACAAACAGCACAGTCGTATACACACACACAGACAGGTCTCACGAATCCCAGATCAAGAACGCTCCCCCATTGAAAGAACAGAAGGGAGCCAGCTGGGCCACTAGAACTAAAAAGGACCACCTGTCCAGTGGGCACTGAGAGTGATTAGCAGGAATTTTAACCAGCTATTTTCATTTCCAGGTTATTTATTTGCTGAAAAGGGATTGCCTGGGTGAATGAATACCCATTATTATCACAACACTTAAAAACTCAGCATGTGTCATATTTTAATACTTTCTTGATTTTCATATCCTTTTAAGCATTAGAATATGTTTGCATACCACACCTTTGGAGAAATTAACTTGATCCACGGAGAAGATGAACAGCTAACACTGAGAGTAGTTTTATTTTTCTTTGGGATATCTTCTTGAGAACAAGAAATAAAAATTAGAAATAAAAAATTTAGAAATAAAATTCTTCATTAAAAAACATCAAGGGCTAAGCATGTACAAGCCAGAATACATTGTTCTCTCCAAATAAACAGGCAGGGTAGCTGGGCATTGCTGAGTACTGGATCACTTTTAATGATACCTGGACATTTTAGATTTTCCTAATCATTGTCAGTTTTACCCAACATCCAGAACAATTAGTTCCTAGTGATGGGGTTCAGACTTTTGACCTTGTGGAAAGGTCTTTGACACTGGTGCTCATGGGTATTGTGGACATGGTGTGTGTGTTCTTGTTTTTATACCCCTTCAAGGCCTTTAGATGGTTGAAAAATTGCTGTTCCTCTTTTAAAGTTTTTAGAGGAATGGCCTCAGAGGACATGATATTTTTCTAATCTCATAAAAGGACTACAGGCTAAGGCTCCAGTTTTCCTGAAGGCCATTTGGATTCTGTAGCCTACAGTAAAGAATAAGAGGGCACAGTGGCTACACTCTACACATTTGGAGTCCTTGGCTGTCCAAGAAGCTTACTCTCCAGGGACCTTTTGAGTTGGTTATTTCTGTGGAAGATGTCCACGACCAGAGCATCACCTCTGGCAACTCCCCAAGGTTCAGATTAATCACCTTTAGGAAACAAAGTGATTCCCAACCACTGCTGGCTTTGTTCTATTGGGTCTTCGGAAAAGTCATGACGCATGTTTGCAACAGATGGCACTAGTTCATTTTTGGAAGTACTAGAGTTATCCGCATCTATGTTATTGCTATGTCATTTGACAGCTGACAGTTCTAGCTTCATTCTAAACAAAAATTGAACAATTTGGTTGAGTTTTGGAGATTTTACAACAAGTTGAAGATGGAAGACCAAACTGTGCATTTTTTGCCATATTTTACTGTTTTACTTCCATAAAGAGAAGAACGCACATCAAGCTTATGAAAAGTTGCATAAAATTTACGGTGACAATGCTCTACAAGAATGTCAGTGTCAACGATGGTTCATGAAATTCTGTGCTGGTGATTTTGATCTCAATGATGCTCCTCGGTCAGGGAGGCCCACCAAGGTTGATGATGACAAAATAAAGGCATTGATCGCATCAAACCCACATTACACAACACAAGAGATTGCAGAAACACTGAACATGCATCATTCAAGCATTCACGACCACCTGAAGAAGCTGGAATACGTAAGCAAGTTTGATAATTGGGTTCCGCATGAACTCAAAGAAGTTCATTTGATGGCACGTATAAACATCTGCACTATGCTCATTAAACGTGAGGAAAACGATCCTTTTTTGAAGCGACTGATGAGAAGTGGATTGTTTACAACAATGTGGTGTGCAAACAGTCTTGGTCCTGGTCCCTACGTGATGATTTGCCTCAAACGACATCGAAATCAGAGGAAGGTTATGCTCTCAGTGTGGTGGGATTTTAAAGGTGTCGTGTTTTTTGAGCTCCTACCAAGGAACCAAACAATCAGTTTAAATGTGTACTGTTATCAATTGGACAGTTTGAACGAATCCATCATCCAGAAACGTCCAGAGCTTGTTAATTGTAAAGGAGTTGTGTTCCATCACAACAACGTGAGACCACACACGTTTCATCACCCATCAAAAATTATTGGACCTTGGATGGGATGTGTGTCACACCCACCATACTCACCTGACCTTGTGCTGTCAGACTTCCACTTGTTTCTCCCTCTTCAAAATTCCTTGAGTGGTATAACGTTCAATTTAGATGAGGCTGTAAATCAGCACCTTGTTCAGTTTTTCGCAAATAAAGACAGGTCCTTCTATGAATGAGGAATTATGAAGCTCACTGAAAGATGGCAAAAGGTTATCGAACAAATTGGGCAATATATCATTGATTGATCTTTGTTCTTTATATAACTAAATGACCTTTGAAAAACATAGACAAAATACATCATGACTTTTCCGAAGACCCAATAGAACTCAATGAGTTGCAAGAAGTCATAAAAAAATAGGAGTTTCTGAGGCCTTCTAAGTTCCCCCTCATATCAAAAGTAAGACTTAGTATTTACATAGACATGACCCTGAATCTCTTGTGCCACCATTACTACCCCAGGTGGACCCTGCTGATGTCCAATTTTTATTGAGTTGGAAAAATGTGACAGATTTGCTCATGGTTTATTAAAATATAAACTTTTATTTAATCATATAGAACTATGATAAATTATCAAAAACACGGAAAATGAACTTTCTCAGAAAAGGCATTTCTCAGCACTTCTGACCATTTTCAGATTATCTGTGCATATTTTTGAAAAACAAAATGAAACATGAAGGCTAAACCAGATACTAATGAAAAAGTTTATCTATTATATATAGGGTGGAAGAAAGAGATAGGGATGGGATGAGTATAATTTTTAATATAGTTTTGACTTTTGATTCTTATAAATGGTTTACATATTCAAAAAATGTGATGGGGAAAAAAGTTAATATTGAATGCAAACAGAAATAAATGAACCTGACTGCATATTAAATTGATAACACAATCACTAAAAGAATTGATTTGAGTATTTTTTTGAACACAGTTTTCTTAATTGTACAATCCTAAGGGCAAAAAGAATTGTAAATAAATCTTGAATTTTAATCATTATGTTGTTGGAAGTGGTGTTGATAACTAAAATTATGTTGTATATATCATAGAATAGAGTAAATGGGTAAATATTTTAATGTTGAATACAAGAGTTCTCACACAAAAGAAGGGAGCTTCAAATATAGAGTAGGGAAAAGTAAGGAATATTCCTTTCAGATTTAAATTGGAGATAAAAGTATGACCTCATAACTTGAAAAAAATTAAATGTTTTCTAGCTCTCTCCACTGAAAAGTCTTAAAAACAGTGACATCTTATTATCAATGTGAACATTTAGTATCTAGATCTTGGCTTATAAATACCATACTTCACTGTCCCTGACTGAAGTGGGAACAGTCAGGAATGTCTTGTGCCAGAGAGTGAGAAAGTATTCAAAGATTGATGGGAACATGTCAAAAGGGCATTAACAGCCTGCTTGAAGGGGATTTTACTGGCCAAATTTGGTAAGTTTGAGTATTAAAAGAAATGATGGCAGAGGATTATAACCTATTGATTTTTTTTTTTAAACCATGTGTTCATAGTAACACTAAAAAAAATAAAAGCGACAGGAGACATGATGGGTGGGGGAGCAAGCCTTCATTTACAAAAGAGTACCGCCTAATAAATGTAGGAAAATTATAGAAATAGAGAACCCCTATTTTGTACTACCATTGTCATTATTGATTCTGGCAAGTATCATCAGTGATACCTGTCATACTAAAACCACTGGGTAAAATGTCATTTGGGAACAAATATTTACAGTCTCAAAATATCATCCCACATATTAAAAATTAAAAAAAGGAAAAGGTCTTTTTACAATGAAGAGATCTGGCAATAGACACAACTATAATCAATAATCAAACTTTGCCATCTGCAGTTGTGGGTCAGGTTGACATTATGAGAAAGGAGAAGTACACAGTGTCATGCATGCGGTATAATTATGAAAAAATGTTTAACCCGAGTCTAATCACAAGGACACTTCCAGGAAAATTCAGATTCTGTGCCATTCAACAAAACAATTAGCCTGCATTTTAAAAAATATCAATGAAAAGACCAAAATTTTTTTAATTATGGAGAATAAAGAAACATGGTAACCAAGTGCAATGCTTAATTCTTGATTAGATCCTAGACCTAAAAATAAAAAATAAAAAACACATCTTTGGGACAATTAGTGAAACTCAAATGTGGGCTGTGTATTAAAGAATACTATAGGGTTGTCAGAAGAGTCATGACGTATTTTTTCTATGTTTTTCGTTGAAAAAATACGTCATGACTTTTCCGACAACCCAGTATATTGATGCAGTTCAATTCATTGAATATAATGATATTGTAGTTGTGTAGGAGAATGCCTTTGCTCTTATGAAATACACACTGAAGTATTTAGGGGTGAATATTATGATATGTTACTTCCAAATTATTCATCAATAATAGCAACCACAACAAAAATAAATAAAAAATAATAAAGAGAAAAAGCAAATGTAGCAAAATATTAACAACTGGTAAAACAAATTGAAGGGTATACAGGTATTTATTGCACTAGTCTTTCAACTTTTCTGTTGTATTCAAAATAGAAAGTGAAGGGGAAATAATTACTGTTCGTTGATGATATATCCATCAGATAGAATTTAACATAGTTATTAATGTCTTCAAATAGTTTCTAGAACATGGATAGATATTTACATTCCCCCTTTTAAGAAATTTTAAATTAAATATTGAATAGATAAAATTTATAAAAAGTGTTAAAAATCTCAACAAAATGAACATTCATGTGCCCACCAAAATAAGGAACACTAAAGGCTCTTTTTCCCTCCCGAATCTTAACATTCCTCTTCTTTCAAAGGAACAATTATCCTGAATTTGTGTTTATTATTTCTTTGTTTTACTTGTAGTTTTGGCATAATGTGTAACTCCTAAACAATATATTTCATATACTTTAAACCTTTTTGTAAGTGGAACCACACTCTTTGCATTCATCTTTTAATTTATTTTTTACACTCAACATTACATCCCTGATACTGTTCCTATAGTTGTGGGTAGCTATAATTCATTCATTTTACTGCTTTTTAGTATTCTACAATATGAATATACCACAAATTTTTAAAAATCATTTTTACTACTGATGGACATTTGGGTTGTTTCTAGTTTTTCACTATTTTAAATAGTGCAGGTACACATATACAAGAGTTTCTCTGGGAGTGGAATTGCTGAGGCAAAGGTTATATGCATTTTCAACTTTGCTAAATAATGCTAAATTTTTTTCTAAGATGGTTTTATTACACTCCCACCAGCAACATATTTGTTTCAGTTGCAGATATTTGATATGGTCATGCTTTTTAAAACAATTTTTATTTTAAAATAATTTTAGATCTACAGAAAATAAATCCATTTATAATAGCATTAACAAGAATAAAATATTTTGAAATATATTTGACAAAAGAAATGTAAAACTCATACTCTGAAAACTGGAAAATACTGTTGAAATAAATTAAAGAAGACCTAAATAAATGCAAAGACATCCTATGTTCATGAATTGGAAGACTTATTAATATTTTTAATATGGCAGTGTTCCCCAAATTGATCTGTAGATTCAGTGCACTATCAAAAGCCCAACTGGCTTCTTTGCAGAAATTGACAAGCTGATCCTAAAATTCATATGGAAATTCAAAGGACCCAGAATACCCAAAACAATATTTAAAAAAGAAGCACAAATTTGGAAGACTCTCACTTCTCCAATGTAAAACTTAGTACAGAGCTACAGTATTCAAGGCAGTGTGGTACTGCCATAATAACAGACAAACAGATCAATGGAATAGAATTGAGAGAGTCCAGAAATAAACATTCCTATGTGTAATCAACTGAGTTTCATCCAGGGTGCCAAGACTATTCAATGGGGAAAGAACAATCTTTTCAACAAATGGTGCTGGGGCAACTGGATATCCACATACAAAAGAATGAAGTTGAATCCCTACCTCACAAGGAAAAAGTAGCTAAACATAGATAGATCAAAGCCCTAAATGTAAGAGCTAAAATTATAAAATTCTTAGAAGAAAATGTAAAATTCATAACTTTGATTAGGCATTGATTTCTCAGATACAACTCCAAAAGTACAAACAATGAAAACTAGACACCATCAAAATTAAAAACATTATGCTTCAAAGGATGCTATCAAGAAAGTGAAAAGAGAACTCACAAGTGAGAGTAATTATTTGCAAATCATATATCTGATAAGGGACTTGTATCTACAATATCTGAAGCCCTATTACCACTCAATCATAAAAAGACAAATAGCCCAATTAAGATAGAGGTAAAGGCTCTGAATAGCCATTTATCCAAAGTAGATACGCAGATGGCCAAAGAGCACATGAAAAGATGTTCAACATCGTTAGTCAGTTGGAGAAATGGAAATCAAAACCACAATGATATACTACTTCACACCCACTAGGATGGCTATAATCAAAAAGACAGATAATAACAAGTGCTGTTGAATATGTGGAGAAATTGGAACCTTATACATTGCTGATGGGAATGTAAATGGCATAGCCACTTTAGAAAATAATCTTGCAGTTCCTCAATGGATAAACATAAAGTTATCATATGATCCAGTAATTCCACTCATAGGTATGAAATGAGAGAGAACTGTAAACATGTCCACACAAAACCCTGCACACAAATGTTCATAACAGCATTATTCATACATAATAGCCAAAAAGTTGCAACAATCCAAATGCCCATCAACTGATAAACAAAATGTGGTATATCCATACAGTGAAATATTATACAGTAATAAAAATAAATGAAATATTGATGCATGCTACAATATGATTGAAACTTGAATTTCAAATGAAAGAAGCTTGTCACACAAGATTGCATATTGTTATGATTCCATTTATACTAAATGTCCAGAATAAATCTACAAAGAAACAAAGTAGATTGGTGATTGCCTAGAGCTGAGGCACTGAGGTGGGGAATTGAGGAGTGATGTTTAAATGGTATGGGTTTCATTTAAAGATCATGAAACTGTTCTATAATTGATTGTGGTGACTGTTGTACAACTGTAAATATACTAAAAGCCATCAAATTGTACATTATAAATGAGTGAGTTGTATGTGAACTATAACTCAATAAAACTATTTAAAAATAGTAGAGTTCATTGCTGGTTTGATTCCCACATGAGCCAGTGACGCTGCACCCGAGCTGAGCTGCCGCTGAGCTGCCAACAGGTGGCAGGATGGCTCAGCTGGTGAGAGCACGTGCTTCTAATGACAAGACTGCCTGTTCAATGGGCTACTAAGACTGAACTCTGCACCTTGAGCTGAGCTGCCACCTAGATGGCTCAGTGGATAGAGCATGCGCTCTTAACAGCAAGGTTGCTGGTTTGACTCCCGCATGAAATAAATAAATAATAAAAAAATAAAAATAGTAGAGTTCATGTATGCTCTTCACCAGCTTCCCTTAAAGTTAACAATTTATATAAAACCACAGTAAATTATCAAACAGGAAATCAATCAATTCTGGAACAATACTGACTGCTAAAGACCTTACCAGTCTTTCTTTTAATGTCGTTTTTTTGGTCCAGGACCCAGTCCATAATCACACATTGCATTCAGTTGTTGTGTCCTCTTATAAGATTTATTCCTAGGTACTTACTATTTTTTATTTTACTATTAATGTCTTTTTTTTAAGATTTTTATTGGGAATTGGGGGATGGGAACAGCCCTGGGGAATTGGGGGGAGGGGAACAGACAAGTTGCTGTCCTTTTTGTTCTTCAGTCTAGTTGTGGAGGACGTTGCTTCACTGGCCCAAGTTGGCACCATCATTGCGCT
>NW_017731559.1:1056185-1060364 GCF_001890085.2 Hipposideros armiger
CAGTCTAGCTCCAGGTTGAGCTGTTGTTCAGCATCTTAGCTGTAGAGGGCAGTGTCACTGGCCCTCATATGTGGGATCTGAACTGGGGCCCTCTGGCATCCCAAGCCAGCTCTTAACCAACGTGCCACTTGGCTGGCCCTATTAATGTCTTTTTAAATACAGTTCCTAGCTGCTGCAGTGTATAGAAATGCAACTAACTTTTATAGATTGATTTTTAATCCATCAGCTTAACTATATTCTTATTAATTTAATTTATTTACCTGTGGATTATTTTGTGTTTTCTACACAGGCATATTAGTAAATAATATTAGTAATAGTTATGGTTCTTATTTTACAGTTATAAGTGAAAAAAATCAGGATGTACAATTATAGAATATGAGCTAGGTAGCACAATATGCATAGAAAAAAAAACAAGAAGGAATGCACAGAAATGTCCATAGTGGCTTATTTTGAGTTAAAGAATTATAGATAAATATTTCTTTTGTAATATATCTGTATACTTCCAAGTTTTTCCAAGATGAGTATCTATCACTTTCATAACCGGGAAAGAAACAAAACTTAAAAATAAAAGCAAGTCTAAAACAAAGTTTAAAGGTAAGGATCATCTTACTAAAAATGCCCAGATAGAAATAAAACATTCAATTACCTCTGATATGCCTGCTCCCAACCCACATTCACCACTGCAGAGCCAGCTGGCTGTATAGTTATGGACTAATATACCATGTTATGTCTAAGAGAACAACCTCTTAGATTCATGGAACTTTGTCTTTCCATTAGGTCATGAATGAAGTTGACCTGTCAAAGGTCTTTATTTTATTTGTTTTGAAATGTAGTCAACTCTTAATTGTCCACAAGATATTTTTCCCCTTTATGAATTATTTATGGTCTTTACATATTAGGATGCCCTTAACTAGTACTGTTTATTTTCTAAGGATAAACTTAGGAAATATAGACTAATTTTTGACTGGTTCTACTCTCCCAATTTTACAGATAAGGCAACAGAAACCCCTGAGATTAAGTAGGTCCTCTCTCTATGCCTCTGCTCACCTCCTCGACCCCACAGTACTTTGTCTCCCATTATGACACTTGTCAAAATTATCCATCTTCTCCATCATAAGCTCCATAAGATCTTCGTCCTGCTCTCCTCTGTATTCCCAGGCCTAGCACAATATCTAAAATGGTACCTGATACATAGTATATGCTCTATAAGTCACTATTGAATGTTGAATAAATTTTACAAGCAATCTACTTTCAAAAAAATCAGAATGCCTGCCAAATTAAATGTTTGATTGCTTTTGGAAATATTCACAACATTTGACTACATTTTGATGGAAATTGAAAACAACCTCTGAGGAAAGTCCCCTAATGAAAAATGTTCGAAAGCAAAATTACTTTCTGTTCACCTTATATAATGAATCTTGCGTAAAACAGTTTTCCTTTTTAAAAAAAAAATACTGCTTAGAGGGCCGGCCGAGTGGCTCAGTTGGTTAAGAGCTCGTTTGGGAGCACCAGCTCTGAGCAGCAGGGCTATGGTTCCGATCTCACACTGAGGGGCAATGATGCTGCGCCCTCTACAGCTAAGATGATGAACAACAGCTCGACCTGGAGCTGGGCTGCTGTGAGTTGCTGGCAACGGCTGCAGTGGGCTGCTGTGAGCTAAGTGAGTGGCTGGCAGCTAGCGTGAGCAGCCGGCAGCCTCCGAGAGCTGCTGTGAGCCGCCATGAGTGCCCGACCAATTACCGGCAACCAATTGCCTCACCTGGGAAGAGCGCAATGATCATACCAACATGGGCCAGTAAACCACGTCCTCCACAACTAGACTGAAGAACAAAACAGCAATTTGTCTGCCTGTCTGTTCCCCTCCCCCAGTCCCCCAATTAAAAATAAAATAAAATAAAATACCACTTAGAGCTCTTTGTATTACATCTGGATGTTAATTGCACATGGTTGCTAGCTGGTTTTATATTAAAAGAAAACCTAGATAAATAAAACTAAGTCAACGTAATTCATTCAAGTCTCTTTGTTTTATTTTTAAAATTTATTTTCTTAATTTTTTTTTAACACAGTTGGGGCTTGTAGGTGTGGCTGATACTGGATTCTAAATAGGTATTCTTCAGTCCTTAAAGGCTGGTCCTCAAGGACCATATCTAACCCTCAAATCAATCTTCTGGTTCCTTCTCCTTTTTGTAGGGCTGTGGACTTGAATCACAAGGCTCTCATCTCAGAGGGCTTAGCCCTCCCTCCATGAAGCTAAGTGTCTTGTGGGGAGGGGCTTGTGTGCCCTTATTTTCTTTGTTTCCCCCCCCCAGATTTATTGACATGCAATTGACAAATAACATGTTTAAAGTGTACAATATGATGATTTGATATACATATATTTTGTGATATATTTACCATGATAGTTAACACATACTTCACCTCACCTAATTACTATTTTGTCTCTTCATTTTAAAGGAGGGTTTGGGGTTTTAATTAATTATCCCAACAACAGTTTCATGTGCCTAGAACTATTTTAGATGTTTATATGAAAAGTAATTTTATTATAGACAGAAATAATGATATAGTACTAAAGTTTCACAGTTTCTAATATTTTGAGAATAAATGAATATTGAGTAATTTAGTTTATTAATTTGGTACATAATTCAACATTCAATGTGGGCTTGCCACACTCTAGATGCTGTGTAGAATGTCACTGTATAAAAATGAGTAAAATACTAACTAAAAAACCTTATAATCTAATTGTAGTATTTTTGGACATCACATTTTTTCTTTTTATATATGTTTTATTGCTAAATTTTTGGTAAGGAAGGCTGCAATTATGTTAATTTCGCTAAGAGTTGTAGCTCAGTTTTTGCTTTTCTGGGTGGCCTGTAGTAGCTGTTAGCAACAGTATCTCATATATAAATAGAATTTAATCAATGGAGGTCTCATACATTCAACTGCTTCTACTTAATGTACTAGATTGTTCTCTGTTGTCATTTGTGTGAAGTGGTGGGTGGGGTTCTAAAGAAAAGGAAATCTGATATTTCCTCCTCAAAGTTGTGATGGGGAATATGAAAAAAGACAAACATCTGCTCTGTAAACCTTTCTGTATGATTAGTACTCAGTATCAGTTGACACTGAACTTAACTCCTTATCTCATTTACATATATGTATATATATGTTACATATATATACATATATGTGTATATATGTATATATATAAACTCTTTTTTCTTCTTGGCAGGTGTCCTTGTAGACTTGGGTCTGGAGGAAAATGGGACAGCTTATCAGAGAGCGGAGAAATATGTTGTTCGTCTAGACAATGAGATTCAAACCAAGTTTGAAGTTTTCATGAGAAAAGTGAAACAGAACCCATACACACTGTTTGTGCTAGTTCATGACAACTGCCATGTGGAATTAACGAGGTGATTGCTTCAGAGTGAGCAAATACAGTATTTCTAATATAGCAGCAGTGGTTATGTAATAAATTATTTAAAAAGTGATCATTTGAAAACCCAGGGACCCTAGCATTTGATATTTTCTTATTGATAACTTATTCCTACTCTTTCACCTTTTCTTACCGCTTTAATGTTGGTTTTGTTTTAACTATACTGTGGCGAATTTACAAATTCCTGTTACAAATATGATCGTAAGAGTGTTGTGGAACTCAACTGCTTCAAAGGAAGAGTGGCAACAAGGAGGTTGAGGTTAATGAGCTCCCAGAAGAGCCATTTGCTTTCCTTTCCACCACCATTCCTCCTCCCCAATTCTTTTCCTTTTTTCTTTTTTCCTTCTCTTCTTTCCTTTCCTTTCCTGCTATTTATCGTTTTCCTTGCCTTTCTCCCTTCCCTCTTACCTTTAACGGCAGTAGAGACACCACTTTAATGATCTGAGAGCAGATCTGAAGGCCACAATGTACCAGTTTAAACAAGAGAATATCTTATCTCTTGATGATCTTATTAATGAAAGAACAGTAAATGTGGCATGACGGAGCCAGTTTTGCTCCCAGATCAAATTATAATGATCTGGTAGGAGGTATCTTTGTTCCTATGGATTCATAAGGCAAATAGTTTAAAGTGTGTGTGGCGGCGGGGGGGGGGGGGTGTGTGTGTGTGTGTGTGTGTGTGTGTGTGTGGCGGCGGGGGGGGGACGACTTATAACAGGAATGTGATAAATAACAACACACACACACCAAAA
>NW_017731559.1:1062134-1074591 GCF_001890085.2 Hipposideros armiger
AAGAGCGCAATGATGGTGCCAACTTGGGCCAGTGAAGCAACGTCCTCCACAACTAGACTGAAGAACAAAAGGACAGCAACTTGTCTGTTCCCGTTCCCCCAATTCCCCAGCACTGTTCCCATCCCCCAATTCCCCAATTAAAAAAAATATATATGATACCCAGGATAGTATTCAAAATAATTGAAGGATGAGGGGTTATTATATTCTAATTAAAGTTTTTTTTAAAAATCACCTCAACTAAAAAGAGCAAGAAAGATGAGTCAAAACATTACCTCCATTTTGATGTCTGTTTCTGAGTCTAATCAGTTAAATTAGGAGGTTCTAATGTGACTTTCAATATTTTTACAGTGTCATTTCGGGCTCGTTATCACATGGTGAACCTAGTCATGGATTGGCTGATAAAGTCATTAATTGCAGAGAAGTTCTGGAAGCTTTCAACCTCCTGGTACTCCAGGTTAGCTCCTTTCCGTACACTCTACAAACGCAACAGTCCCGAATCAGCTCCAGCAATGAGGTTCACTGGATACAGCTTGACAGCATGGTGAGTCTCTGTTCTACTCTGACACACAGTGGTGTTCCTAGTTCCCTGGGACAGAATCTTGTAGAAAAAGATGATCATGGCTTTGTAAAATAGAGCACAAGAGTTCAAAAATCTAACATAATGCTTTATCCTCTCAAAGTTTCATAGAATTACAATTATCATAAGAGCAAAAAACTAGAGTACAGTGTCCTATATAAATTTGATGAGGTGGGTTTTTTATAGGTTATCATGTAGATATAAAATTATCCATCCTATATAGTTCGTCCCCCAAAATATGATGTTATCTGACAATAGCATTAATATCCTAAATTATCTTTGTGATTTTAACTGATTAATTTCAATCTGAGACCTGGAAATTTTATTTTCCTCTTGGATGGCTTCTCTGTCATGTTTTAGTCTTACTGATCTGTATCACTGTTAATTATTTCATGCTCCCCAGCAACTGGATTTTTCCTTTTAGTCAGTTCTCACATATTTCTACTTGAAACAGAGGATGATGGTACTGTGACTTTACTTAGTAAGTAGCATTTAATATGTTGAGAATAGCCTTCACAACATTGTACATATCCAGGTCTTTATATTTTTCGGTCCAATTCCTAATACCTGAAAAATATTTTCTATCACCTATAAACTGCATGCTAAATATACTATCAAAGAAAAGAGATAGAAGCTTCATAAAAAAAAACAATAAATATTAACCATTAAGCAATGGATCCTTCATTTTAAAATATTGAACATATGGGCCAGCCGAGTGGCGCGATGGTTAAGAACTGGCTTGGGATGCCAGATGGCCCCGGTTTGGATCCCACATAAGAGGGCCAGTGACACTGCCCTCTACAGCTAAGATGCTGAACAACAGCTTGACCTGGAGCTGGGCTGCCGTGAGTCGCCAGCGACGGCGTAGGCTGCAGTCCCCTGCTGCAGTGGGCTGCCATACGCTACCATGTGTAGCCAGCAGCCGCCGTGAGTGGCCATCCAGAGGCTGGCGACTGATCAGACTCACCCGGGAAGAGCGCAATGATGGTGCCAGCTTGGGCCAGTGAAGCAACATCCTCCACAACTAGACTGAAGAATAAAACAACAGCTACTTGTCTGTTCCCCTTCCCCCGATTCCCCAGCGCTTTTCCCCTCCCCCAATTCCCCCAATAAAATCTTTTTTAAAAAAATTGAACATATTAGATTTTTTAAAATAAACATGTTTAAGTAAAATATGCCAGAAATGGGCTGGCCGAGTGGCTCAATTGGTTAAGAGCTCGCTCAAGAGTTTGAGCTCTGAGCAACAGCGGTTCAAGTGCCAGCCCAAGTTGAGCTGCCGCTGAGCTGTCAACAGGTGGCAGGATGGCTCAGCTTAAAAAAAAAAAAAAAGAATGTGAGGGCAGGGAAGAAACAGTGAGCAAGATTAAATATGCCAAAAATGTCTTACACAAGAATGACTATTATTTTATGAACCCAGTACATTGTATTCTGATATGAAGTAGGTAAGTTTCCCGGATTTAGCTTTTCTCTTTGAGTATTGGCTTGTTCTTTGCAGTAAAGCAAGCTCACGTCACTGACTCTCCTTGGCATCAACAGATTCTCCTTTATGAGAACTACCTCATGTGTTCACTATCACATACAGGTTGCTTTGAGCTTTTACTTTGTTGGTATCTTTTCCACCCCAGCTCTGTCCATTAATTGGGTGGTCAAGTCATGGGTGAGACAAGAGGCTACCACAGTTCCTTTGCCACTAAAGCATAGGGAACGCCTGTGGGCTACCCAAGGAGTTGCCCTGACACAGAATGGATTGCCAGTAGAGCTGAGGAAAGGAAAATTTGTTTTTTAATCCAACAGATAGTTCTCCTATGAAATATTAAGTTTCAATACATGATTGGGGGAAAAAGAGAACCATTCTAATTTACCTTGTTAGCTCAGTCTTTTCCAGAGAGATCACACCCATGATAGGAAGGACTTTATCTTCTCCTGACATGAAGTAATAAGAGAAAAAGGCTTAATTAAATTTTCATTAACAATCATTCTTGTGGATTGTGGTTAATTTTTTAGGTATAATAATGGTATTGTGGTTATATTTTTTAAAAGTTCTTATCTTAGAGATATCTATTGAAGTATTTATGGATTAAAGATATGATACCTAGTATTATATTCAAAATAATTGAAGGATGGGGAATTATTATACTCTAATTAAAGTTTAAAAAAATCATTCCTATGAAGTTGAGATGAACATAGTGAAAGGTAAAAGCTTGAATCTAATTTATAACAACTTTATACACTTAGGGGAGAAGCTCCTAGCAATTAGCCTCCTTTAGTTATCCTAACACCAGTGTCCTAAAAAAGGAATAATTGGGAAAAGCAAAGAAACCCAACTCAAAAAATATCATTGAGCACTTTTGGCTTGTGTTAGTTATTTCCAAGGACACAGAGAGAGATGATAGTTTAGAGGACAAAGCAAGTGCACATCAAAGTCACTATTATCCAAAGTGGAATAAGACACAGATAGAGAAAACAGATTGGTGACTGCCAGAGGCGGGGGTGTGGGGTGGGCAGAATGGTTGAAGGTGGTCAAAAGGTACGAACTTTTGCTTATAAGCCTGGGGATGTAATGTAATATAATGTATGGTGACTATAGTTAATACTGTATGGCATATTTGAAAGTTGCTAAGAGAGTAGATCTTAAAAGTTCTCACTACAAAAAAAAAATTGTAACTATGTGTGGTGATGGATGTTACTGTGACCATCATTTCACTATATATATATATATATATATATATATATATATATATATCTCAAATCATAATATATACGTATATATAATCATTATGTTGTACACTTGAAACTAGTATTATATGGTAACTATATCTCAAGTCAAAAAAGAAAAAAAAATCAAGTTGTATACATCAAATATGTACAATTTTTTTTGTCAAAAAAACAAACAAACCATAAAACAAAACCAAAATAGAATAAGACAATTTCAAAAAACCAAAATACTCTGGAGTTGAAAGGAAGAAGTCTCATTCATTTGACAGGTGACATGGAGGAGAGAGCACTGAGGATGGGCTTTGGAACAGGGGGAGGACGGAGCACACAAATGGGGAGCAGCTGCCCCTGGCAGCAGATAGCTTGGGCAGAGCCACAGGAGGAGGAAACATCAGCATTTTCCAGAGAATACTTAGTGGGATGAAAAAGAAACCTGGAAATATACATATGGAACCTTTGAGTGCCAGACTGGCAAAGTTTACATTTATTACATAGGCATTAACAATTTTTTTTAATCAAAGGCACAGTATTATTGGAAATATCAGAATATACATATTTCTTTTATTTTTTGTATTAAAAATGTAAATGTGCAGCTCAATGAATTTTCACAAACTGAACACACCCGTGGGATCAGCACCAAGATGAAGAAATGGAACATTACCACCACCCCATAAGCCAGGCACTCACTCCCCCACCAAAGGGCAACACTCTGGCCTCTTACATCATAGATTTGGTTTGTCTGGTTTTGAACGTTATATAAATGGAATACACTCTTTTGTATCTGGCTTTTTTTGCTCAACATTGTGAGATTCTTCTATACTTTGCATGAGTCATAAAACAGTCATTCTTATTCCTGTATATAGATTATACTGGGTGACCACAACAATTTATTTATTCATTTATTTATTTCAAATAGTGCTGATGTAACATGCTACAACATGTTAGGAGATACTGAGAGGCTGCATTTTAAGGCAGTTCATTTAACTACAGAGGCTAAATCAGCATGGTTAGAAATGGGGAGATCAATCATCTGGCTTCTCTGATAATTCAGGTTAGAATTAACAAATACCTGATTCAGAAAAGCAGTCCTGACAATAAAAAAGAATGGAAGAAATAGTAACCTTCCTAGGATTTGTTTATTGGGGTATGGGGAAGAGTCAGAGATCCTTGAGGTGATGCCTGTAGTTGGAAAGAAGTCAGGAAGAAGATTGATTGTGGAAGGCAGACAAGACGGATTTTAATGAGCTAAGTCTGAAGTGAGTGCACCATTGCACATGCAAAGTTGGAGTTTGACTTGGGGCTTTACAGTGAGGATTTGGAATAGTTTTTCAAAACAGTGATCACTGAAGCAGCTTGTGTAGATAAAATTGTGGAAGAAAAATAATGAAAAAAATTGCCAAGAGGGCAGTGAGGCCAAGGACTGGCACGTAATGCCACTGGATTTGGCCTCGGGAGTCCTTGGTGACCTTCCAGGGAACAGTGTCCATACAGCAGAGTGTTTGGCTGGAGGAAAAGCAGAGACAGCAATGAAAGGACAGGGAGAGTTGCAGCGTGGGGTCACTGCACAGACAGGACTTTGGGAGGGTGGAGATTTTTTTAAGATATGGAACATTTTCCCCAAAGACATAAGGATTCAATAAATCATTTTATGATTTGTGATACATGGTGATGCATGCTTCTTTATTTTTTTATTTTTTAAAACTTTATTAAATTCATTGGGGTGACATTGGTTAATAAAATTATATAGGTTTCAAGCATACAATTCTATAATACATCATCTATATATTGCATTGCATGTTCACCACCCCAAATCAAGTCTCCTTCCATCACCATATATTTGATCCCCTTTACCCTCTCCTCCCTCCCCCTACCCCACTTTCCTTTTGGTAACCACTATACCGTTGTCTGTGTCTATGAATGTTCGTTCATTTGTCTTACTTGTTCGCTTGTTGCTTTCAGTTTTATATCCCACATATAATTCAAATCATATGGCTCTCGACTTTTTTCATCTGACTTACTTTGCTTAGCATGATAATATGTTTCTTTAGAATAACATCATTCAGAGTTTCATAACTTATATTTTAAAGGATGGTCCCATTAACTTCTATGACAACTTTTGTAGTACAAACTACAGTTACAGTTTAAACATAACAGATTAGTGAAACTGTTCACTTCTAATTCTTAGTTTTAGTAGTCCTGGTTCTTAAAACCCATACTGGCTCCAGTAGGTCACAAGCCATCATTTAACAACTTGTCCTGTAATTTTGCTGAGAAAGAAGAGAAATAAAAATGAGGACAGGTGGATATATCCTAACCAGCAAGTTAAAATGCTGCATCAGGAAAAGGAGCAGGCTTGGAGGAGGATTTTATATTCCCCAAAGAAACAAGACTGGAGATGAGAAGGAGTTTGAAGATCAAGCTCATATGACTTAAAACTTTTCCACTAACTCTGTGCCAGCTCCAGATAAGGAGGAAAACTCAGCTGAATGACTTTTTTCATCCTAAATGACTTATGACACAATTATCCAGAACACAGCCAAGAACTTAGCATAAAACAAGCAAACAAACAATAGATGTCGTTCAATCTATGCTCTAAGGTTCCGGGATTTATAAGAACATTTTCAAGTCTTTATTTGTAGGAACATAAGTAAACCACATTTACTCTCAAATAAGACCCTGTTCCAACAAGCAGGATTCCTGGTTTTGAGGATCTCAAAAAGTTAAAAGCTGCCAATTAAATAGTACTTTATTTTTATCTTATAAACCTTATAAATCACACAATTGCTCATCTCTTTGGATGGGTTACTAAAAAACTCAGAAACAAATTTGTAGCTCACTTCTAACAAAACATGCAGATACTTCTGATATGTATTTTTGGGAGAACTAACTTTATTCCTGGCCAATCTCATTTCTCTTATCCTTGCTTTTTCTTTCTCTGATTGCCTAATTTATTTTTATCTTACACATTTTAAGCTGCTGTATTACCTTTTTGAAATGATTTGGAGAGTGTATAAAGAAAAATGTCAACACATAATAAATAACAAATAAAAGTGAGATGAAAATGCACAGGCAACATAACAGGAAGAAGAGATGACTGTGGAAAAGTTATGTACAAGAGAGGAAAGAAAAAAAACAAAACACCAGATACATGAACTCAAAAAGCTTATTGAATATTCTGGGGCTACTTAGTTTAAGGACAAGCAGCTTGTCAGACATCTCAGGCTCCTCTGAGGGAATCTGTGTCACATCCTAGAATAGCTATTCATTTCCACAGTGATGACTGAGTCATCAGAAAGGGAGATAAATACTGTACATTATGTTTAAGAAGGTGAACAGTATATAGTCCACTTTTAAAATAAATTTTGTTTGTAAAAGAATAAACTTTTATGAGTTATCATTAAATGATATCAGAAAAGTTTTCTGTAATTGAGGAGTTTTTCAGTTTGTCAATCTCCAGAGAGTTCTACAAGATAGCATATATATCAGTATAGAGAGATCTGCTTTAAAAGGGGGAAAAAATCTGACCTTGTGACAGTACCAGCCTAAAAAAATGTGATTCCTCCAAATCTATCTGAACAAAAATGAAAACAAACCAATCTATGTAGTTACCATCTGTCCTAAGAAAGCAATGTCAACATTCTACTAATAACATATTAAATTTATTTGAACTAAAAAGAAATTTCAGTTATGCCTCAGAGATTATTTTAGAGTTAGTACCAGGTTATATAATGAAACATTTTTTTCAGCTTTATTGAAGTATGATTAACAAATACAACTGTAAGATATTTAAAGTGTACATTGTGATGATTTGGTATATGTATATATTATGAAAGGTTTCCTCCCATCTAGTTAATTAACACATCCATCACTATTTACACATATTTTGTTAAGAACATTTAACTTCTACTTCCTTAGCATATTTCAATTGTATAATATAGTGTTATCAACTATAGTCACCATGTTATACATTAGATCCTCAGGCCTTATTCATCTTATAGCTGAAAGTTTGTACCCTTTTACCACCCTCTCCCTATTTCCCCCAGCCGGCTAGCCCCTGGCAACCACTACTCTACTCTGTTTCCATGGGTTTGAGTTGTTTTGGGGTTTTTTTTCCCTTAGATTCCACATATAGGTCAAAAAATGCATTATTTGTCTTTCTCTGTCTAATTTATTTCACTTAGCATAATGCCCTCAAGGTCCATCCATGTTGTCACAAATGGCAGGATGTCCTTTTTCATGGCTGAATAATATTTGTATATATACATACATATACAAACATATATACGTATCTTTATTCATTCATCCATGATAGACACTTAGGTTGTTTCCATATCTTGGCTATTGTGAGTAATGCTGCAGTAAAGAGTGAAGACGGAAGTTCAGATATCTCTTCAATATACTATTTTCAGATCCTTTGTATATATACCCAGAAGTGGAATTGCTGGATCATATAGTAGCTATACTTCTAATTTCTTGAGGCCCCTCCATACTGATTTCCATAGTGGCTGCACCAATTTACATTCCCACCAACAGTACACAAGGGTTCCCTTTTCTCCACATCCTTGCCAACACTTGTTATCTCTTGTCTTTTTGATAATAGCCATTCTGAAAAGTGTGAGGTCTCATTGTGTTTTTGATTTGATTTCCCTGATGATTAGTGATGTTGAGCATCTTTTCATGTACCTGTTGGCCATCTGCATGTCTTCTTTAGAAAAATTTCAGTTTCTCTGCCCATTTTTTAATTGGATTTTTTTTTTGCTATTGCGTTATGTGAGTTCTTCATATATTTAGGATATTAACCCCTTATCAGATAATAGGATTTACAATTATTTTCTCCCCTTACATAGGATGCCTTTTCATTTTGTTAATGGTTTCCTTTGCTGTGCAGAAGCTTTTTCATTTGCGTTAGTCCCACTTGTTTATTCACAATTGTTTTAACCTTCTAGGAAATAACCTATTACAGGGTTTTCCCCCTAGAAAACAAGACATATCGTATCCTGTCCTCACTGAGTTTTGCTCTGTATTTTGAATCAGGAGGACATGAGCTGTGAGGAGAAGCTATACTTCGGCTTGAATGAGTACAGTAAGTCTCTGCAGTGGGGGATCACAAGCCCGCTTCTGAGATGTGACGAGACTTTTGAAAAAATGGTGAACACGCTCTTGGAGAGGTAAGTGAAAACCTTCAACATTTTCCTTAGCTGTATATCTAAAATAGCCCAAAGTCTTTTGTGTCAGTGTCACAGGAGTTTGATGGAGCCCCGGCTGTGCATTTGACATGTGAAGGAATAAAAATAGCCTTTCCTAAGATGACCTTTTACATATATGAGTTTTCTATGATCATCCAAGACCAACAAAGGACATTAGTGACTAAAAGTGGGACTTAGAACCACTTTCCATGCCCTGAATTGTCTCTCCCAAGCATACTTCACGTTTTTACATGTTTCCCTGTTTTCTCTTCTGTCCTCCACAGGCAAGTACTCTTAGATGGCCTGGTAAAAAGTAAACTTTACTATGAGAGATTTGGAGTGTAGACTGGAGAAAATGAATGCACAATGAGATCATTTAGTGAGTTCAGTTCTAATGCCCTTTCTCCAGTCCCCAACCTTGGGAGTTAAGGATCATGACTCCTCTCTCCTCTGTCTTTTTGCCCCCCGGTTCCAGGTCAGACTCTGAAAGAGTACAGGGTTTTCCTGTATTTGTCCTCTCTGATATTGAATCATGGACTCAAAGAGTAGGGAGAAGCATTAGAATTTGCCTGACCTAGTAGAGGTGCCTCCCTGCCCTCCACAATATTCTGTCTGCTCATCCAGTGATGGGGTAAGTGGGCTCTATGTGCTGAGGCGCATTCTAAGTTGTAGTAGCTTAGTAGAGTTCTTCACACTGGCTCCAGCTGATCACAAGCCGTCTATGTAACAACCTGCCATATAACTTCGTTAAAGAAAAAGAAAAAGAAATAAAAATGAGGACAGGTGGATGCATCCTACCCAGCAACTTACAAAGCTTCATCAGGAGTAGGAGTTTATATTTTTGCAGCTGTTGGATTTGAGGACTTAACTGACACTGTGGCATTAATCCTGTCACATCACATGTGATCTTAGATTTCCAAAATCAGCCCATGTGTCTTCCCTTTAAGTGTTTCCCACCCACCCATTCCATCCGCCAGCTTGGAATGTATCTTTCCTTCCCATAACTTCATTCAGAGTTTTATAACTGGTATTTTAATGGATAATCTCATCAACACCTATTACAACTTTGGTAATACAAAACTACAATTACAGTTTAATGCAAACAGATTGGAAAAACTATTCATTTCTATGTTCATGCTTCTTTCAGAGTGTGAAATCTAAATGCTTGTATATCAAAGTTACTGTTTGTTCTAATTTTGTCTTTCCTACATGGCCCAGCCAAAAACATTGAGCTTTAAACATGGATCATCTGTGCTTACTTCCTCCAACCCAGTCACCCCAGGCTAATAATAGCTATGATTTATTGAACACTTGACGGGACTAGCTGAGGATTGATTGAACCTAAGGACTTCACCTTTCCCCAATCTACTGAATCCTTACAATGTAAGAAGACATTGTCAGAGACCTGAGTAAAATCTAGACCCAGCTCTGTCTCTGACCAGTTGGATGATCTTGGGCAAGTAGCAGTTGAATTTCTCTCAGCCCCTTAACTCATTTTCCTACAAGAAGGTGGAGTGGTCAGAATCCAGGGACTCTATGATCCTTTCCAACTCTAACGTACTTCAAAACCACATGATTCATTTGTTGACCCTAGTTGGTATTTGACACTGGGCTTTTCTGTGAAAGGACAGTGAACCACTTGTTTTACTTTAAATAGAATTATGAAGTGGAACAGAGGTGAAATCCTTCATTGGCCTCCCAGCTGCTAGGCAATTGCATGTGCTACCAGCTGGCAACCAGAAAGAAAGCTCACAGACTCACCCTCGTTTTGCCAGTGCCTGCTTTCTTGACCTGCGCCTCTTCATGCCTGCCAGCGGGTCCTCTGCGCACTTGTGCTCATTTTATCAGCAAGCCTGGCTTCCTGAGGAACAGCACATAATAAGAGATTTATTTTCTGCCCGCCATGTAATTGTAAAAACTGCCAATTTAAACAAAGTGATCCTCTTACCTGGCAGTCCAGGCGGGGGTAGTGCTAGAACTATGGTCGTTGAGAGAAGTCAGGGACACTCCTGCTCCTTGCCGGCCTCCCTTTACTGAGCAGGGCGCAGATGATAGGCCACACCACTAGGGGGTGCTATTTCTCCAGCTCCAAGTTTTCTCCGGCACCAAGGCACGTTTTATGGGAAGATATAGTTACTGCTGTGGGGCTAATCTCAAATTAGTAATAACAATTACTCTTTTTATGTCTGATACTCTACAGACATGATATTAAAGTCTCAATTTCCTTTACTGTAATCTTAAGTATCAGAAAAGAAGCTGACAACACCGCCATTTCTAACTCAATGCCACCAGCAAGCGGTTAGGATCCAGGGATGATCCATTATGACAATTAACCTGACTAGACCAGTGCTTCTCAAAATTTAATGCACATACACATCATCTGGGGCTCTTGTCAAGACATGGATTCTGATTTGGTATGTCTGCAGTGGTATGTCTGCGGGGGTATGTCTGATTTGGCGTTTCTGACAGTCCCCCTGGCGTTGCTGCTAGGTGCTGCTGCTGGTCTGCTGGTCCACAGACGACACTTCCAGAACCTGGGGTCGCGAGACCATCCCTAAACCTCTTTTACTTGCTTGCCTATCCTCACAGGCTCTGATTCACAGGCATTGGAAGCTCAACTTTTCCTTCTAGTGATGTGGGCTCCAAGGTCGTTCTAGAGCCCAAGCCCATCACTCACTGATGATCACTAACCCCTTCCCGCCATGCTTGGTCTGCATCCCTGCTGCACAGACCTTACTGCCCCAGGTGGTCCTGCAGCCCGAGCACTAGCTCCTTGTGTTTTGTTGAAGGTACCCCAGGCTGCACAGTATGGTCGTCCGCTGCTACCTTCTCATCCAGCAGTACTCAGAGGCTCTGATGGCTCTCACCACCATGGCGTCCCTCCGAGACCACAGCACACCAGAAACACTCAGCATTATGGATGACCTCATCAGCTCTCCAGGGAAAACCAAAAGTGGGAGGGGACACATGCTCATTATCAGGGTGCCCTCCGTGCAGCTGGCGATGTTGGCCAAGGAGCGGCTGCAGGAGGTGCGCGACAAACTGGGGCTGCAGTACCGTTTCGAGATCATCCTCGGGAACCCTGCCTCTGAAGTCAGTGTCGCAACTCACTTCGTGGCGCGATTAAAGGTTAGCAATGGATGGACATTTCTCCTTGAAATACCGGTTTGTTTCTGTTTTCTGGGAATCCCACATGGGTGGCTCAGAGACCTGAGTTTAATAGGGTTTTGCATATGTGTCCATCTGATCTTCATGACACTGTTAATGCTAAACTAAGGGACAGGTTCACTTCCCTGATTGGAACCAGCTGGTTAAGATTCTGTCAAGCCGCCCTGTTTAGCATGTGCCTGCAGTTTGGTCTTCCATGCTGTTCAACTGCAGGTGCAAAAAATGAGATGACCCAGTTTGACCTCATGTTTATTGACCTTGTTTGAGATGCATCTAGCCCATGACCATCTGTTTTCTCAGAAAAAGAAATAGAAATTGTTCTCTCAGACCTCTGTGGGGTCTTTAAATATCATCAGTTCACTAATACTTTTCTGTCCATCTAGCTGTCAGCTCATGTCTAGAGTTGGTAAAGTATTCTGTTTTATCTTCAGTACTCATGTAGAACTATCCCATGCCCTCTTGCATGTGGATTCTTCAACAGTTTGTTGTTTTTTTTGAGCTGCTTTGACTCTCAGGGCCAAGGCTTGGGATGGACTGAGACACCCAAGTATCCTGGATAGGGACTTGGTGCACGAGCAAGCACTCCGCCCCTCTGCATGGCCAGGGCTGGCTGCTTTCCCTAAACCCCTCCTGTTAGGCAGCGGAGGGGGAGAGTTTCTAAATCAACTAACCTAACTCCCTACCTTATGCCTGCTCAGGTTTTTCTGGGGACTTTTACAATCCAGTGTGTCCTAGCCATTAAGAAACATGTAATAAAACACCTGTATGCATATCAGTACAGCACTGAGCTACCTAGATACTGCATGTCTGA
>NW_017731559.1:1075766-1123313 GCF_001890085.2 Hipposideros armiger
ATCAAGTGTAGCTACTTATAGAATCTTAGGTCATTTGTTCAGGCCCTTTAAAAGTGCCAATTACTAAATCAGTATAAATTAGCGGGTCCTAATAATCTGCCCCTCTGGGCCATAGCTTGAAAACCACAATTAAGACCCGATGCTCTGAACCTGGCAGCCAGCTCATTAGAATCACCTGCAGGGCTCTTAGAGGGTGAGCATTCTTTGCAGCTGCTGTCCTGAGAGCTGCCGTACACAAAGGGGGCCTCAAGTAATTACTTCTCAAAGCCGTTATAGCTCAATTTTTATGAGTAGCTGCCAGGCACCAACCACACACAAGAGATTTCCATATTTTCAAAACCACTGGGTCCTATTAATAAATCCTGTTAAAACTCTCTATTCATGTGGAAGTGAAAATATGAAATCCCATTAAAATGTTCACATCTTAAGCAAGATGGCCACTTGCCAGGTGGTCTCTGCTTCACCTGTTTATTTCTAAGTTACCAACTTCCTTTACCGTTGTCAGGAAGGCATGGCTGTGCCTTTTATCTCTAGTCTTGGGTAAAATCCAATGCTGCTTCTTCTATTAGGTGGTCTTATTTTTGTGCTTCCCTCTAATTATCCTGTTCTGTATTGTGGTTAACTTAAAAGTGATGACAAGCACTTTGAAGGATACAAGGTTTATATCTAAATAAATCAGTTCCTCCAGAAGGCCTGTGAAGATTTCATTAGATTTCCTTGGCCCCAAGCCCCATGTTTTCCTTGAACTCAATGCTCATTCCTTCTTTTGTGTTGTCTTAAAGGCCTCTGCAGTGACATCATCCTGGGGGCATGGTCAAGGCATCTAGAAACTGCAGCCGTCACTCCTCAGAAGTAACAATGTAACAGAAAAGCATTGTATAGTGGTTTGGCTAGCTCTTATTGGTCAAGAGTAAAAACGAGATTTGTTTACTAATCTTTTGAAAATAAATCTCTTTTTGTAGTAAAACATAACATCTGTTATCCCATCATTGTAATCCAACCTCATTATTCTTGGTGAAACCACAGCCTATGGATGGTTTCTGGGAGATAAAATATATGCAGGAAGAACCTCAGTGTCAGGGATATCATGAGTCCAGTGTTGAGGCTATAAGTAAAATGAACCCGCGGGCCGGCTGAGTGGCTCAGTTGGTTAAGAGGTCGCTCAAGATGGTGAGCTCTGAGCAACAGCGGTTCGATTCCCAGCACAAGCTGAGCTGCTGCTGAGCTGCCAACAGGAAGCAGGATGGCTAAACTAAAAAAAAAAAAAGTAAAATGAACCCGTATTTCCAGAATTGTTTGCTTTAAATCAGGTAATGTTATGGTTCCCTTTGACATGAAAATGTGTGGAAAACTGAATTTTATAGAGACCTTTTTTCTAATATTTAAAAAAATCTTGATATATTGATTTTCTAAGACAAGAAAAGTCTCTCAAACTTATGAACAGTTATATAGATCCACTGATTTCCCCTTGGTATGCAAATATATGATAAATGATTGGGCAACAAGGTTACAGTTCTTCCAGTTTTACAAATTATATACATTTGAATAATTGTGGGTATAGTTATTTCTAAAGACTGGTATTTATAGACATCAACAAATTGTTACTCAAACCCTATTATATTATTTCTTGCCTGTTAGATTTCTTTTTATCCCATATTATGTTTAGCAAAGGAAGTAATGCTATTAAAATAAAATTGCATGCATTACTTAACACCTCACTTCTTAGTCCTTGTTCCTTAAAGCCTTATCAGAAATGTCAGTTCTTTTCTTATAATAACTTCTGCTAGGAAGCTGACATAAAGCAGTTAGATGCTACATATTTTTTAAAAAATAGTAGAAACTACCTTGTCTAGTTAAGCGGTAGTCTATTTTTTTTCCACTAAAAATAGAAAAATCTTAAGATCTTTTCACTTTTGAACATTTTTCAAGTTGGTGAGATTTTTTTCATTTCATTACTATATTCATGTTTTCATGATTGACCTTCCATTTATTAAAGATGTTTATCTTTAATATGTGTGTGTATATGTGTTAATATATATGAGAAGTTGATGCTTAATTATTTATGAAATCATAAGCTAATTGCAGTGCTCTTCTGAGAAGGTACAGGTTTGTTCTTGGCCCAGGTTTGGTTATGATTTTAGCCTTCGTTTTTTTGTTTTTAACGATTTTATTGGGGAATCGGGGAAGGGGAACAGACAAGTTGTTGTCCTTTTGTTCTTCAGTCTGGTTGTGGAGGACGTTGCTTCACTGGCCCATGTTGGTATTATCATTGCATTCTTCCTGGGTGGCTCACCAGTCATTGGACGGCTGCTCAAAACAGCTCACGAAAGCTCATGCCAGCTGCAGCCAGCCCCACTGCAGCCTATGCCGTCGCTGGCGACTCACAGCAGCCCAGTTCCAGATTGAGCTGTTGTTCACCATCTTAGCTGTCACTGGCCCGCATGTGGGATCCGAACCGGGGCCCTGCTGCTCAGAGCTGGCGTCCCAAGCCAACTCTTAGCCAACATGCCACTTGGCCGGCCTTTAGCCTTCTTGACAGAGACATTTTGGGGCCCTAAGCCAATTATTACTTAGTTATTTTGAAAGTCGATAAAGGCAGAAAGAGGAAAAAATAACCATCAGGAGTGGCTAACTTCATGATTTTCTTGGTGAAAATGTCTGTTTTCATGGAGATTTGTTGAGATTCTTTTATTAATCATTCACAACTGAGACTGTCTTTTTCAATCAGTCCCAAGAGTCTGTCCATTATATGAAAAAAGTATATTTAAGAGCCTTGAGTCAGGCCATTTCACCGGGGTTTCTTTAAGGTTGGCATCACTGGTGGGATATTTCACACCATATGTTTCTTTGGCCAATGTGGCTAATGCATGTATATACCAAGATCTCCTGTTTTACCCTGTTGAGATAAAATTAAAGGCCACATTCCTTCTAGAGTGCTTTGTGTATGCCTTTTAGTAGCAATTAAAATATGTACACACACACACACTGGAAGTCATTTGGTAGCACAAATGTGTATAAAACCTGGACCTAGAAATCTTTAAAAAGGTAGAAACTTAAATAAGGTTTTAATTTTATCATCTGGGTCCCTTTCTACAGACCTGGAGAGGAAATGAACCAGAAGAGTGGATCCCTCGGACATACCAAGATTTAGAAGGTCTGCCTTGTATTGTGATACTAACTGGCAAAGACCCTCTTGGAGAAACCTTTCCCAGGTACAATGTGAAAAATTAGTTCTCATTTTTCATTAGTTGCCCAGCTAAGCTGACAGTTAAAACTTGGCTAATGCTTGACTATCTCATTTGTTTGGCAGGTGGAAAGACAATAGGTTTTTTTCCAGATATGTAAGAAATATAGCCTCCCTTGATTCCTCTTTTCACTTTCTGGAGATCACCTAGCAATTTGGGGGATGGCAGATAGTCACATTGAGACGTGTTTATACATTTAAGGACAGCCAGAGAGGCAGAGAGGAAAAGCATCTGCCTGAAACCAGGACTTTTTTTGGGGGGGAGTGACTCTTAATCTGCTGTTCCCAAGCCCCTCAAGGACCTGCAGATTGGAAGGCAACAACCACAACCGCATTAAATGCATGCTTACTGTGTGTCAGGCATTGCCACAAATGCCTTGCTTATGTCATTCCATTCATTCCTTACAATAACCGTGTAAGCCAGGCACTGTTATTCTATTTTATACTTGGGGAAAATGAAGTAACTAGTGCGAAGCCATCACAGCTAGGAGGTGACAGAGCTGAGGTTTAAATGTAGGATTACCTGGCACCAAAACCCATGATGTTAACCGTGGTAATACACCCAGCTATGCAGGCATACGCCAACACTGCTGCAGGGCCAGATGGACTCACCAGAAACATCATTGCTTTTGTGCAGGTCTTTGAAGTACTGTGACCTCCGGTTAATTGATTCAAGCTATTTAACTCGCACAGCCTTGGAGCAAGAGGTGGGTCTGGCATGCTGCTATGTCTCAAAAGAGGTCATCCGGGGGTCCACTGTTGCCCTGGACCTTAGTGGGAAGGAGCATGAGCGAGCCACTGTGAGTGAGAACGACTCCGATGAGCTGCTGATCGACCTGGAGAGGCCCCAGAGCAACAGTAGTGCCGTCACTGGAACCTCGGGTCAGTACTTCCTTTTCTCTTTCAAGGGATGAGGGACAGGAATGAGGAGACGGGTAGGTATATGGTAGGCACAGGCCTCTAGTGATGCCCCTCAGAGCTTTCAGAGGAGCCGTCAGCGACTCAGGCAGCCTGCCCAGACCTCAGTTTCCCAGGAGAGATACCTGGAAAACATGACTGTTGAACAGCCACAAAATACTTCTCTGGGTAAACATTTAATGAAGAGTTTGGTAACAGGATAAATATAGTAAATACATTTTATCAGCCTTAGCCTGGACCATTTTCTCTCGTCTTTCCCACCCTAATCATCTCATGAATGTTATGCATCTGATATTTGCACAGAGGCCCTCTTTTTCTTCGAAATCCTGAAGCTGTAAGTTTGCGTTAACTGGCTTAGCACCTGGAACAAAGTGTTTGTTTGAATGAATGAATGAATGAATGAATGAATGAATGAATGAGTTTTCTGAGGACTTAATGGCAAGTGTTTGTATCCTGAAGGGCTACTCCAGGGCTGCTGGCTGACTGATGACCACCATGCAGCCTGCCAGCCTCTCTCTTCCAATGAGACTGTACAGCCTATGACAGTGTTCCACGTGAAGTTTCTTCTGATAAATTGTATTATAGCAAATGCAGCACTATTTCATTGTTTTCTAACTAAGAAAGTAATAAAGCTTAATACAGAAAACTTGGAGAATGTAACAAAGTATAGAGATTAGAAATGAAAAGCCGACTACCAGAGGTAACCACCATTACCATTCGTTCTTACGTCTTCCGTCCTCTGTCACTATAATACACACACGCAAACACACACACCATTTCATGTCCCAAAGCAGCACTAGTCTTTCTGGTCATTCTCTCAGCTGCTATTAGATGTTTCCCTGGGGGAACTGAAGAGGCCATGATCTGGGGTTTTCTGCCTTTTGATGGCGACCCTCAGCCTAGAAGAGTGTGAGGACTGAGCTCCTGGGGAGATCCAACTGCTCCCCCTCAGCCAGGGATCAGAGCTGTACCTCCCTCCACCTCTCCTCTAAAGGCTCCCCAGTTTTCTCTCTGAGACCAGTTCAAAATAAAGGTGAGAGGTTCAGAGGATAGGACAGCGTAACAGGAGGGGGGATGTCATATCTAGGAGATGTGGGATACCAGCATCAGTGAAGGAGAGGCGAGGGTGGGGAGTTCATCTTGCTTCCTTGGCTCTTTAGGCAGACCCCTGGCTGCTAGAACTGCCCCACAAGGCTCACATATTATTGGCCTTGCTCTGATTAACTCACACAAAGGTAATGGCTTGCCTTCCGCTGTTTAGAGGTTTCTCCCTTCGAGGACAACCTGAGCACACATCCTCCGGCCTTGGGCTGACTCTGAGCGTCCTCAGGAGGCTCCCTGCCCAAAGTGCGCATGCAATTGGACTCTGAAGGTCAGGGCCGTGAGAGGAAAGGCAAGCTCTAATACAAAATGGAAAGACACAAAAGTCAGATGAGCAAACGGAGTGACTTGGTTTCAATAACCTCCAGTTTCTGACTATTCATCTACAATCTCCCAAGGCTGGGATTTGACCTACATGCCTGGGAAGCCCCTCTCTGAGCTGAGAGAGGGCCTTCAGCCCTGAATGTGATGAGCTTTTGTGTGTCCTCAAACCAAAGAGTAGCTGCCCTATTCGGGGGAAAACACATTTGCAGCAAATTGGCCAAATGTGCAGGGGTCTCTCGGTGAGAGCAGCACCTCATTGGGAGATTATGTCTTCCGTCCTCGTTCACGCGGAGACATTTCCCACGCTGGGTTGGGTGTCCACAGAAGAGACTACAGGCTGGGCCGCTTAGCCACAGCTAGGAGTGTAAGGCCCTCAGACCCCCAGAAGGCGGCGAGTGCCACTTGAGCAGAACTTGAATGTGGAGCCTATAGTGGGCAGGGTTCTGGAATGAATCAGATGGCATATCCAAACGAGGTAATGGAGGAGTTTTATCTCGGGACTATTTACAAAGGGGTAGTATAGTTAACCCCAGCGTGCCCTGACCACCACTGGGCCTGAAGAAGCCAGGGGAGGAAGCAGTTACTGGGACCCTGAGAAGCTGGCATGACACGAGCCACAGCCCTCAGAGAGAAAGGCAGCCCACCCTGGTGAGCATGCAGGGAGGGGGCCAGGGACTCAATACATGGTTTCCTACGAGTGTCTCCCACTGGCAACTCCCACCCAGAGCCAGGGTAGGGGCGTGGGGAGCAGCATGGAGGGGGAGGGCAAAGGGAAGGTTTGCAGCAGAGTTTCTGTAGCTGGCACACAGAGCCCTGTTCCAGCTGGTTTCCTGGCCTTTCCCTCCTTCCCAAAGGCGCCAGGAACCCGGGGAGCACAGCCGAGTACTGGTAGCAGGGTAGGTACAGGGTGGGCTGTCTGTCCTCTTCCAGGCTCCATCATGGAGAATGGGGTGAGCTCTTCCAGCACAGCAGACAAGTCCCAGAAGCAGCCCCTGACCCCCAGCTTCCAGAGCTCAGCCAACAGTGTGGGGCTGGATGAAGGGGTCTCCACAGGCACAGCGGGAGCAGGGGAGACTCTGAAGCAGGAGTGTGACTCCCTGGGCCCCCAGATGGCAAGCAGCACCACCTCTAAGCCTTCTTTGTCGTCGTCGTCGTCCTCCTCAGGACCCCGGGCCCTCCCGTGGCCTGGAGGGCCTATCCAAGGTTGCAGGGGTCTGCATGCCGCCCTGCCCCCAATAGTGATCCTCTCGAAAGCGGCCTACAGCCTCCTGGGCTCCCAGCGGGGAGGCAAGCTGCCGCCCTCGTCATCCCTGCTGCCCCACGCCGATGTGGCCTGGGTGAGCTCCCTGCGGCCGCTCCTGCACAAGGACATGAGCAGCGAGGAGCAGTCCCTCTACTACAGGCAGTGGACCTCCGCGCGGCAGCACCACGCCGACTACAGCAACCAGCCAGACCCCAACTCCGGCGCCTGGGCCTGCCACCCCCGGCGGCTGCTGCTGACTGGCCCACCCCAGGTAGGGCTCGCGCAAGGCCCTGCCTGTCCTAGGCTGGGGTCCCCAAGAAGAAAAGCAGCCAAGGAAGCTCTCTGGGTGGGGTGGGGAGGGTGTGACCCAGAGCAATGAGGACCTCACTCAGGCCTCTCAGAGCAGGAGGAGAGATGGAAGGACCCAGGTGTGAAATGTCTTCTCTCTCTTCCCTCTCTCTTTTCCCCTCCTCCACTCCGCCCAATTAAAAATACTTCCGCCAGGTGGGCAAGACTGGCTCCTATTTGCAGTTCCTTAGGATCCTCTTCCGCATGCTCATCAGGCTCCTGGAGGTGGATGTGCATGATGAGGGAGACATCAACACGGGTGAGTCCTGAACCTGGGCGGGGCAGAGACAAGAGGCCACACCTGAGCACCCAGTCCCGGGAATTCTTTGCCTTCTGGGGTTTCTATAACGCCTAAACATGCAGGGTTCCTGCGAGGTTACAGGTAACACGCCGGCAAATGAGTGTAAGGAAACGGCAGCCAGGGCCGTGTACTAGCTCCCTGAGGTCAGGAGCGGAATCTTCCACTTCTTGGGGCTGCCCCTCCTCAAGCGGAGTGAGACGCTGGGCAAAGAGGCATTTTAGGGGGCCGTGCTTAGGTGGTGAATCCATTCAGGTTTAAATTTTGATTGTGGTGTTCTACTGCTTAATAGCCTGGGACATGTTTCATATTCCGGATCCCAGGCCTCTGCTGGTGTCAGAGTATGTCTTCTATGTTAATCACAGGCCCTGTCTGCATGAAGGCATGTGGATCACAATCGTGAAATGAGAACTACGTGCAGAACAGAACCCTGGGTCATAAACAAACCCCTTCACATTTGCCGTGAGACGAAGGGGCTAATGCCCATCAGGGCTGTGGCGTCTGGTTTTCATAAAATCATCTCCAGCCCTCCTCGTCCCGTGCCCCAAGCTGTCACCTGTGGGCAGTTCTACTCTGCAGGGCCAGAGTAGGCATAAGCATTAGCTCTATGGCTGAGGACAGTGTGGCCTCACTACGATGGCCTCACATCTCAGAACAACTGAGTCTGCTGGAGGGGAGCTGGGGACGGGCAGTAGCAGTCACCAGGCAGTTCTCAAGCCCCTCAAAGATGAGTCCTCAAAAAAAGGAAAGGACTTGGCATCTTCTATCCAATTGGCCTTGGAGCTCTCACCTCACTTGCTTTTCCTTGATAGTTGACTGGTTTTGTGACAAGCCCAAGGAACTAGTTCAGTCCAGAGCAAGACTAGGCAAATCAGCCATATTTAATCATTTATCACTTTGTCACTTTTTCCATTCCTTACCAATTCATATACATCCATCTCTCTCTCCCTCTCCCCTCTCCCTTCCCCTCTCTCCTCTCCTCTCCTCTCTTCTCTTCTCTCTCCCTCTCTCTCTTCCTGCCTCCCTCCCCCTTCCCCTCTCTCCTCTCCTCTCCTCTCTTCTCTCTCTCCTCTCTTCCTCCCTCCCTCTCCTCTCTCTCTCTCTCTCTCTCTCTCTCTCTCTCTCACACACACACACACACACACACACACTCACTCACTCACACACTCTCTCCATCTTCCCATCCACACCTTGTGTCCCAGCTGAGCTGCACCAGGCCCACCAAAGAGGGGACCTGAGCTCCTGGTTGGCCTTAAAACATCCATGGCCGCCTGGAGGGGTGGAACCAAGAGGAAAGGCAGAGCCAAGCAGACAAGGCGTGAGCTACCCCTCATCCCGAAAACTTTTCCACAAGGCCCCTTGGCACCACAGAGAGCGATGCCTTTTTCTCCTCAGATCCCATAACAGTGCTCTTGGGCCTTAATCTGTGCCATGAGCTGTGAAGAGTCTACACAGCTAATGACAGACGAGCCTGGCCTTAGTACTGAGAAGTGCTGTTGGTTTCATTCCTCCCCCATTTTAGTGTGATGAATGTGATGGTGCTCTGGAGAGGTACAATGACACCTTTTTTAAAAACTAGAATAAGCTTTAGCTTTTAAATAAAATGCAAACTTTAGCTCAGGGATACAGGGATATAAACACAACTGTGTTTAAATGATAATAGGTATACTTCTAGTCTTTAGGCTTTCTTTTGAAAGTTTTTTCTTTTCTCCTTTGAAAGTTGTCAAGCTTTTTGATCTTATAAATTTTATTAATAAGAACAAGTATCATCTGTTGCATACCCACCACGGGCTGCCACTGTCTGAGCACTTTAAACACACCATCTGGATTCCTTACACCAATCAGGACCTGGGAGTTAAGGATGGTGCCTGCAGGAGTGAGTAGTAAGGGGCAGAATCTGAATTCAAACCCAGAGCTACTGGTTCTCAACCTTGACTGCATATTGGAACTGCTCTAAGGAGGTTTTGTTTGTTTGTTTGTTTTAATTGGGGAACTGGGGGATGGGAACAGTGCTGGGGAATTGGGGGAAGGGGAACAGACAAGTTGCTGTTGTTTTGTTCTTCAGTCTAGTTGTGGAGGACATTGCTTCACTGGCCCAAGTTGGCACCATCATTGCGCTCTTCTCGGGCAAGGCAGCTCAGTCGCCGGCTTCTGGACGGCCGCTCACTGTGGCTGCTGGCCGCTCATGCTGGCTGCTGGCTACACACGGTAGCCCATGGCAACCAACTGCCACAAGGGCTGCAGCCTACGCCGTCACCGGCGACTCACGGCAGCCCAGCTCCAGGTTGAGTTGTTGTTCAGCATCTTAGCTGTGGAGGGCAGTGTCACTGGCCCTTATATGTGGGATCTGAACCGGGGTCCTCTGGCATCCTAAGCCAGTTCTTAACCATCGAGCCACTCGGCCGGCCCTCTAAGGAGCTTTAAACAGCCAACAGATGCCTGGTAATTAAGGAGAGAGGGTTGTAGCCTAAGCACAGGTATTTTGACAAGCTCCTCTATGATTCTAATACACAGCAGACATTGGGAATCTTGATCAGTGCATCCCTAAAATCTCAGGCTATTGGTATCTGAAAACCCCACAACTAAAACTCTTAAGACAGAACTTAGATCATTAAGGTATTAATCACAAAATTAGATCACAAAATTAAACAAGATTTCAAGGCAATTTGGGGAGCTTGATGGGAGACTAGTTGATCTCATAGATGTGGGAGTTTGTGGACTAGCTGTGCAGAGGCTAGTGCTGGGGGCCCGTGAGGGCAAGCATCCCTCCCCGCATACATCTGAAGGGACAGTTCTGGTTCCCTTCACCCTGGGACATGGGAGCTCATATTCCAGAAATGCCTTTGTCTACCCACCTGGGCTTTATGTTTCATAAAACCTCTTGTCCCTGACACTTGGGAGGCTGGTCCATCTGCCTGCTCTGTACACTTTCTTCTCGTCCTAGATCACAGTGAAAGCAGTGAAGTGAGCCAGTCAGAGGGAGAGCCCTGGCCTGATATTGAGAGCTTCAGTAAAATGCCCTTTGACATCAGTGTGCATGATCCCAAGTACAGTCTGATGAGCCTGGTGTATACTGAGAAGCTGGCAGGGGTCAAACAAGGTCAGTACAAATGGAGCCAGGCTTGTCTCCTCTGGTCAAGGTGAACCTGAATCGGGCCAGGAGGCCTGGGGCAGTTTAAACTTTGACAGCAGCTCAAGTCGTTCTCCTCTCTGCTTTCCCCTTCTCTCTCACACACACATATCACCTCTTAATTTTCATGCCTACCTCTCAGGGCATAAATTATAGAAGCCATGGAGAAGCCCTTTCAGGGAAGCAGGGACTTTCTCCCAGGCCCCGGGAGCTTCGTGCATGCCATGGGAAGGTTTTCCACCCCTTTGTACACAGAAACAAGGAAGGAATCCAAAGCCGAGGAGCCCAGGAAACGGGCAACCGTGTCCATGATGCTGACCAAGTACGCGGCCTACAACACCTTCCATCACTGCGAGCAGTGCCACCAGTATATGGACTTCACCTCCGCCTCCCAGGTGAGCCCCGCTGCCTGTTACCCACATGACTTTGTACGTAAGGGATGAGAAGTGGAGGCTCCTGGGGTTAGGCCCCAAACAGAGGAGATGGAGCCACTCCTGAGCAAATGCTCAAAGCGATGGATTAAAATTACTTTGGGTTTAGGATTGTTTAGAGAGGAGAAGAGAGGGAAAGAAACTGTGTGTGTCTTAAGCCACTTCATCAAAATGGCTACATGTGTCAGAGAATAGCTGAGACCCTGAAAAACTGGGTATTACAGAATATTTAGTGAAAGGGTCTTTCCCTTTGGGTTGTTGATGAAAATGGCACTATTATCTAACAAATCCGCAGAGTGTGCCCTTCGAGCTATAAACACATCTGTTGATTTGCATCAACCTACTGATATTCTTTCTGTCACGTAGTTTTGACAGCTAGGCTTCCAGTCTTATGTAGAGAGAACGGAGAAGTAGAAACACAGAAGGTGAGCCAGCACCCCCATAGTATTTGGCTTCTTTTCAGCCAGAGCATCTTTCAGCACAAAAAACGGGAAAGGTAGCAAATGAGAGGGGCAGCCACTGCATGTTTGGGGAGTAAGTTTGCATTGCTTTCCTCCCAGCTTAGCGTCTTGATTTTTATTACTTGGCTCTGAGCACCTACAGGTCTTCCTTCCTCCAGGATATGCTCTTGAATTTCCCCCAAACTGGCTTCTGCTCTTGAGGACCAGGCCTTCACCTTTTCCCCACAGGGAACCAGAAGAGGAATACTGCAAAACTGCCTTTATAAGTTACCTTTTAGGTCCCACTTGCTTACTTGGTGTTATTGAACACTTTTGGTAGGCTAGTCTGAAATCACCTCACAATGCTTTACATAATATAGAAGATTCAGTCCCCTGATCTATAAATCATAGGTTTTTAGGAATTTTATTAAAACCCTCTATTTACATAGTTTGTGTGTGGTTACAGTACTCACTACACAGAATATTCCCACACTTGTGAAACACAATGAACTAGAATTTAAGGGAGGATTACAATATTGTTTTTCTATGACATGTAATATTTGGGTTAAAACTCTTAAGAAACCTACCTGGATTCTAGTTGCTGCTGAACATAGATGCTCTTTTTATTAAGCCAAATATTGTCTGAATTGTAAAGCCCTCTATGAATTGTTCACTGAGATGGCTTACAGTGAGAGCATGTGAACTTTCGAACAGCCATTTAAATTTGGCTTCAGTGGGTCAAATGGTCTCTCCTGGAAGCCAGACTTCTAGGCTAAATGACTGTTCAAACCTCTTCAGCCTCTTCTGTAGCCAGAAAAGATGGGGCCACAGAGGCATTTTAATGATGTCAGTCCTACTATTGTACTTATAAAAATTATATTCATTTGACCTGACCCACATAGAAGTGTTTTCCCCCTATAGCTGGGCACCTTTGGGAATGTTTACTTAGCAGGGCATCCACGTAATAAGTAGTCATGGTTATAAGAACGTGAGGACTGCGAGGATGGTGCCAAACCACAAGGACTTCTCCACCCACGGAGAGGCTGTGTAGGGGCAAGATATCAGGGCTTATGTCAGCGGCAGCTTCTAGAAGATGAAGGGTTTGCCTTTCCAGCCCTTTCCATGTTGCACACACAGCCAGGCCTGGTGGCATGTGTAAGTTCAGGTTAGCTAGCTTCTCGTAGTGAACAGCCTTCACAAGTGGCCGGAAGTGTGCAAACTGCGCTTACACTCGTCCCCTTCCTTTCTTCTTTGCACATGTAGACGTCTGACTCCACCCTCCACGCATTCACCTTCTCTTCCTCTATGCTGGGAGAAGAGGTGCAGCTCTATTTCATCATCCCCAAATCCAAGGAGAGTCACTTTGTCTTCAGCAAGCAGGGCAAACACCTGGAGAGCATGCGGCTGCCCCTGGTTTCAGACAAGGTGGGTGACACAAGGACTGATGGGCCTCAGGTACTACATTAGGTTCTCTAAGCTTCTTAAATCCAAGGGTTTTAATGTCCCTTTTTGGTCTCTGGTTTTTGTTTTTTTTTCCATTTTCTTTCAGCAGAATTTGAATGTGGTCAAGAGCCCTATTTTCACTCCTTCCAGCGGTCGCCATGAGCACGGACTCCTAAACCTTTTTCACGCCATGGAGGGCATCAGCCACCTGCACCTTCTGGTGGTCAAAGAATATGAGATGCCGCTGTACCGCAAGTGCTGGCCCAACCACATCATGCTGGTGCTTCCCGGCATGTTCAATAATGCAGGCGTGGGTAAGGCCCCGGGCTAGGGCGAGGCCTGTGAGAACCCCAGCTCCATGCCCCAGGCATGAGTCCCCCTGCCTCTGCAGTGTCGTGCCCTCCTGACCAAATGACTTCTGACTCTTTACTTACAATAGACCTTTTAAGTTACTAGTTCTCAGAAGTTAAAAGTTCTGCAAAACTGCAGATAAAGGAAAAATAAAGTGTTGGGAGCACCCTGGGAAGGGCTAGGCTGCAGATGTCCCTGCCCTGGGCTCGCTTGCAGCAGGAATGTAGCAGGGAGAAGGGTGGTCTGAGGAGGGGAGGTAATAGTTCACTCCAGTCTGGAGGCATCTGGAGGGGTCCGTGAGACATCGCTAATCATTTTAAAGGCAGATGGCAAGTTATAGGGGGTTCAGTACAGCAGGGAATTGAAGGGAACTGAAGCATTGTAATGCCTGTGGCAGTCATCCTAAAAGTGCCTGGAAGAAGTCTTTCCTACTATTTTCCCCAAGGAGAGGACACCTGGTTGTATACGTGAGTGTATTACTGAGGTGTGTGAGGCACTGAAGAGATCTAGAACTCCTTCATTACCTTACGCAGGCAAGAAACCTCGAACTGGACCCAGTGCTGTAGAGCGGTACTCTCTGGCCACTTCTTGCATCGTAGTTTTTCATCATTTCTCCCATTTGCTTCTCTGGGTGTCTGACTCAGTGCAGTCTGAGAAGGGGTGAGGATCAGAGCTGCTCATGGACACTTTAGAGGGAAGTAAGAACACCCAGCCCAAAGCTGGGGAGAAAACCCGAGTAGAGACCCGAGTAGTTTCCGTAAATCTACAGGGTCCTCCTCTCCAGGGTCTCTCACTTGCCCTTCTTTTCCCACTTAACTTCTGTCCCTCCTTCTGCCTGTCCATCTCTCCCCCTTCCTTCTTAGGCCTCCTCCTTTCTTGTTCTCCCTTCCACTCCTTTCCATGTCCTTAAACTTTAGCCTTAATAGGGGATGAAAGTATTTTCATAAACTGGTTTATTGTTTTCAGTGCAGATTTATTTTCCATGTTTATCACTTCATGTCAAGTTAATTAAGACTTTTACATATTTCTGGTCCTTTATTCTCCACAAAACCACATATGCCCAAACTAAAATCTTTTCCTATATGAATACGACCCTGAAATTACCCCCTTCTGTGCCTTTCTGACCTTTAGGTGAAAAAGTTTCCTCACCCCAGATCTGACTGAATTTGTTTAGTGCCCGTTTTGCCATTTTCTCAAATTTGGGGAGAGAGAAGCCAATATATATGCAAATGAAATGCAAATTATTTTTTTAATATTTTACTTGTGGTAAGAAACACATTACACAAAATTTACCACCTCAGCCATTTTTAAGTTTACAGATCAGCAGTGTTCATTTCAGTATATTCAAATTGTTGTACAACCAATCTCCAGAATGCTCATTTTGCAAAACTCAATCTCCATACCATTAATTCCTTTTTAAGGCTTAGTGATATTCCACTGTATGTGTACACCACATTTTCTTTATCCATTCACCCATCCATGGACTCTTGGGTTGCTCCCCACCTTTTGGCTACTGTTAATAAGGCTGTTTTGAACATAGATGTACAAATCTCTCTTTAGGATCCTGTTCTTTTGTGTATGTATGCAGAAGTAGAATTACTGAATAATCCCATTTTTTATTTTTTGAGGAATTGGTATATGTTTTCCATACTGGCTGTGCCATTTTACATTTCTGCCAGCAGTGCAAAATGGTTCGTCTTTCCACATCCTCACCAACACTTTTATTGGTTGACTTGTTTTTGATAGTAGCCATCCTAATGGGTGTAAGGTGCTATCTTGTGATTTGATTTGCATTTCCCTAATGATTAGTGATGTCGCGTATCTTTTCATTTAGTTGGCCATTTGTATATCTTCTTTGGATAATCTATTCAAGTCCTTTGCCTATTTTTTAATCAAGTTGGTGTTTTGTTGTTGTTGACTTGTTGGAGTTCTTTATATATTCTGGATATTAACTTTTTCAAGATTATGACTTGTAAATATGTTCTGCCATTTCATAGGTTGCCTTTTCACTGTTGATTGTGTCCTTTGTGCACAAGTTTTGAATTTTTATGTAGTCCAGTTTTGTATTTCTTCCTTTATTGCCTGTGCTTTTGGTGTCATATCCAAGAAATCACTGCCAAATCCAACATCATCTTTTCCCCTATTTTCTTCGAAGAGTTTTATAGTTTTGGCTCTTGCATTTAGATCTTTGATCCATTTTCATTTTTTAATATGGTATAAGGTAAGGGTCCAACTTCATTCTTTTGCATGTGGATATCCAGTTTTTCCAACACCATTTGTTGAACAGACTGTTCTTTCCCCCACTGAAAGGTGTCAGCACCTTTGTCAAAAATCATTTGACCACATATTCAAGGGTATGGTGCTGGACTCTGTATTTTCATTCCATTCACCTATGTCTGTATTTATGCCACTACCACACTGATTACTGTAGTTTTTAAGTTTGAAATCAGCCAAGAGACCTCCAACTTTGTCATTCTGCAAGACTTTGGCTACTCAGGGTCCCTTGAGAGTCCATGAAATTAAGGATGAACTTCCCTATTTCTGTCAAAGAGACTATTGAGATTTTGATAGCGATTGCTATTAGATCTGCAGATTGCTTTGGGTAATACATGTTAACAATATTAAATCTTCTAATCTATGAACATGGGAAGTCTTTCCATTTATTTGTGTCTTTCTAAATTTCTTTCCAAAATGTTTTGTATTTTTAGCATACAGGTCTTTCACCTCCTTGGTTAAACATTTATTCCTTAGTATTTTATTCTTTTTGATGCTATTATAAATTAAATTTTCTTAATTTCCCTTTCAGATTATTCATTGTTATAGAAACACGACTGACTTTTGAGTGTTTTTGTATCTGTCACTTTGCTGAATCATTGCTTCTAACAGTGTTGTGTTTGTGGCATCTTTAGGGTTTTCTAATATAAGATCATGTTACCTGCAAACAGATCATTTTACTTCTTCCTTTCCGACTTGGATGCCTTTTATTTCTTTTTGCCTAATTGTTCTGGCTATGATTTCCAGTACTATGTTAAATGAAAGTGGTAATGCTGGGCATCCTTATTCTTGATCTTAGAGGAAAAGTTTTCAGTCTTTCAACATTGAGTATGTTAGCTATGGGCTTTTCATATATGATCCTTATTGGGAATGTAAACTATTACCTGCACGTTCTTGGAATGTACATTTTCCTAAATCCTAGTATTACCTTTGATCTAGTCAAAACTTTTCCTGGTTCCTCCATAGATTTAATACCTTTTTTAGTCTCTTCATTTCACTATCTACATTTTCATTTTAGGGTGGCCCATTCAAAATTTGGCTAACGCCTGATGATGATCATCTTAATAATCGCTAACATTGAGTACTTAGCACGCCCTAGGCACTATCCTGAGCACCAATCAAATGAAGTAGATGCTATCACTGTCTTCTTACAGGTGGAGAAGCTCAGGCACAGGGGAGTTAATTTGTTGTTTCACATGATTAGAAAGTGGTGGAATCAGAATTCAATCCTAGGCAGCCTGGCTCCAGTCTTTTCTTACTCTTGAAAAAAAAAAAGCCTCTTGCAAAAACAAAGCAAATCTAGGGAAAGGATGCCAGTTTCCAGAATCACCTTCAACAAAGATGCTGCTACCGATTTCCTAAAGATATCTAAAGCAGGGGACACGTTAATGTAAAACACGTTAATGTAAGTGGCAAACCCACTATTGCAGCCCTGGCTACTCCCTAGTGCTCCTGGGATTGAGAGCCTCTTTATCATGGCTTCAGGGAACTAACCAGTAACAAGCATTTCCTCCAGGTGGCACCCTTTGTCCTATCAGAGAAGCTAGATTCTTGCAGTATTCTTCAAAGCGTAATTCACAAATCATCTGTTATCACCAAATGATTATTTCTGTCCTGTCATCAGACTTACTCAAGTGAATCTCTGGTGACAGGCTCCAGGAATCTGTTTTAAACAGACCTTCTCAGTGATTCTTACCTACACTAAAGTTGGACTGCTCTGAACATTTGGTTGACCCCCACCTACATGGTCACCACGTAAATAGGCATGCCTGTGATATGAGTGTGTGAGCTGTCTGTCGGGCTTCGGCCATGCCTGCGTGAAGGACGTGCAGCCTGGTTATGTTGCCTTCCAGGTGCTGCCAGGTTTCTCATTAAGGAGCTGTCATATCACAACCTGGAACTGGAGAGGAACCGCCTGGAAGAGCTGGGAGTTAAACGCCAGTGTGTCTGGCCTTTCATCGTTGTGATGGACGACTCGTGTGTCCTGTGGAACATTCATAGTGTTCAGGAGCAGACCAGGTAGTGGTCCTTCCCGAGCAGTTCTGGGGGTGTATGACACAATGCTGTTGGGAAGATACCTTCCTTGGCTGCAGTTATAATGGAAGTAAATGACAGAGATACAGCTTTCCAGAGCAAAAAGGTCATCCATGAGACCACCCTCATTAGCACATTTTTTTTCTAATTTAGGCACTCAATATACCATTAAGTTCCAGCACCATTTCTGTAACACAACTTTGGTTAGCTATAAAAGTCTGTTGAAAGTATGGTTTATTTAGAAAGTCCACTGGCTCCCGAATCAGAAAACCTGCTTTTTAGACCCAGCTCTGCTATGCTATCTGGATGAAAAGGGAAAATTATTTCACCTATCTCAATTCCAGCACCTGTAAATTTATGGCTGAGCCAAAAGCAATGGTTTTCTTCCTGAGGCAGTGGTGAGGGGACCAATGAGAACCAAGGAATGCTAAACCTGGAAAAAGTCCAATGCAAGAAATGGCCCCAAAACGTCAATTGAAACATTGTGCCACATCTCTAGGCCTTGCCAACTCAAGACATGATTTTGTGTTCTTCTTTCCACTGTGGATTTGAAGCCAGCAAAGTTCTCGAATATTCCTGTATTACATCGTAATTACTAGAACTGGGAAGTATATTGTATGCTTCTAACCTCTTGCTACCTCTCTGGTAACTCCCTGTTCATTATTCACTTTGAAAAATGGGCTGGATTTCTTTCTCTGCTTTATAAAGTGTTAAGCCCCATTCCCAGAAGGCAGCTTCCTTAAGTTAGCAGTGACAGGCAGCATGACACTGGGCTGGATACCCTTCCAGACTAACAAAGTAGATGAGCTAATTATATCCTTTACAGATACTAATACTGCATAGTAATGTTGGCCCTTCCTAAATGACCCTTTTTCAGTAATAATGATATCTTATATAAACCAACTTTACACTTCATAGCCCGCCGATGGAAGCAGGAGTTTCCAGTAAGAATGTGTCCTTGAAGAGTGTCTTACAGCATATTGAAGCAACACCAAAAATTGTCCACTACGCAATCCTGGGCATACAGAAATGGAGCAGCAAGCTGACTTCCCAGAGCCTGAAGGCCTCCTTCTCTCGGTGCCATGTGCACGACTTCATTCTCCTCAACATAGACTTGACTCAGAACGTACAGTATGACTTCAACAGGTAAGTCAGGCCTCCCAGATGCAGGTAATCCTGACATCTGCCCATCATTTCTGCCCAGCTCTAGCCTTTGTAAAGTTTGTTATTCCTGTTTCTGTCTTTAATTGAAAATTGAGAATCTCTCTATATGGACAAGGAGAAGGGGGGAGGGCTCACAAGACCCAAAGTGCCCTTTCATCACCCTTCAAACTGACCCAAACCCTTAACAGGTGTTACAATATGAAATGCTTAGAAAACGTATTTTAGTAATCTCATTATTTAACAAAAACTGAAACAGGCACAAAAACTACTGCATCAACACAAATAAATCAGTGTGTGGATCCATAAACCTATTGAAGGTTAACTCTTCACTCACACTCAGAACTTAGAAGGAAATCACTTTCCCCAAATGTCAGCAGGACCCCGAGATCTGGATCCTGTAGAGAAAAGTCAGCAGATGGGAATGAGCATGTTAGCCTTGGCCTTGGCTCCTGAACAAATTATGTCTACATTCTGGAAAATCTGAGATGGCCAAGCAAAGAATTAATAGGGCCCATAAAGTCCCTTTTATGTCAACCCCCAATCCTGTAGCTACGAGAATATTCTATAGCTGTTTCACTTTGTTTTAAATTTGGCAGATGCTTTATCCTGTTTGCAAACAGGATTTTAAAACTGGGAGCACCTATTCACTCTGGACCTTCAAGAGCATATAAAATGTGCAGTCTGGTTCAGTTCAGGAACACGTAGGGCCCTATGGAATGTCCGGGACCAAGGTCACCGCACTCCTTCCTTTTATGGCTGTAATGCCCAAATCAGGGGGTTCACAGGCTAGTGTTGAGGGCCAGCTCCACAAAAAGACATGATTATGTTTGAGGCTGTCTCCTAACAGGTGCCACACATTTCTCTGTGTGTAATTATCATGGTTGAGATGTGATAGGTACTCAAAGAAACATACCATTGTGATTATGATGTAGGTATTTCTGTGAAGACGTGGACTTTAACCTGAGAACAAATAGTAGTGGCCTGCTCATCTGCCGCTTTAATAACTTCAGTCTCATGAAGAAACATATTCAGGTTGGAGGGCAAAGGGACTTTATCATTAAACCAAAGATCATGGTAAGTTTGCAAGCTTGATTCTACTGTTGAAATTAAGACAGTGATTTCTTATTAATATCTTTGTTATTAGGTAGTGGCATTAAGCACTTGCCACTTGATTAGAAAGTGAGGTAACACAAATTTGCTAAAAGGCAAATTTTCAGTCTCATTTCCCTCACTGAGGACTCATCTACAGCCAAACATAAGACTTGAAAATTCAACAAAATTATCTTTAGATTTAAAGCTTAATAGCTCTATCAAAGATTGTTTTACTTAATATTCTATATTCTTAAACTGGCAAAGTTAACATTTTTACATTTATGTAACCTGAGAAATGTAAATCAAGATGCTTATTAAGAAATACAGATCAAAACGTGTTAAGGGTGAGTTCCATGGGCCTACCCTTTTCTGTTTAAGAGATTTACTGGTATCTAATCATAACATGTGGACTCTCCAGTTGAGCTTAGAAACCCCTGGCTTTTCTTTTGTTGGGTTGTGATAGGATGGAATTTATCCCTTCCACCTCCAGCAGCACTGTAAAAAGCTTCCTGTTGGTCCTCACAAAGTATTTGCTAAATGCAGTAACTTTCAAAGCCTACTTTTCCATTTTCTCCTGCCCTTGTTGTAAGTTATGTTAGATTCAACTGTACTGTTCCGTACCAAGTGAAAAAAAAAATGTTCAGACCCCAAGAATGACAGACTTACATTTGAGCCTAGCATCTGTGACCTGTACTGCTCTCATTTGGGGGCTAAGATGCAATGCAGTTTCCTTGCCCATTTTATCCAGTGACAGACACATTTCCCATGATAATCTCGGCCCTTGTTGCAGGTGTCAGAGAGCTTAGCGCCCATCCTGCCCCTTCAGTATGTCTGTGCTCCTGACAGTGAACACACGCTACTGGCAGCCCCTGCGCAGTTTCTCCTGGAGAAGTTCCTTCAGCATGCCTCATTCAAACTCTTCCCCAAAGCCATCTGTAACTTCAGGAGCCCTGTGTTGGCCATTGACTGCTACCTTAACATTGGACCAGAGGTAAACTTTAGGGGGAGTGGGCTAGTACTGTGCCTTACCTGCTTCCATCTATTTCTTTCCCATTTTAGCTTCCATTTGAAAGCTCAAATGGAGACAAAAAAGGAGCCTGTGACAGTCTTTTATGCGAAGGCTCACAGAATATGTGATGGCAGCTTTCCCTCCCCATCCTTATTTCACCTCTCCACAATAAGCCAGTGAACACTCAAAGCTTAGCTCAGAAGTCAACTCTGTGAAGAAGCCTACCTCAGTTGGGCAGAATCAGTTGCTGCTCTTCCCTATCGTAACATGTATCGGATAATATTTTAATCATGTGATGTTTCCCCACAAGACTGAGAGTTCCTCAGAGGCGCACCAGGCCTCAGCCACTGTTTTAGGCTTATACGAGGAGCCCAGTGATTCCTGAACAATGTAAGGTGCCATGGGAGACCATGAGAAGCTGTCACTTCCACTCCTGGACTTCTTTCTTTTCTATTATTTCCTTCTTTTTCATTCTTTCGCCTCTCTTCTTCTCTTTCCCTTTGTCTCAAATTCTCCATCAGTTTCAGTTTTTAAAAAATGTTCTGCTTGCACCTTTAGGCTCTGACCATTGACGGCCTTCAGGACTTTAAGGGCTTCTGCCACTAAGCTTTCCCTTAGGATTATCAGTATTGTTTTTAAATATTCTATTCAATAACAATATATCACCTTGTAAAGAATTTAAAATAAGAGATACAAATTAGAAAATAAAATCACTTGTACTGCGAATAACAACATTTGGGTGTCCATTTCCTTCTAGGCTTTTTTCTTTTCAGATATTGACAACCTCTTAAACTGAAATCCAACTATATTCAATTTTGGAAAGTGATTTTTTAAAATTTAACAGTGTAAACATTTTACATTTTCATTCTTATGAGATTTCAGTAATCTAGACTATGGGTTAGACCTTACAAACCATCAGCTGTAATAATGCCTTTCATGGCATCTGTATAAGTTGCGTGTCTAGCTCAGGTCTCCCGATTCCTCTACCCAGGATCCAGGGCTGTAGGTATTGGACACCAAAATATCAATACCACCTCTACTCACAGCAGCTAACACTCAATGTCAGTGTTTATATTAATTCACAAAATACTCTTATGAAATAGGTACTACTATCATCTCTACAGACAAGGAAGCTGAGGTATGGTAAAATGAAGGAAACTGCTCAGTGTCAAACACAGCTTCTAAACAGAGTAACCAGTATTTGAATCCAAGCAGTCTGGCCCACACTTTCAGCCATTCCATCATTCTCAAGGTTTCCCAACTATCTTATTCATTTCCCTTTAATTTTTGTGAAGTTATCTTCTGTACATGGAAGCCATATAGAGCTAAAAATTTAAATTTATGCAGTTTGAAGCTTCTACCCAATTGAAAATTTAAGTACATTTTACATGAAAAGATGATTAAAATTTTTTATTCTCATTAATGTAATCTAAACATTTACTCTTCCCTAAGTATGCTTTTGTGGAAGATAGTTTTGTTTGGTTTTTAATTTTATAGACTCTTAGATGGAGGCGCTTATTTTGTTACTTACTACCAATTTTCCATAACCATCCTATTATGAAAAATAAACAAGAGAAGCTTTAAATAAGTTAAAACTTGGCACACTAAATAGAAGAAGGTGCAAAGCTTAAATTTCAATAAAAAATTCCTCTCCTTTACCTACCCCTGAAATAAACAATGAATATGAAAAAGGAAGACACTGACTCATGCAGCTGAAGTGCAGACATTTTGCTTGCTTCTGAAATGCCCGTGCTATTTCTGCTTGGTGATTGCAGGTGGCTATATGCTACATCAGCTCCAGACCCCATTCCAGCAACGTCAACTGTGAAGGGGTATTTTTCAGCGGACTCCTCTTGTACCTCTGTGACTCTTTTGTAGGTGCTGATCTTCTTAAGAAATTTAAGTTTCTAAAAGGTAAACCAAATTTAGTATTTTGCTTGTGAATGCTATTGGTTCTCGCTGGACAAAATAAGGAAGTGAATGATATATTTTTTAAAAGCACTTTAACAATCATTTTTGCCAGTAAACCTAATACCTTGCTTTTAAGCCAGGGCCACTAGTTCTTAACTGGGGGTGGGAGGCTGAGAAATCAAGTCATTAATATACTAAGACTAAATGTAGATAAATAGCCAGATTTGTGACATTAAATATGTTTTTACCACTATTAATTTTAGAATCAATACAAGAGAAGTAATGCTTTTCATATAATCTAATTTTAATAAAAGTCAGGTTAATGAGTTTTGACAAATATGCACTATACAGAGTTAGATTTGCCTAAGAACAAACTGCAAATTAGGCATCACAAATAATCCTGACAAGATGACAAGAGGTCAGTGAAAAAAATAAGGTTCAGAATATCGTGTACAACATGCGAAAACAGGTAAAATTATGAGAACAGGTAAAATTATGTGTTATATATATACACACACCTATACATAAAACATACATCTGGAGTGGTGAGGATGTTGCCTTGCAGGGGACGTTTGCTAGTATCTGAAGATATTTTAGGTTGTCACACTGCTGCTGCTGACACACAGTGGGTGAAGCCAAGGATGCTGCTAAACTTATCCTACAAGAACAGCACCCACAACAGGGAATAATCCAGTCTTGTAGTGCTGAGATTGAGAAACCCTGCTTTACAGGGACACGTGAGAAATATGGCATGGATTTTAACATTGGTTACCACAGTGGAAGGGAGGGTGTGGTTGGGAGACTTTTCACTTTATATCCTTTCGAACTTTTGAATTCGTAATACTATACTTATTCACAATAAATAAGAAAATTAAAATGAACAATTCTGATGGGTTACTTACCTGTCGGTTCTCAGATGTGTTAGCTTAAGGGATATAATCATAGAGAGGTGGTAAGATTCTTTATCATTTCAATACCTAAGCCTAAAATGCACTTCTGCCTTTTTGCTTCTGAAGGTGCTACCCTGTGTGTCATCTGCCAAGACAGAAGCTCCTTACGCCAAACAATTGTCCGCTTAGAACTAGAGGATGAGTGGCAGTTCCGTCTCCGGGATGAGTTTCAAACTGCTAACAGCAGTGACGACAAACCCCTTTACTTTCTTACAGGACGTCATGTATGAGTTTTAGAAGAGACCAAAAATAGCAAAAGGATGCCTAGGTGGGGTGGGACAGAAACAATTATTTCGGATTTTTTTCCTTTCAAGTACAATCACTGTGGAGCAAAGTGCAACATATTTGTTCTCCAAAGAACACCCCAAATCTAACCCAAGGCTTTGGGGGCACCACTCTCCTTCAGTTCCAATTTCAGGACCTTACATTCAGGTTAACTCCACCCTAGGCAGTTATGGAATTACTTAAGACATGTTCTGCCCGCAGGGTCTGAGGAGGATATACTTTGGAGAATGAACATGGAGTTTGCATTGTTTTTTTCTACTCCACTATGTTAGGGGAGAGCTGACTCGCAGCATTACTAGCCTGAATGTGTTACGAGACTCACACCATTGGTGTGGAAATAATTGAAGATTAACGTTTGAGGCCTGAACCCTCAGTTTCTCTTCAGATCTGTACTTTGGTACAGTATTACTCAGGGGTCTGAAATGATAGAATGTAGAAAATATTTGTATTTAAAAAAAGAAGTAGCTTTTGTCTTTCTCTGCAGTGTTAGTTGAAGATTTATAATCGTATATGTATTGAAACTTTTGGCAAAATTTCCACAGGAGTTAAAAGTTTACTATTTAAACTGAACCAACCAGTAAATGCAGACCAGGCATTGTGTGCACACAGCAGCTTCTCCTTGCTTAAATTCCTTAGCTTTTTCCATTCTTTAAATATGTTTCCAGTCTCTACCATGTCTAGGAGGATTTAGAACAGTGATTAATCTTGTATAAGGAGAACCTGATTCAGTAGTTGAGCCAATTAAAAGCAGCTTTCAGCAGTCACCCCATACCCACCTATTTGGTTGGAATTAAAGCAGCTGGCACCAGCAAAGCTAAATGTCAGGCTAAGGTTCTGTGTGGAGTAGAACTAGTTTCCTTTCAGGGACTCAAGAAAAGCTTACTTTAAAAGATACACTAAATGATATTTTAGCTGCCTTATACTGACCACAACACAGAAATTGCTGAAATGGGAAATGTACCATAGAAAGACTCAGAACTGTTTTTACTTAATCCAACCAGTGATTCTTTAGTAAGGAGTAAGAAGATTCCATTAAAAGTCTCTCTGACTCATTAAAATCAGCTGGGTGTTTGTTCAGTATCAACACTAGGAGGCATACGTTTATTCTATAAATTTCTCACCATGTATTTTAATCAAAAACATTTTTAGAAAATATTCTAGAACAAACTAAGTCTATTGGAAGTTTACTCTTAAATGACTCCCGTTCTCATCACACAGTCTCTTGACATTTTTTGCAACCACTTTATCCCCACTAAAAATGGCCATTATTACTTGAATTGATGTCTTATTTGTGGTCAGAAACTACTGAGAGGGGGCCTACTAAGCCTGCATTTACTTAGAGCAAATAGTGCTAATTGACCAGTTTTATTAGCTTGTGATATCAAGGAGTTTACAGCTAGTGAAAAGATGGAATGAACTAATCTGAAAATGGTTTGCAGATCTCTTGATTTTAATATAGCTACTTATGATGCTTTAAATATATTTTGAATGAGTAATTCCTTTAAACCCCATTTTTAATTATCCTTCAAAGAGGATTTGCCTTTATATATGCTTTAAAAATACACCCTAATTTTATAGAACAGCAGAATTTTTGGCAAAGAGGTACGTTTTGAAGCAAGATGATTTAGATATGAATGTATTTCAGTTCCTGTTTGGTTGAAAGGGCCTAATGTAGATGGTATCAAGAAACCCACTGTTTGTGCAATATTCCAATAATATTTACTATAGAGGGCCAATAAAATACTTGAAATTATTCTAAAACAGTTGTACCTGGGGCAGATGGCCTCTCAGGGTTTCTTCTGGCTTTATGGCTTCATAGTCCGAAGAACATTTTTTATAGTTACTTTAGATGCAGGTACTCCATATTAATTAGGGCTGCACTCTGAAAACATCAAATGATTATAATCTCTTAAATGCTATTTAACCCCGTAGAAGAGAAAAAAAACAGAATAAAGCCAAAAGACCATCACCTCAATGATGGACGACTCAAATTGACCTGCCTATTCTTTTCAATGCCTATCTTACTAAGGTTTGGATCTTTTAAAATCACCTTATCAGTATAATTCTTTAAAGAATGTTAGGTCCTTCTCCTTTAAGGATAAAATTGCACAAGCACAGGACACCGTGATTTATTAATAGATACCTTGGTGTGTTCTGCTTCGAGCCTTGCCATCCCTTAGAACATTGTGGTATGAATGTGTCCTCTAGGCCTCCATAATTAACCTATAGACCTGTTGAACTTTGCCATGTGTGACAGTTCACACAGGTTAATACTGAATGTAAACTAAAATTAGAATGAGAATTGTTGTATTTGATGTTTTGGGGGGCTGTAATTTATGCAATTGCTTTCTGTGGTTTTTAGAAAAGGAGGCACCTGTGTTATTTTATTACTGTAAAATGTTCTTAACCAAAATTTGGTGAATTTCACTAGTCAGTCTACCTCACATTTTTGTTTATGATTCTAAATTGTCTTAAGTTGTGTCTACAATATGTTCTTGTCCTTCCATTTAATTTGGTAAATATTAAAATTCTCTCACACTCAAAGTAAGTTTGTCTTCTTTAAACTAGTTTTCTGGTATATTCACAAGTGAATGAGCTCCCTGACTCTTGACAATATCCAAGAAAGGCTAGAAGTCCACATATCACAGGTTGGATGACTCTACAATTCTACTATCATGGCATGAGTCCACGAAAGTGATAAATAACTGAATGAAAATATGTAGCCTCTACAAAGATACACACACATAAAATACCTACACATATTGCCCATTGCAGAGTTCTAAATTATAGACCACAGATCTAGAAATGAGTATTAAAGAGATGTCAGAAATATTCATGTACGTATATCCCCAAACTTTAATTTTATAAATGGCAACTGTACTGACTTTGGTGTCCTTAGAAGCAGAATTTTGAGTTGCTAGAACTGTGTAGTATGACATAAGGTGTTAACCTCCAATTTATTACTAAACTCTACCTAATTCTACCAACTATTGAGAATAACTGTTGTTCCAGAAAAACGCCATTCAATTCTATTATGCAGAGTGCTAAAATAATCATCTTTGATATAGAACCATCAAAACACTCTTCTAGGCTAAAGGCCCCTGTTACCTCGGGAGGCGCAATAAATATTTGTAAGTATGATGATTCAGGAGCAAGTAGAAACTGCCAGTGTTCCACTACATATCCCAAAGCAGCTGCCTTGGAAAAACTAAAAGCTGTGAAACTGTGCTGTATCCTTGTATTCAACTTCCTAAAGCCGCAATAGTATCCAGGGAAGAAACATTCCTCAGAATTCTTTAGTCATGGAAGCTGGCCCTGTACCCTCTGTCGGGCACAACTGATTTCACAGGTTGTTTTGAATTTCTGTTGATTTTTATAGTGAATTTATGTAGTAACATATATTGTTTTTACTTTGTGGCAAATTAAAATTTCATTCTGACTAAATAATAAGCATGCTTACACGTTATTTTCATTCATTTTCAATTTAAATAAATGTCATACACGCATCTAGTAGATGCACTGCGCTCAAACTCGTAACTTTTGCATTGTGCCCGACAGAGAGTTAAGTTTCCTCTGGGTCTAAGAGAATATTGCCAAACACTGAAACCCTGGTGTCACTGAAAAAGCCATCTCTATAGATCATGATTCTACGAAGGGCCTCTGAGGCCAAGGAAATAACCCATTCACACAATAAATTCCTTGTATTCTTAACTGTCAAGTACTGAGCTAAGGAATGCATCTACTTCAGTGGCTATGACAACAGATGGAATAAGTTACAAGAAAGAAAAAGCAACAACATTAAGTTATTTTCTGACCACCTCTTTGTTCTGTAAATAGTCCAATGTATTTTATTTTTACTAGAAGGGTGGAGGGATTGTTATAAGACAGTCTTCCCTTTATCTGCCAGATGGCCCAAGAGTCATGAGAACCGGTAAAAGATGTACTACATCTGTATCACTATCCCAGAAATTAGCTCAGCAACCTTAACCTGGTGAAGCATGACTAGACAGGAATATGGCTATATTTCTATCCAAATGCCCTAGCTCGGAAGCCATGCAAAGTCAGCAAGAACAATTAAAATATCTCTGCAGGTCTACTGCACTTACTATGTTATGATAGTCAGGCTTTTAGTAGATACACCAAGTTCATTATTCTAGATTATGAACTGGTAAAATAATGACTTTTATAATTCTTGCAAAATAAAATCACTGCATGTCCATGCAGACAAGTGCATAACCCATAAAATCCCACAGTTCCTGTCTATACTGTGGTCCCTACAATGTCTATATACTAGACATTTTTATAATGAACCAACAACTATTCAAGGGCAGCTGACAAAAATTTATAGGCACCTTTATATAACCAGCAATTACAAAACCAGCCTCTTCTGAAGTTGGACTGCAGCCATTCGTGCATACTCACCGTGTCCACTACTGCCTCCACCTCTCTGTAGAGACCACTCTTCTTTTTATAACATCACTCTTCAGCCTTCAATTGTGCTGTGACAGTGTTGACCATTCTTTGATTCTTAAAACTCTTCCCTCGGACATACCTTCTCAGGTACTTTGAGACTCTTAAATGATGGTGTTCCTCACAACTTTCTCCTACCCTCTCATTTTATAAACCCCAAGATGGTGAGCTCTTGTAAACCTTCAAATAAATAAGTTTTCTTAATTCAAACTTCTCCCAAACTCTAGATTAACATATCCAATTATATATCAAGTAGGTATCTCCACTTGGAGAATCTCCCAGCCACCTTAAAATCTTTATCAAAACGGAGCTCATCCTTCTCCATCCAATCTTCCCAATATAATTCTCCAGTAGTCCCGTCTCGGCCAATCCAAATCAAGACTCCAATTACCCTAGATTCTTTGCCATGATTCCTCTCTGGTCAATTATCAAGTCACATCAATTCTTCCATTGTGTCTTCTCAAAGTTTATCCATCTCCTCATCTTCATCCATACATCATAGCTTTATTAGTGCAGCATTTCGAAGGTTTTCAGAGACGGCTATAGTAGTCTCTTAATTATCTTCGAAGGTCCAGATTCTTCACTTATAAACTCTACCTCATAAGTGTTATCATGATAACTAAATAAAATAATGCAGCACCGCACATAGCAAAAACTCAAGTGTTAAATATTAATACTATTCTTAGAGAAATTTTAAAAGTTATTTGAGGGGCTGTGTCTTCAATATAAACATGAAAATAAACTGTTTTCCTAGTAATGGTAACATCTAAACCAACCAATCAATATATCCTCTCTACCCCCAGGTTCCCTTGAAACCACCAAGGTTGGCTCCCCAAAGAAGCATACTATGGCTTATATGGAAATTGGACCTGTATTATGAGATTAACAGTTACTATAGCATCTACACTATACCCCAAAATTTCAACCTGTTTTAAAACAATTATGGTCCCTTGTCAGGCAAACAATGAGACCAGGCATAACTACAAGAGTCTCAAGCCCAAAGGAAAACAAGAATGTCAAAAGTCAGGTCATCATGATAAATTAGAGGAAAGTATTTACACTGCCTTATCGTTATACCCTAAACAAAAAGTATAGAATGTTACACCACTCTATAAATTTAAAAAGTATACATCTATAGGAGGATAAATGTACATCTGTCTGTTAATTTTAAAGTCCTAACTTTTAGCCATTTTTAATGGAGGTATGATAATCTCAGCTCATAAAAATACTCTATGTTAATTCATAGTTGTGCTTTATTCTTGGGCTGTGGCTCTTTATGTCTTTATACTCTCATACAAAGATTTTGCCTTTTAATAGAGAGAAAGTTCAGTAGTTGTTGCTGACATACTGATCCTTTGGCAAACTGGTGAAAACTACCCTTTTTAAGAAGTCAGTGTTTTAAATCATTTTCCAAGGTATTAAACTTAAGAAACTCCCTGAAAAAACACAAATGACAACACACCATTATCACATTTACCACTTAGAAAAAGCTATCAAGTATTTTATTATTTTACTCTACATTATATACAAGTCATAAAAGGCCACAGCAGTTTTTCAACATATAAACCCTTTAAAAGTAGAGGGCATTATGAAGGATTGACAAGTATCAAAATGAAGTCCAGTAATGAGGGCATATACTCAGTGTAGTATTTCTGAGGAATAACAAAGCAGATACCAAGTCATCAATACTTAGCTTGCAACTATTCCACAGGTTTTTATAAACCTCTTTGGGATTTGTTAACTGCCTAAGTGTACCCAGTTGACATTTATTTTAAGAAGTGAAACCAGAATGAAAGAATAAACTTTAGAGGGTACCTTCCTAATTTTAGTCACTTATAGGTCTCCAGAGGGAAGCTTCAATTATTATTATTTTTTTTAATAGCTTTTTTTTTTTAATTGGGGAACAGTGTGTTTTTCCAGGACCAATCAGCTCCAAGTCGAGTAGTTGTTTCATTCTAGTTGTGGAGGGCGCAGCTCAGTGGCCCATCATGTGGAGATTGATGTTATGAGCACTTCACTCTAACCAACTGAGCTAACTGGCTGCCCCAAAAAGCTTCAATTATTTACACTTCCACGTCTTTCTACCATCAAGAATAGGAAAGGGAGAAATGGAAGGAAAAGCTCAATATTCCAATTCCTCCTGCTCATTTGGCCCTTTGCTTTTTGGTGGGGGTTCCTTCAAAGTATATTTCAGGCCCTTAAAGAATTAGCTTTGAATTCCTAAACATGTAATATTGCACCCTCCTTGAGTAATAACTCAAAAACATTGGTTTCTACTCTGTGAAAATGCAATCTTTATAACTGGTATCAGCATATCAATATAAAAAAAATACAGTACCAAACTACACTGGTATATTTCCATATTAAGAACTTCAAAATATACTTATCACTGAGACCATAGTCCTTGCATTAGTTTTCAGTCCACTATGAACAATTATCATTATCTGCTGCATGTAAACATGTCTAAATAACTATAGATAAAATACATTAATCATAAATTTCTGTAAAAGATAATAAAATATCTTCTTTATAAAACAAAACAATAAGCTATTACTGCATTGTTTCCAATTTTATGAAAATGGAACAACCTTATGGTTGTTGCCGTCCTGAGTTCATTGTAACAAAAATGGCCCTAGTTCCTGGTTAAAGTCAGCAACCAATCCACTCTTCAGTAGATGTCTTCTAGTATTGTAGGCAAGAATTTGTTTTAGGTGCTATTTTGTCCATTAATAAAATTATATACCAGAAACTGACCAGTGCCACAGTACTGTGTTGCAAACAGTTTTCCATCAGGAGTGGGATCTGAGAAAGCAATTTCTTCTTTACTCAAATATGAGCCATATATAAAGTTACTCCTATTAAAAAAAAAGGGGGGGAGGGGTAAAAGGGTAAAAAATATATATATTATTTTTAATAATTAAAATTATAAAAACCTGTCAAATACAATCTGATTTTCTTAGACTTTTTAGGTAATGTTGTATATTCTAAAAATTATTGAAAATAATTGTTCATAAAATATTATTAATAATCTGAGATAAAAAAGTATTTATGAAAGCAACAATGGTTTTAAAAACATTCCCCCAACACCTTTTCATGATAGAAATAACAACTCAGAGTAGAAGGAACTTGATCAACTTGATAAAGACTAGCAAGGAACATCAAAGTTAATGGTGATAGACTGAAAACTGTTCCCGGGAGATCAGGAACAAGGTAAGGCTATCTGTACATGCATCTCTACTATTCAACAATGTACCACAAAGTCTAGCCAGGGCAATTAAACAAGGAAAAGAAAGAAAAAGCAACCAGACTGGAAAAGAAGTAAAACTATTTTCTCTTTTTGGCGATGACATGATCTTGTATAAAAAAGTCCTAAGGAATTCACACACAAAAAACTATCAGACCTAATTAAAAGTGAGTTCTGCAAGGTTACAGGATAGAAGATAGATATTATAAAATTAACTATATTTCTATATACTTGCAATGACTCCAAAAATGAAATTTAGAAAATGTCCATTTAAAATAACATCAAAGAATAAACACTTAGGATTAAATTTAACAAAATAAGTGCAAGACCTGTAAAATAAAAATTATAAAGCATTGTTGAAAGAAATTAAAGGAGGCTTAAATACAGAGGAAGCCAAATAAAAGTATGCACATTTTAAAAAAGAAAAAATTGTATTAAAATTGTGATAATATATACCAATATCAAAACATGAATACAAGATGGCACCCCCCGGTAGAAAGTCATCCTATGTTTATGAATCAGAAGACTTAATATTGTTAAAATAGCATTACTCCCCAAACTGGTAATTCTGGCTTCTTTGCAAGAGTCACTGAACAGTCAAAAGAACTTGAAAAAGAACAAAGTTGGAGAACTGACACTTCCTTATTTCAAAACATACTACAAAGCTACAGTATTCAAGACAGTGTGCGGCTGGCATAAGAACAGACCAATGGAACAGAACTGAGAATCCAAATATAAACAAAACTTCACACTTATGGTCAATGATTTTGACAAAGGTTCCAAGACCATTCAAAAGGAAAGAATGGTGCTGAGACAACTGGCTATCCACACGCAGAAGAATAAAGTTAGATCCTACTTTACACCATACACAAAAATGAACTTAAAATAGATCAAAGACCTAAATGTTAAGAACTAAAATAATAAACTCTTGTAAAAAAAATACAGGCAAATCTTTGTGGCACTGGATTAGGAAATGTCTTCTTATATATGACACCAAAAACACAAATGACAAAAAGATTTATAATTTGGAGTTCAAAATTAAAAACTTTTGTGCTTCAAAAGACATGAAGATGTTGAAAAGACAACCACAAAATAGTAAAAATTATCTGTAGATCATGTATCTGATAAGGGACTTGCCTCCAGAATACATAAAGAGCTATTACAACTCAACAAGAAAAAGATAAATAAACCAATTTAAAAATAGACATAGGGGGCCAGCCAAGTGGCTCAGTTGGTAAAGAGTGCGAGCTCTGAGCAACTGGGTTGCTGGTTCGATTCCCACATAGGCCAGTGAAATGAGCCCAAGCTGAGCTGCCAACAGGTGGCAGGGTGGCTCGGCTGGTGAGAGCACGTGCTCCTAACAACAAGGCTGCCTATTCAACTCCCGCATGGGATGGTGGGCTATGTTCACCCACAACTAAGACTGTACAAGGCACCTTGAGCTGAGCGGCCTCGAGCTGCCAACGGGCAGCCAGATGGTGACTGGACTTGGAGCTGAGCTAGCTGCACCCTCTGCAACTAAGATAGAAGGACAACAATTTGGCTGTTCCCCTTCCCCAGCACTGTTCCCCTTCCCCAATTCCCCAATAAAATCCTTAAAAACAAAAAAGGGACATGGGATTTAGATAAGCATTTCTCTAAAGAAGATATACAAATGGCCAATAAGCACATAAAAAGATGCTCAACATATAGCCATTAGGGAAATGTAAAGCAAAACCACAATGAAATGCCACTTCACACCCACTAAGAAGACTAAAATTAAAAAGACAATAACAAGTGAAGTTGAGGATGTGGAGAAATTAGAACATTCATACATTGCTTGTGGGATTGTAAAATAGAGCAGCCACTCTGGAAAAGTTTGGCCATTTCTCAAAATGCAACAAAGTTACCATATGGGCCAATGACTCTCTATTCCTAAGTATATACCAAGAGAAATAAAAATACACAAAAATTTGTACATGAATGTTCATAGCATTATTATTCATAATAGCTAAAAGGTGGAAACAAGTCAAATGTTCATCAGCTGATGAATGGATAAATAACATGTGGTATATTATTTGCAATAAAAAAGGAAGGGCACACACTGATACATTCTACAACATAGATGATCCTTGAAAACATGCTAGGTGAAAGAAACCAGTCATAAAAAGTTGTATATTATAGATATCCATTTATCCAATATGTTCAGAATAGGCAAATCCATTGAGACAGAAAGTAGATTAGCAATGTTCAGAACCTGGGGGAGAGGGAAATGGGGAATGACTGCTAATGAATATGGAGATTTTTAGGAGGAATGACGGAAATGTCCTAGAATTAGATGGTGGTGAAGGCTTCACAGCCTTCTGAATATACTAAAACCCACTAAATTGTATACTTTAAAAAGATTAATTTTATGCTATGTAATATCTCAATACAGCTATTATTTTAAAAAAATATTTTTAATTTAGCCAGGAGATAGACTATTAGTAGCATTTTCATAACATAATCTTAACAAGGTGAGCGAGCGGAGCACACAAGAAGGATCAATGAAAGAAAAAAAGTAAAAACTCTATGTGGTTTAACAGGAAGCTTATGGTGGCAATCTTGCTATCACAGAACAAATACAATGGCTATACTGTTTTATGTTTTTATAAACTAGAACAATCTTATGGTTGTCACGAAACCTAAATTTACAAGATTTAAAAGAAGAGACAATATCCTCATTTAGGATATTATTTAATCCGTTGCATTTTCCAGGTTTAGTTCAGAAAGAGCTAAAAACAGACCTGCCACTTGTCATGGAAAGGGTGGGCAGACCTGATCCCTTCTCAATCACTACTCAGTGATAAAATAAGTGGGAGAAACCAGAAACACATTAAGGCTCGAGATTCCTAGAGCCTTAGGATCTCACTTAAAACAATGATGGATTACTCTGAAAGCTATACCTTCAGATAGTAGACAAGGATTCTATGAATAAACAAAAACAAGAGACTGAACTAAAAACCTCATTTATGTGATTGATTTTAACCTCCTCCATTAATCCTTTAAAGCAAAGGTACTTTAAAGGTACTTTAAAAAAAAAACATGCGATTTGAGTCTTTTCCTCTACATCTTTCATTAAGAATCAAATGACAAAAGCAAAAAGAAAAGCTAATAAAAGACTTAGATAATTTACAAATAATATTCAGACAAATTGTCCTAAAAGCTAAACTCTCAAGAAACTTCCCACATTTATTTTTGTTGTCTTTAAAATTCTCCAATATCAAACACAGTTTGAAATAAGTGGGTTATTTTGGCCTAATCATAGTTACAAATAAGTAATTTTAAATGGTTTAATAATATTTAACCAACAGTGCTTTCTTCCCTCTCAGATTAACTTCACATAAAGTACTTACAGATCCAATACACTGACAATTTTATAAAAATTTTAAATTAATATAAAGGTTATACATTTAAGATTAATTAAATGCTGGTCTTTACACTAAAACTCTGCTTAAATCCTAAACTACTGGAAAGGAGTTGTGGGATTACATTCAAGTTACCTTAGGCATTCAATCATGCGAGAAGCAATTTTCTTCCGACGCATCATGCTGAATACCCATATTCGACTGATCCCACAGATTGCAGGCTCTGGCAATGTTGAGCAGCACCAGGCTTTTTGCCTTTCAAATCTGACTTTTTCTTCTTCTGACCTGATAACTGGAAGTTTCTCTTCTATAACTCTATAGCCCTATAGGTATCAAAATTGGAAAACATTTTAAAGTGAGAAAATTACTTAGCAATTATCTAGTACTGACCTTAGCGAGGAGGTAACTACATTTGTCTGGCTTCTATTAACTATGGGGACCATTTATGCTTTCATTCTCATTTTAGGAAATAGACCTGGATCTATATTGTTTTAATTCACACTTAACTAGTTACATGACCATGAGAGGAAGTTACTTAAGCTTTGGGTTCCTTACCTATTAAATTAAAAATATCCATTTTGTTCAGAGAATTGTTGAGAAATTAAATAAGGTAATACATACAAAGCACCTTGTCATCATACTTGACCCATAATAGGAACTGAATGTTCGTTTTCTCTACCTCCCACATTGCAAGGACCAGTAAAAGTACATGTTAAGAACTCAGCAGGGGGGCGGCTGGTTAGCTCAGGTAGTTAGAGCACAGTGCTCATAACACCAAGGTTGCGGGTTCGATTCCCACATGGGCCACTGAACTGCGCCCTCCACAACTAGACTGAAGACAACTACTTGACTTGGAGCTGATGGGTCCTGAAAAAACACAATAAAAAGTAAAAAAAAAACAAAAAAAAAAACTCAGCAGTCATTAACAACTGTTACTGTGATTGCTGCCATTGTTCTAGGGTTCACAGCCATGCGGGAACTAGGATGAGGGATGGCAGAGTAATCAAGAATTTAGAAAGGTCCTTTCCTCACACTCCCATCTTAAAAAAAATAATAATAAAGTGCTTTAAAAAACATACATCTTGGGCCAGCCGAATGGCTCAGTTGGTTAAGGGCTTGCTCAAAAGTGTGAGCGCTGAGCTACAGGGTCACCGGTTCGATTCCCACATGGGCCAGTGAGCTGCGCTCAAGCTGAGCTGCCACTAAATTGCCAACAGGTGGCAGGATGGCTCAGCTGGTGAGAGCACGTACTCCTAACAAGGTTGCCTGTTCCAGATGGTGGGCTATGCCCGCCCACACAACTAATGGCTGAACTGGGCACCCTGAGCTGAGCTGCTGCCTGGGTGGCTCAGGGGATAGAGCAAGCGCTCTTAACAACGAGGCTGCTGGTTCGACTCCTGCGGGAGATGGTGGCTACGCCCATCCGCGACTAAGATTGAACACAGCACCTTGAGCTGAGCGGTGCGACTGGACTTGGAGCTGAGCTTGCTGCGCCCTCCACAACTAAGATTGAAGGACAACAACTTGGCTGTTCCCCTCCCCCAATTCCCTATAAAATCTTTAAAAAAAAACCATCTCTACCAGTCTAGATGCAAAAAAGAACACAGCCAGTGTTCTGATGGAACCTGATATAAAACTTAAAGCAATCAGACAACACATAAATAAGAATTAACAACAACAACAAAAAGCAAGCATTACAAAGCTATCTTCTGGCATAAACACTTCTACAAGTCATTTCTGGAACTAGGTAAAACAGAAAAAAACACCAGGGTTTGCACTATGTAAAATTAACTCAATTTTAATATGGCAAACTTTTATGAGTTAGTCATTTTATATCAAATTTATATCCTCAAACTACCTTACCAGCTACTGATTTAAATCAATTTTTTATAAATAGCAAGATTCATAAAACTACACAATTTCAGGCTGACTATTCTTTAAAAAATAGTTAATCATACGGAAATCAACTCACACAGACTTATTTTGACTTTTTACTTTATTAGAAATTTTATGACAAAGCACATTTACAGGCAACTATTAGTATACTAAAAGATATCAACTGAACAGAAGTTAAATACAATGTGCATTGAATTCATCAGCAACAACTCAGCTGAAAATGGGGTACGCCTCAAAGCGAGCATGATTAGGGAGTCTTCTGTTCTCTTAAATTGGTCTCTTAAGTTGTTACTGCTTAAGTCTTATAATGTGAACATATCCCTTTTACTGTGATTCTATTGTTTATTTTCTGTACAATTTGGATCCTAAATACAAGCCAACTCCTTGTCTAGAGCTCAACCAAAAGAGTGGTGATCTATCCCAGAGGTAGGCAACTTTTTATAAGGGGCCAAATAGTATTTTAGGCTTTGCAGCCCACCTGCTCTCTAATAACTACTTAACTCAGTCTTGTAGTGTGAAAGAAACCATAAATAATATGTAAGCAAATGAGTGTGGCTGTGTTACAAAAAAACTTTATTTATAAAAACAGGCTGGATTTTGACCTGGAGCTATAATTTGCCAACCCTTGATTTATTCCAGTGCTGAAGGGATTAATTGAGACAGACATTACATTAGTATCCAACATGGAAAGTTCCTGAACAAAATTTAACAGTACTTTTGATTTACAGAATTTTTATCTTACATACTTGAGAAACTAATTCTCATTGAAAATACGGCTCCACTGTAGTGAAGAATTACACACAGGAATTCTTGCATTCACAGTCTTCCTTACATAAAATGTTAATAAATTCACTAGGATTATGTTATTCAAGATTACACAGTAAACTCTTTAAACATCAAACTACATATGAACACTTTAAAAATCACTTACCCATTGGATATGTTCTGCAATTAGGCAGCCAACTACTTTTTTGTCATTAGAAATAAAGAGAAGTGTTTTAGTTCTGGAATAGCACATTAGTGGAGCCTGTTGGAAACCTAAATCATTATCAACCATCTCTCTAATCTCGTCAACCTGCCAAATAAAGAACAGTATTTTTTAACAATGAAAACATTTGTATTTATGTACAAATATACTATTTCAATTCAATAAGTTAAGTATAACATTCCAAGTAGTACATCCTCTAACAAGTTCTTTTGACTGACTATGCTAACCAATAACTGTTTTTCAAGTCCTGAGGACCAATTTGCAAAATGAGAGAACTAGAGAGTAATGCCAAGCCCAGTGTCTAGGGAACAAGAGAAGTGACAGCTCCTACAATAGGCAATAAGAATATTAAGGCTTCCTATTAGAAGCATCATGGGTTTGCGAATTAGAAAGAACTTCACTGGAACCTCAGCCAAAGAAGCTGCTTTTATTCCCAAGCCTTAACTCGTACTTTAATCAGTAAATGGAAATGGGCACAGAGGAAAGAAATACATGTTTACTCCTTTATCAACCATTTAAAGACCAGATATTATGCAAAGCACTTTATGAATATTATCTCACTTAAATCCAGTATCTCTTGGTTGTCTATGGTTCCTCACTTTACACATGGAAGAAATAAAATTCAAAGTTAAGTAACTCTCCCATGTCAGATACTGGACATCTAGAAAGCCAAGGAGCAGGGATTTGAACCCCTAATGTTAATGTGGCATCGAATTGCTTTTTCTAGTTTACCTCCTAGAACTGTAGTCGAGGTCAAATATGATAAGCTCAAACTTTTATAGACACTCGAAGTTGAGATTTTTGTAGGCACTTAAACATTAGTTCCTTCCCCAGTTAAAAAATAATCTGCAAGTACTCAGTCCAATAAATATGAATTTGTGTCACTAAGTTTAAAATGCAAATAACCACTATGAGAATTAAGTATTCATACCTCTGACATGCAGAATACCATATCCCTTATTCAGTAATGAAAACTCAAATCCTTCTAGTCCTGGACAGTTTTTCACAACAGAACTCCTGATTTGGTTCCTAAAGACAAATTACTCACAATTGCCTAGATTTTCATTTTTAACCTGTTATGGGTTACTAACTAGTATAATAACATACTGAATTATAGGTTACTAAGATTTTACCCTGAGAAACTACAATGAAGAAATTAGCATTTACTGAGGATTCTTAGTAATAAAAAAGTCTGGATGTCACATATGGTAGTGTAGCAAAGTTTCCACTGTGCATTTCCAAATGATCATAGTTGGAATTCTAAAACTTCCATAATTTAATTTCCATTTAGTCAATCATTAATCTAACATTAATTCAACAAGTATTTGTTTTTGTGCAAGGATCAATGTTTCAAATACAAGACAGGTGGCATGTTTACATGTCACTCTAAATGTTACTGTCTATACTTGTTAGGCAGTGGGGGGCTTATTTGGGTATTGGGATTGTCCAGTCACATAAACAGTATTATCTAAAAAGTCAGGAACCACAGGATGAACTTTAAGTAGAATGTTAGATAAATTTTCAACTAATCAGTTCAAACTGTTTTCCTTCAATCTCCCCTTCAGATGAAGTATTCCTAAATTTAAAGAGGCCCAACTGTTAATCCAAAAAAAAAGTACAATAAATTTTTTTCCTTGTATTTCTAGACATTTTGGACACACTCTAGTGTAATTAAGTTTGTCAGATGAACAACCAGACCTATTGCTTTACATTATGAGGCAATCCTGAAAGCATCTGGAGGTTGAAGAAAAACATTTTGAATGTATTACTTGAAATGTAATTAATGTATTATTTAAAAATAAATGTATCCTATGGTTTCCTGTCTTTTAAGATACTCTATATATTGGGCCAGCCACGTGGCTCAGTTGGTTAAGAGCTTAAGAGATGAGCTCTGAGCAACAGGGTCACCGGTTCGATTCCCACATGGGCCAGTGAGCTGCACCTGAGCTGAGCTGCCGCTAAACTGCCAGCAGGTGGCAAGATGGCTCAGCTGGTAAGCACACATGCTCCTAATAAAAAGGTTGCCTGTTCCAGATGGTGGGCTACGCCTGCCCGCAACTAAAGACTGAACAGGGCACCTTGAGCTGAGCTGCTGCCCGGGTGGCGAGGGGGATAGAGCGTGCGCTCTTAACAACAAGGCTGCCGGTCTGACTCCCGCATGCGATGGTGGCTATGCCCACCCACAACTAAGATTGAACACAGCACCCTGAGTTTAGCAGCGCGACTACAGCTGAGTTTGCTGAGCCCTCCACAACTATATGATTGAAGAACAACAACTTGGCTGTTCCCCTTCCCCAATTGCCCAATAAAATCTTAAAAAAAGGAAGATACTCTATATAATAAAATGGTTCCAGATATCATTATCTCTCTGGTTCATTTCTGTGAACCCTTAAAGTACAGAATTATAAGTTGGACTAAAACTTGGCTCATACTAAATATGAGGATTTTAAGTTTTCTACATTCTATTTATAAATCAGTATATATCTTTTTTCTCTTAACATTACATGCCTACATCATGTTTAATTTCAGGATTACTATGGCCTACTACTGGATCCCCATCTGCAGTAAGTTTTTATTCAGAAATCTATTCTCAGAATGAAACTTTACATTTGTTCATTTTAATTTCTAAATTATTATGATTCAAATTTTAATTCTAATTCTTGGAATCACTTATGTGGCATTATTAATTAACTAGCATGCCTTCTATACCAATACTCAAAATTATTGATAATACGGGACAGTGATCAAGTTACTAAAAATTCATTTCACATTTGCTAGACACACCATAAAGTTTAAGCATAATTTTTCGGTTGGGTTGTATTCTTTAAATGCTTATTTCTTGTTTTCAGAACTGGTGTTTAAATGTGCTTTGCTAGCAATGCGTTATTCTCTTAAAATTAGCTACAAATTTATTTTATCTATTCTATATGAAATTTCACTAGAAATTTACCTTTTTCAGAGCATACTTTGGGTCTTCAGGAAGAACCATTATTATCCTGCCATCAGGATATTCAGCCAGAATTCTTTCTTTCTTCCAGCCCTAGGTATTTTAAAAAAATTGAATTTTATGTACATTTCATTCATCATATTCACATACAAGAAAAGTACATGTGTCTAAAAATTGCAAACATGGAAAAATATGTGCTCATTAATGTTTAATGACAAGATAAATAAGCTATTTTGTTAAGCATACAATAGGTACAATGCAAGCTAATTTCTTTATAAAACTGCTTACTCAGAGACACAAGAATATTTCTAATTTATCATTTCCCATTTTAAATTAATTCACACACCAAAAGCAAGCCCCTTAAAGTCAGTGATTCCCAGAACCTAAAGGATAACTCTCCCAGTTTCTTGATAAAAGAATTAAACTTCTATTATATTTTTTTGGAACATGGTTACCTCCACAAACACACACTCATGGTTTTATGTCTGGCATGCCAAAGACCTCCAGGAGGTTTTAAATGAACTGATTTGCATGCAGTAGTCCAATATGTAAGGATAAGTGTTTATTCTTATTGATCACAACTATCAAAGTCACAAGAAGGAGACTATAAAAATATAACTACCTTCTAAGAATCTAATAGGGAAGGAGAGGCTACGTTGTGTGTATCTGAAGTTAAACATACTCAAAAAAAGAGAGGTAATAAACTCTTCTTCAGATCCACACTCGTGGTGATTAATGAGCAGAACCTGCATGAAAAAAAAAACAAAACAAAAGCCACTTAAATCTAGGAGGTTGGGACTGAATCAAAGGTTAAAACTAGGAGCTTTGAAGTTAGAAATTAGAAACTAAATCTGAATTATATCCAAATCTGAATAAAGGCATTAAAGATATCACCACTTTAAAAACAAATTTATGTTAATATCTTATTTTTGGGAAAAGCTTTTTAAATAAATCTATTTTCCATAAAATGAAAATGGAGATTTTTAATTTTAAAAATTACACTACAAATTCAATAAAGAACTAAAATTTAAGTAACCCCAACTTATAAGTAATACTTCCTGATCTGAATTATCTAACGATGATTTGATAAGCTATTTTCCTATTATCTTTAAAAACAAAAATACTGATCTAATGTCATTATATTGCACTATAGGCGCTAAATTATTTTGCTTTATTGACTTTTTAGTACAAAACTTTCTCTTGAAAAAACTTGAGACTTGCATGTTCATGGAGAAAATTTTATCGCAATTAGGTTTGACATGATTTTACATTTTAAATATGATCCTGTTTCTTCATGTACATATTTAAGAAGTAGGAATTGCAAAGGACAGAGTTACTACTACTTAGGTTTCTAGTATTCATGAAGACAGCATATGTTAGTGAAAAGTTTTTATGAGTTTGGAGTAAAAACTCAGGATTTAAATCCCTGTTCTTGGTAGTCACTAAGCTATAGGGCCTTGGGCAAATCACTGGAACTCTCCTTTTTCCTGAACTATCGAGTCATCGGGAAAGTCATGACGTATTTTTCTATGTTTTTCAATGCAAAAATGAGTCATGACTTTCCCGACGACCCAATAGATTCCATACAAAATGGTGACCATCACCTCTAGCACTTAGCAGTTAAGAGGGTTGTATTTAAGATGATTCCTCACAGAGTCACTACTCTTAGTAACTTCCACTCTGCCTTCCCATTGATATCAAACTAAGGTCAATGCACTACTCTAAGAAAATACAAGTTAATAAAGTCCCCAGCAATAAATTCAAATTGTGGACAAAGAAAACATGAAAGAACCAAGCTGGCTAATGTCTCAAATACCATTACTCATGACATTTATATGCTGCAACTGCAGTTAACATTTTCCTGGAGTCAATAATCACATGATCCTCCTGACTTGAAAGAATTTAGAGGACATGAAGTCTACTGCTTGAAATTGAAGCAGATGTGGAAGTTGATGGGAAGGGTACATTCAATTCAGAGAAATAATCAAAATGCCACAGCTCTTTTGCAAAGATATTAATTCCAATGCAGTGGATTTCCACTTCTCACCTTTAGTTCTAACATGTTACACATATCGCTCTGATAATAAGTAGTATTTTCTAAACCCCAATTTTATTTATTTTTTTTTTTATTTTTAGAAGCATTTATTTGAGCCAAACTGACCACATATGGCAGGGAACAAGATCTCAAATGCTCTCCTAAACCCCAGTTTTCTTAATTCACCCATCTGGCTGCTGAAAGGCAGAAATTATACTCATAATAGCAATCAATGATTATTTTTTGTTTCATCCTCTTGCAGTTACTCTAAGCTTTAGAGTCTAAATAATGGAAAGGACTGTTCTTTTCCCATTTAAAAAAGATAACAATTGAAAATAAAATACATTGGGTGGTGGATAGATACATTGATGTATACAATTCATCAACCTGTAAGTTTAACTACATAAATTATACCCCAATTTTAAAAGTTCATACTAATCACTTTCATAAAAGATTAAATGAGAATACCCTGAGAAATAAAACCAATAACCAGCTTTTAAACAATTATCAACAAACATTGCAAGGAAAAAAAAGACATAAGGGAATAACCTTTAGATTAAAAGAGACTTAAGAGACATACCAACCAATGTAATACATGGACCGTAATTCAAACGAACAGTGTAGAAAACTATATTTGGGGAGCTTTGAACAGAGGAGAATATTTGATATTAAGGAATTAGTTGATTTTTTTAAAGGTGTGGTTATATATTTAAATCATTTTTATGATAACATCTTTTAGAAATACATATTTTAAAATATCTACTAAAATGATAATGTGATACCTCAGGTTCACTTTAAAATAACTGGGAAGGTTGGACGAAAGAAGATTGTCCATGAATTGTTCATTGTTGAAGCTGGGTGATAAGTACATGGGGACTCGCGCGCGCATGCATGCACATGTGTTTAAATTTTTTATTTTGGAAAATATTGGTTTGTCAGAAAACTCGTGATGTATTTTTTCTATATTTTTCGTTGCAAAAATGAATCATGATTTTTCTGACAACCCAACACAAATCACCCATCATCAAAACTGTACAAACAGCCCAAGGCTTGCTCAAATACCATTTATTTTTTATTTTTTTAAACATTTTATTGGGGAATTGGGGGAGGGGAACAGACAAGTTGCTATTGTTTTGTTCTTCAGTCTAGTTGTGGAGGATGTTGCTTCACTGGCCCATGTTGGTATTATCATTGCGCTCTTCCAGGGTGAGGCAGATCGGTTGCTGGCCTCTGGACGGCCACTCACGGCGGCTCTTGGCAGCTCACACCGGCTGTCAACCGCTCACGCTGGCTGCCAGCCACACGCAGTAGCTTATGGCAGCCCACTGCAGCAGGGGCTGCAGCCTACGCCGTCACCAGCGACTCACGGCAGCCCAGCTCCAGGTCGAGCTGTTGTTTACCATCTTAGCTGTAGAAGGCAGTGTCACTGGCCCCCATGTGGGATCGGAACCGGGGCCCTGCTGCTCAGAGCTGGCGTCCCAAACCAGCTCTTAACCAATGCGCCACTCGGCAGGCCTAAATACCATTTATTTAGAAGTGAAAAATAAATGCAAAACAAATCTGGTCGGTAGAGCAGTTAGATCTGAGGTGGGGAAAAGCAGTGACTGTAATGGTGCACACGTAGCTTCTGAGATGCTAGTAATGTTTCTTATTACAAGGGTGTTCACTTTGTCAAAATACACCATTGAGATGTGCACTCATTATTTGTGTACCTTTTCTTACATGTTGTATTTCAATAAAAATTTTACTTAAAAACAATTACTAAAGTAATTTGAAAAACAGACATTTTTGTTCAATGGTAAGTCTAATAGCTATTGTATGTTGAAATAAATACATTTTAAAAACCATCTCTTGGGCCGGCCAAGTGGCTCAGTTGGTTAAGAGCATGAGCTCTGAGCAACAGGGTCACCTGTTCAATTCCCACATGGGCCAGGGAGCTGTGCCCAAGCTGAGCTGCCGCTGAGCTGCCAACAGGTGGCAGGATGGCTCAGCTGGTGAGAGCACATGCTCCTAACAACAAGGTTGCTGGTTCAACTCCCACATAGGATGGTGGGCTACGCAAACCTGCAACTAAGATTGAACAGGCACCTTGAGCTGAGCGGCTACGAGTTGCTGACAGGAGGTAGGATGGCGACAACTTTGGGAGCTGAGCTAGCTGCATCCTCCACAATGAAGACTGAAGAAGAACAACTTGGCTGTTCCCCTTCCCCAATTCCCCAACATTGTTCCCCTTCTCCAATTCCCCGATAAAATCTTAAAATAAAATTTTTTTAAATCTCTTTTTAAAATCTTAACTCTTCAGAAATGAAAGTAAATTAAAATTAGCTCATTCAAAATTCAGTCACATGCTCATTTGACATTAAATAGGCAAAAAGCATAGAAAAACTACAGAAAAACTACATAAGAAAAAGAAACTACAGACTCTTGAAAACAAAGATATTTTGTTAAAATGGATTTTGAATGCAAATATTTATATTTAAGAATATTTTAAAAGTCAGCAAGGATATACATCAAAATATAAAGGTTATCTGAGTGATTTATTTTCCTTTTAATGTATCCATATTTCCCATTTTTTCTACTTTAATAAAATGATATAATGAAAGTACCACTATATTTATCCCAAGTAGCCATTTTTAAGTGCATGTCTGGACATTTCTTTGCAAAAATAATATTGTATTAACAACAATAACGATAAAGATTTGTTTCTAGTCAGTGTGACCTTTACTGAACTTGAAAGTATAAAAACATCAAATAATTAGATGGAAATTAGATTTAAAAATTCTGTCAATTCATGAAATATGGGCTAAGCACCAACCATGTGTGACACCACCAATCTAGGCAGTGTAGCATAAAGGTAAAGAGTGCTTTAGAAATAAGAAAGACCTAGATTCAAATACAGGCTCTACTACTTACTAACTGTACTGCCTTGGGCTGGTTACTTAACCTCTCTAAACCTTGGTTTCCTTACCTATAAAATGGATATAAAAACAACTACAATATGAAACTATTGAGAAGCTGAGAAAACACTATAAAATATTAAGCGCAGTGCCTAGCACAATATGTGCCCAATAAATAACAACTCCTAGTATTATCATTATGGTAACTAAGCATTTTCCTTTGGGTCTTTTTAATCCTCGATACCTTTGCACCTTTACAAGGTCATTGATGATCTAGCCCCCCCCCCCGCTACTTCTTCAAGCATCTCTTCAAGTTTGATACAGTCACGGCTCATACGTACTTAAAATTTCCCAAACTTTGCACATATAATTTCTCTGGCCCAGTATTCCTTTGCTCTACACCGTTCTGGGCACACAAGAACTATTATTTGTCCTTTCTGACTCTACTCGGGCATTAACCTCACTTTTCTAATCTTTGCCAGATAGCCTTGCTCTATGTTCAGACAGTATCATATACATATTACTATACTCTAGCATTTTCCATATGATTTAAATACGTTTACTATCTTGTCTCACACATTAACCTGTGATCTTACATGAAGGAAAGAACTGTATGTTTTTAATTATTATTTTTTAAAACCCCTGTATCCAGTAACATAATAAATAGTTCATAAATGGTTGAATTTAAAAAATGAGCCTCGAAAAAAATTACCCCAAGATATTTTTTCATTTTTTACAGATTTTTTAAAAACTGAAGTAATAAGTTGGATAACTTGCTATGGTCATATAACAAGTGAGTGGCTCACTAAAAAAAAACACATCTTTCTAGTTAATTAAATTCATATTCTTTTCTATTACGTCACACTGACCTCAAGAATTGTACAAATCTAATAAAGAAATAAACAGTACAAAAATGTCTGTAATACAGTGTAATCCATATACCTCTATGCTTGAAAGGAAGTTTTTCTTGATTCAAACTAAGTTTTTTATTATACTTCAATGTTTCTGAATCCAGAATTAATCTTACAAACAATGTATATATTTAATGTATTTAATTTTCAAAAAAGCAGTTATGAAATTGAAGCAGGAAGCGCAAAGAGAAGGCAAAAATAATATAAGCAAAGTGTTGTAGTGATTTTAAGAGAAGGAGAGAGAAAATCCTTACTGGGATTAAAGAGGGATCCAAAAAACTTGAACAGAAGAAATGGTTTTTGCCCTGGGCTTGAAGGGTAGAGATGAAAATGGAAAGGCATTCCTGGTGATGGAATGCTATGAACTAAAAAAACAGAAGCAGAAAATTATGATCCATGCACAAGACAATGAATGGATCAATTCTGCTTATAGAGATGAGAATTTAAAAGTAAATTATTAGTAATACACCCAGGAGGACAGAAAAGAACCATAATGTAGAGGGCCACGAATGCCTGGGTAAAATCGGGAGAAATTATAGAAAGTTTTAGGCAAATTTCATGACTATGGTAGAAACTAATAAAGATGAATTTGGCAGCTGTATTTAGGCCAGATGTACAATGGCAAAAATACGTCAAGCATGGGTTTTAATTTCCATTTACAAATGTAATAATATTCTAAAATATGTCAAGTGTTGGGCCGGCCGAGTGGCGCGATGGTTAAGAACTCGCTTGGGATGCCAGAGGGCCCCGGTTCGGATCCCACATATGAGGGCCAGTGACACT
>NW_017731559.1:1123518-1134270 GCF_001890085.2 Hipposideros armiger
GCAATGATGGTGCCAACTTGGGCCAGTGAAGCAACGTCCTCCACAACTAGATTGAAGAACAAAACGACAGCAACTTGTCTGTTCCCCTTTCCTCAATTCCCCAGCACTGTTCCCATCCCCCCAATTCCCCAATAAAAATCTTTAAAATATATATATATATATATGTCAAGTGTTACTCAAAATCTTTGTATTGTTAAAAATTCAAAAGAGCACACTAAAGATTATTTGAGAGGACTTTAGTTTAAAAGTGTCTGGGGTCAAGTTATTTCTATGAGTGAAATTATATTTTACACAAAATATATTTTGTTTAAATTCAAATGAAATAGTAAAAACCTAGTTTATTATTCAAGGATTCTAGAGCCAAATCCATTACTTACTAGCTATATGCGTATATATGACTTTAGGCAAAATATATAACTTTCTTTCTGCCTGTTCCTCATTTAGAAATTAACTGTAACTACTTCATGATTTGCTAAAAGAATTAAGAGGAGTTTAATACAGATAAAATGCTTAGATCAGCCCCCGGTACACAGGAAGTCCTTAATTAATGTCATTTATTATTGTTATTTCTCCTAGATATAAAATAAGTTGTTATAAATTTATTTACTCTAAAAAATTTCTCTGGGAATTCAAAAAACTATGAAAGTATCTTGAACACTGATCTATGTTCAGTCAACAATGCATAAATGATATAACTGATCAGTCTAATTTAAGTACAATGCTATCTAAAGTTAACCTTCAAATCTGTTAGATACATTTATTATCACTAGAGTATTTCCAGATTATAATTTCCCATTTAAGCAAACCTTATTTAAATTAATTTTTCATACTTTGAAAGAAGGTATTCAGAAAAACAAAAGTCCCTTGGCAGTTTTTTTTTCTTTTTTTACTCACTAAGTAATTGAATTAGGAACCAAAGAATATATACATGAATTTAAGTTTTATTTTAGGCAAATCTGACTTAATTCTGTGTTTATAGATGTTTCATTTTTAGATATGCTATGACAGCAGGATCTCTTTCAGTAATACTTCTTTGGTTCTAATATTTAAACTGAATGGACAGAAGTTAGAACCCTTAAAAACTTTGATTCCTCCAGTAAAATTATTATGGTAAATCCTGTATCCTAGGACCAATTCTCTTTGATTCCAGGTTAATGAAACTACAAGAATCTGGGGTTTTAGGATGACTAGGCGATCAAGGCCTAAAATGAGACATGCTATATAGAACATTAGCTCCAAAAGCACCAAGACTCTGTTTGACACACTGATAGCATAGTAAATGAAGCATCCAATAAATATTTATTCTTGAAAAGCTGAAGCATGTTTGAAGGACTAAGCCTCTATTTATGAAACCAAAAACTTAACCTCTCTGTGCCTTAGATTTGCAACCCATAAAGAGGAATGAAAGCTACTTGACTGGGTTACAGTGAATTAAATAAGTTAATACTTATAAAACACAACAGTTAGTTATAACCGAGAAATTGGAAGGTAGACGTGGGAAGAATGCAAGCATTGAGGAGTCAAATGTAATTTATAAATATTAAAACTAAAGGCAAATAACAACTAAACATAAAAATATGACTAATAAAAACTGAAAGGAAAATTTTACACAAACACATTTATGTATAGCTTGAGATATATATAAGCTATACATGCATAACTGATTTATTTAGTTATGTTAGAAACACTGAAACAGGCAAACGTGCTTAACCATTAGAGAATGGGACTAGAAATAAGGTAGGGGGAAAGGAGGCTGTTCCTTTTCATTTTATACCTTACAATCAATACTGATTAAATTGTCATTTCCAGATACATACACTGCTTGTATACATTTTTTTAAAAAGACAAGTTGACAAAAAAAAAAAAACTTGAAGGCAATCCTTTAATTCTTCTAAAAAAAATTTAAGGAAAAGAATGTGAAAAGAAAATTTCCTCCACAAAGAGGTATGAAGAATCCAATGCCCTTAAAAGAACACGTTAAAAGGGAAGTATTTAAATGCTCTTTCTTGCAAGTAATATAATAATATATAATAAAAAATTTTCAGTGCCTTTTCATAATTAAAGACCATAAGTAGAGGACGTGGAGAAGAGTCTCCTGTGCTGGGACAATCAAATATTTAAAATATTTAATGGTCATAAGTGAGGTGGCATGGCAGTCTGAAATCTAGAGAGGCTCCAAACACAGAAATAATCCTCCATCAATTCTCTCCCATGGGATATCTGCCAAGCTGGGCTGAAAAGTATAGAGGGATTTGTGTCCTGTAGAGTTTAGATCCTTAATTTCTGCTGGAGAAAGGTGCTTGATCCCAAACTTTAGACATTAAAAACCAAAATGGATGAGAAAACTAAAAATTTCAACCCAACTCAATTCCTACCAGCTGCCTGACAGAAGAAAGGGAAGGCTCTTGGCAGGACGAAGGGGTGGGGGGGGGGGGGGGGGGGGGGAGAGACAATTCTCTACTTGATCTTTACTGTTCTTTTATAAACAATATCCAACCTCCAATAAAAACTTATCAGACCAGATAGGAAGACTCAATATTGTCAACAGGTCAGTTCTTCCCAAATTGATCTGTAGATTCAATGCAATCCCAATCAAATTCCCAGCAAATTATTTTGTGGATATCAACAGACTGGTTCTAAAGTTTATATGGAGAGGCAAAAGAGACAGACTAGTCAACACAATATTGAAGAACAAAATCACAGGTCTGACACTACCTGACATCAAGACTTACTATAAAGCTACAGTAATCAAGACAGTGTGATATTGGTGAAAGAAAAAACTAATAGATCAATGAAACAGAATGGAAAGCCCAGAAATAGACCCATATAAATACAGTTAACTGATCTTTGATAAAGGAGTAACAGCAAAGGAGACAAGATAGTCTTTTCAACAAATGGTGTTGGAACAACTACACATCCACGTGCCCCATCCCCCAAAAAAGGATCTAGACAAAACCTGTATACCCTTCACAAAAATTAATTCAAAATGGATCATAAACCTAAATGTAAAATGCAAAACTGTAAAATTCCTTTTTCATTTGTTATAACCAAGGAGAAAATCCAGATAACCTTGGATATGGTGATGACTTTTTAGAGTCAGCACCAAAGGCACAATTCATGAAAGAAAGAATAAACTAGACTTCATTAAAATTAAAAACTTCAGCTCTGCAAAAGTCACTGTCAAGAACATGAGAAGACAAGCCAAAGACTGGGTGAAGATATTTACAAAAGAAGTATCTGATAAATGGCTGTTATCCAAAACATACAAAGAATTCTGAAAACTCAAAAAAACAAATTTAAAATGGGCCAATTAAACAAATTGGCCAAAGATCTGAACAGACACCTCACCAAAGATGATATACAGATGAAAAATAAGCATTTGAAAAGATGCTCCACATCACATGTCATCAGGGAAATGGGAAATGCAAATTAAAACAACAATCAGATAGCACTACACATCTTTTAGAATGGCCAAAACCCAGAACACTGACAAAACTAAATGCTGACAAGGATGTGGAGCGACAGGAAATCTCATTCGTTGCTTGTGGGAATGCAAAATAGTACAGCCACATTTGAAAACAGTTTAGCAGTTTCTTACAAAACTAAATATATTCTTATCATACATTCTAGCAATCACACTCCTTGGCATTTACAAAAAGTTGAAAACTTATGTCCACACAAAAACCTGCACAGGGATGTTTATGGAAGCTTTGTTCATAATTGCCCAAACTTGGAAGCAACCAAGATGTTCTTCAGTAGAAGAATGGATAAACTGTGGAACATCCAAACAATGAAGTATTATTCACCACTAGAAAGAAATGAGTTATCAAGCCATGAAATATATGGGGTAACTTTAAATGCTTATTACTAAGTGAAAGAAGTCAAGCTGAAGACTATATACTGTATGCTTCCCACTATATCACATTTTAGAAAAGGCAAAACTGTAGAGACAGTAAAAAGATCGATGGTTGCCAGGAGTTATGGGCAGGCAAGGACAAACAGATGGAGAACAGAGGCTTTTTAGGGCCATGAAACTATTCTAAATGATACTATAATGGTGGGTACATGTCATTATATATTTTTCAAAACCCATAGAAGAGCAAACCCTAATATATACTAAGGACTTCGGGTAATAATGATCTGTCAATGTAGGTTCATCAATTGTAACAAATTCACCACTCTGGTGTGGGATACTGAGCATACGTAGGGGTAAGGAGTATGGGAACTCTGTACTTATTTTTTTTTTTTTTAAGCTGAGCCATCCTGACACTTGTTGGCAGCTCAGTGGCAGCTCAGCTCGGGCTGGACTCGAACCGCTGTTGCTCAGAGCTCAAACCTTTGAGCGAGCTCTTAACCAACTGAGCCACTCAGCCGGCCCAACTCTGTACTTTCTGCTCAATTTCGCTACGAACCAAAAACTGCTCTAAAAATTAAAGTCTATTTAAAAAAAACAAAAAAAACAAAACTTAATGAGACCATGGGCAGAAATAGGAAAGTATGACCCAAAATCAAGAGTAAAAAAGTCAAAAGAAACAGACCCAGTGATGACCCAGATGTCTGAATTATCAGAAAAGAACTTAAATGTTTCTCCTGTAAATGTGTTAAAGATTTTAAAGGACAAAATGATCAAACTATGTGAAAAGTAGGATTTCAGCAGAGAAACTGAAACTCTGAAAGATGAACATCCCGTAACAGGATTAGAAACATTATTTTCATCCTTAAAGGAAAATATATCTTACAGAAAATTTTAAATACAATCTGAAGAAAAACCACTGGCATAAAATGACCTACAGTAACCTTTTACATCTTAGTAAGAAAAAGAGTTAAATTACTTAAACTATTTTTCTCATGAAGAATGAACCACTTTAGCACCTAAATTCAGTCAGGTATATAATTCTACAAGCAAACCTAGTTAATAAACCTCTAATTGCCCCAATCAATTCAAATTTGGGGATGCTTTACATATTTTGAAGTACTTTACTAATAATTTTATTTTACCTAACTTGTATCAAATATACACAATATGTTCCATGTCCCTCAAAAGATATTCATAGTAGCAATTCCCAATGATTTAAAATAAACAAATATCAGAGTTGTCAAAGCCCAGGGAAATCTGGTTTAATCTCATTTTTATGAGATAACTGAGACTCACCACTGTTCTGTGGCTTCAGATCAAAATTCACTCTTTAATTTAATGTATCTGTTGAGGCCCTGCTCATTGGCAGGAGCTTTTTAGCATGATAAACAGATTATCAAAAACTGCTTATCAAAGCTTCTACTCCAGTGGGAAATATACACAACAAATTTTCAGAGTGTGGTAAGTGATATAAATAAAATAAAGTAGAGATGGGACAGGGGGAGCTATTTTGTTTGGGTGGTCAAAGGAGGGCATCTCTGAGACTGTAAGACCTGAAGACAGCCAGCATGTTAGGATGTGAGAGAATAATCCAGAAAAAAGGTGAAGTACAAATATACTAAGAATGGCATGTAGTTGGAGTGGTTTAAGAACAGAAGGAAGAGCTATACAAATGGAGTATAACAAGTAAACGAAAGAGTGCTGGATGAGATTAGAGAGGTAGAATGTGGAGCTTTGATGCCACAGTTAGTACCCTGGGATTTTATTCTGTGTGATGAGAGTTCATCAGGGAATTTTAAATAGAGAAAGGATAAAATCTGACTTAAGTTTTTAAAAGACTGTGGACAACGTGGAGAAGGACTGTAGGGTAACATGGAAGGTGGGAACCAGCTAGCAGATCATTACACAAATGGTCCAGGCAAGAAATAATGGCAGCTTGGTTAAGAGCAGTAGCAGTGCACATGACAAAAGAGGGCTTGAAATCTAATTTGAAGGTGAGATTTACTAATGAATTGAGTATAAGGAGTGTAGTAAAAAGAAAACGGAAAGATTATTCTGAAGTTTTCAGCTTGAGGTAAAAATAATGAGTATAGAGAAAACAGATTGGAGAGGTTCTTTTGTTTTGTTTTGTTTTGTTTTGTTTTGTTTTGTTTTGTTTTAGCTGAGCCATCTTGCCACCTGTTGCTCGGGCCAGGACTCGAACCGCTGTTGCTCAGAGCTCGCACTCTTCAGCGAGCTCTTAACCAACTGAGCTACACAGCCGGCCCTGGAGAGGTTTTTATTTGCCACTAGATACGTTACAGGCTTTCCCTCCTAGAATTTGTGAACTCTTTTTAAAAATGTATAAATTTATAAATGTGTAATCACTATGTTGTATACCTAAAACTAATATAATTGTATGTCAACTGTAATTGAAAAATAAAAAATATTTTTAAAAAAATAGTTGGCATATGTAAATGAAAGAATATACTCCTGTCCTACATAATTCTACTAGAAATTATGTTAAAAAATTATATATTAGCTGTATTCTATATAAACTTTGTACATTTTGTAAGAGTACTTTCTAAATATCACTTTAATAAAACAAATAAAAACAGCTAAAAAGTTTAAAATAAATGTAAAAATTTGTTGCATGTAACATTTATTCTAAATGCATTTTTCCTCCATTATATGCCCCCCCACCCATCTAATCCCAAAGCAAAATTACTCTCTGATTAAGATTTGGAAGTGCTGCTCTCATCCTATATTTATATACCATAATATTCTACATCTTCAAGACACAATGAAGCAGAAAAAGGAAAATCAGGGTCAGGGAAGACAGAAACAAAAACTTGAAATATCAAATGTTTGGTAATTTGGTAACAAACTCCTATCTGTTTCTAAAGACTATTTCTCTACTTTCAACAGGGTATCATAGCTTTACCTTTAAGCTGGGAAACTCAGTGAAACTCAGACCAAATTCTCTGACCTGGCTCTGAGTCCCTCCTACAAAAATACCTGCTCCCTATTCCCCAATGGTGCCAAAGTACAGTTCTAAGGGCCAAGGCTATTTTGCTTGATTCCTTTCCATGCCCAAGACTTTAAATCTCCATTCCTGCTCTACTATTTATTTATTTTCTTTAATACTATTTCTTCTTTTTCCTAAACATCTTCAAAAGGAAAACAGAAAAAGTATACAGAAGTAAATTCATATGTATTCAAATTTCACATAAAAGAAATTAAGGGTTAAGCAAGAGTTACTGGATCACAGGCTCCCTCACTCAGTTTTCTGTAGCAGCACTGTCCAATAGAACTCTCTGTGACAATAAAAATGTTCTACATCTACACTAATACAGTAGCCTCTAGTAATGTGTGACTATTGAGCAATGGCTAGTGTAACTGAGGAACGGCACTATGTTTAGTGTTACTATAATGGATAGTGCAACTCTGTAGCCAATGAGGGATCTGTCAAATCTTTCTTCAAAAGTTTCTGTGTCATTAAACATTTTCCCTATTTTTACTAATGCTATGAGTAATTCAGTACCACAAACTCCTCATACATGTACTACTATCTCTCCCTATATGCTACTGAAATGTCTCTCACTATATTCCACCAAAATATTATTTCAACATTATTTAAACTTAACTGTATAATTCACAATGCTCAAAATTCTTCAACATCTAAAAGAACAGAAAAAAGTCCACATGGCATTCAAAATCAAACTGCCACAATCTGATTTAACATATTTTTCTAGTCTTATTACCTACAAAAATCTGATTCAGTAAAAAAAGATCTCATTATTCCCCATAGGATATTAAACTTTCTCTTTAGTTATACTATGCTATCAAGCATACATGACATTCTTATGTTCAATTTTTAAAAATCATATCTTAACTCTTCTTCACCCATGAAAACAAACCCCCTCTTCTGATCACTGCTCTATCTGATTAATGCTCTAGCAAAGTAATTATCACTTCTAAATTGCAAAGCTAATTTATTATTTAATAGTTAATACTAATTTATTGCTTTCATAGTTACTTAAATCTTTTATTGTTAACTTTTCATTTCTTTCAGGCTTTTTTCCTAAATTTGAAGGCAAGGGCATATTGTATACCCTGAGAGTAGGGCCTTCCACAGAGCGATCAGATGGTAATTCAAAGGAGATATGGAAGGATAGAGGAAAAAAGAACTAAGTTAGGAGTTTCTCTGCAAAGAACCCAAACATTATTCCTCTCCTGCATTACTAAAAGCTCAAAACACAGCTGAGTTCTAGATAGGTTCCTGGCCTGGCCACATGGCTCCAGTGCTCTAGGGGAAAATTTTCCTGCTTTCTCTTCACACCTTTAGAAAACAATACCTTAGTTCATGAAGGAAAACTGAAGTGTTCCCAGGTCTAAATCAGTTTTCAGGCTCCCATTGAAGAATTAAGAGGCTCCTTCCTAAATAGTTTCTAATAAGTCAGATAAAATGCATTTCCTCAAATAGTATCAATGAGGCAGATGGGGTAAAGTGAAGGAATAAAGAAAGAGAGCACTATCAGTCTCTCCCCTAGTGCAAGCCAAAGAGGATAAGAAAAAGAAAATATTTTAGTCTGTCAAAACAGACTCTGTGGGCATCAATTTCTACTATGATTATATAATTTAAATATTTGTTTTAATCTTTTGAAAGCAGGTCTTTAGCCATTTTTAACTGTCATAGATTATTACCATGTCTAAGGGAAAATTTTTACCCTAAGGAAAAGCTACTTATTTTCTAGAGAATGTTTGATTAAAACTTAAAAAGTAAAACTCATTGTTCTAATTTATTCTATTTTTAAATAGTCTTAATTAGAACAAAACTTTATTTCCAGTCCCTGAACACTGTCTATTTAAAATGAATTAAAGCCAGAGCACAAATGACTTTTTTTCTATGTGCTTCTCTCCGAGAAACACACACAACAGATAAAATTGGCATTAAAAAAATTAGATGTTTTGTCAAACACTTAAAAGTGTTTCATATTCAATTGTACTTCAATAAAAAAGAGTGCTGAATGCAAAAGCACAATACTAGGTGCCCAAGAGATGTTTAATGTCACAACCTAAAATCCAGAGCTATGATCACAGCAGAACTTAATGTATTTTTTTTTCTTCCCTCCATACAGTAAAAAAGAATGCTACGATGTTTTGGAGGAGTTTCTACTTTAAACTACATTTGAAAACAGCAAAAGAATACTGACCTCAGTGTTAGCAAAGGTTGACCAACTGCTAAACTCAATTCCTTCTCTTGGGCTTATTTCAAAAATAAATTTTTTAAAAAACCATAGTTCTGTCCCATCAAGGGGAGACGCGGGAGGAAGGATACTGGGGCAGAAATCAATCTTCCCTAAGTTACTACACAGCTTTAGTTTTTCAAGAGCTAGAATTTGTTTAGTAAGTGTTGATGACTCCACCTTGTTCCATAAGCCAACTTCCCTTGGTACTGTGGAGGGCAGAGTACATATTTCCTGACTGATTTCTTTTTTTCTTTTGGGGGGGAAAAAAAAACGCTTCATGAATTTGCATGTCATCTTTGCGCAGGGGCCATGCTAATCTTCTCTGTATCGTTCCAATTTTAGTACATGTGCTGCCGAAGCGAGCACTCCTGACTGATTTCTTTACTCTTTATCTCAGAAATTAAGAACTTCCCTTAGGATGAAGAATTAAGCCATTTAAACCTAATCTTTTTATAATTTTAGGAAATGGATGACAAGAATCAAATAATGTAAACTGAGCAGAACTCATTTAAATTAACTTCTACCAGATTCATGTATGTAAAACAAACTGAAATAATTTTGCCCCAGAAGTATTCTATAATTTAGCTACCTGATAGAACTATTTTTCTTTTCAAGTTGTAAGGGTATTAATGTAATATCTTTACTAATTGGAAAAGTACAAATTTCAAATGATAAATCAATATCTAAGCTATAGATATTCTATGTCCACATACCTTCTATTTTATTTAGTTAAGTGATAGGAGGGTGTGTGTGTAGAAAAGGCAGACAAAATAAATAATATAAAGGGTTACTACAGTAGGGAACCATAAAAAAAAACAAAAAAAACCACCTATCTTGGGTAGAAGTAACTGGATAAATGAAGTAATGAATATGAATCCCTCAACCAAAGGTAAGGCTACAAATTTAACTGAAGCCAATAAAGATCTTTAAATAATTCAACATCTGGTGCCTGTATGAAAGCCTATATGAAATGAATTGGTGATCTCAGTTCAGATATCCTGGAGGTCTTATTAATGTGAGTGTACAATACTGAAGGTAACATGTATAGAATAAAAATAGATTCCATTTCAGATATGGGTAAATAGGAATTACATTAAAATACTATTTTTCACAAGACATCTAAAATGGTTCAAAATTATTTAAAAATGTGCTATTTCTAGAAACAAATATTAAATAATAGCCATTATTCCTCAAATGTACATACATTAAAAATACATACACTAAAACATATTTACTTTGTGGGATTTTTTTTCCTACTATACTATAAATTCTGAGATCTTAACCTTCAAGAATTTTTCTTCTTTAATTTTATAAAGAAAAACTCTCATGATAGCCAAGTTAAAAAAACAAAACAAAACAAAAAAACCCATCTATTTGGTACAATATATATCACTATCAACCCCCAAATAAAAAGTTGTGCCCAGCTATCTGAATATTAAACAGACTTATTAAATAGCTAGTAATTATTAAAATCAAAGGAGACTTCAAAAATACTCAAGTGGAATAGCATTACTTGTTAGATGAGGAGAGATGTAATAACTACTTTAAAATGTAACTTCAATAATACCACACATAAACCAGCCAACTTAGCTGGTTTTATGTTTGGCTTTGTTTTAAAATAAGCCAGTATATATACTACAAACTTTTGTGTGTGTGTGTGTGTGT
>NW_017731559.1:1136956-1138123 GCF_001890085.2 Hipposideros armiger
ATATATATATACACATTGTGTTGGGAAACAAACAAAAAAATTGAAAGGAACTGAGATATATCTTTGACACTACAATCTCAGTCCTAAAGCCCCAAACGGCAAATATTCTACAAATGAGAAAATATAAATATATATATATATATATGTATATATATATATACACACATACATACACATATATATATATATCCATCTACATGTATTTTTAAAGATTTTCTTGGGAAATTGGAGAAGGGAAACAGTGTTGGAGAGTTGGGGAAGGGGATCAGCCAAGTTGTTGTCCCTCAATCTTAGTTGTGGAGGGCACAGGTAGCTCAGCTCCAAGTCCAGTCGCCATCCAGCTGCCCATTGACCGAGCTCAGCTCAAGGTGTCATGTTCAATCTTAGTTGCGGGTGGGCATAGCCCACCATCTCATATGGAAGTCAAACTGGAAACATTGTTGCTAAGAGTGCACTCTCTAACCATTGAGCCATCCAGCCACCTGTGAGCAGCTCAGCTTAAGGTACCGTGTTCAATCTGAGTTGCAGGTGGGCGTAGCGCACTATCCCATACGGGAGTCCAATGGGCAACCTTGTTGTTAACAGCACCAGCTCTCACAAGCTGAGTCATCCTGCCACCTGTTGGCAGCTCAGTGGCAGCTCAACTTGGGCACAGCTCACTGGCCCATGTGGGAATCGAACCAGCGACCCTGTTGCTCAGAGCTCGCGCTCTTAACCAACTGAGCCACTCAGCCGGCCCAAGAATATATATTTTTATCAGCAATATTTATACTGCTAAAGTTTAGAGACAACAGTGCTTTACAGACTCTTTTTAATGCCTTAAAAATATGTTCTCTTTAATGGTTTTATTCTAGTTTGTAGATACTAAAGAGTATTTTAATGTCACCAGAAACTCTTTAAGAAAAAAACTTTTCCTTTTATCTTTACATTAAGTACCAAACACTGACTACAACCACCTGTTCTCCAGTAATTCATGCTTGTACTATTTATGAAATGTTTCCTATTCTTGTTCTTATTTGACAACAAAATTTCAATAATATGATCTAATTTTAAGAATTAAAAAAAAAAAAAGAAAAACGGGGCCGGCCGAGTGGCGCATTGGTTAAAAGCTGGCTTGGGATGCCAGCTTTGAGCAGCAGGGCCCCGGTTCGGATCCCACATGAGGGC
>NW_017731559.1:1138225-1140010 GCF_001890085.2 Hipposideros armiger
TATATATATATATATATATATATATATATAGTATCATTTCCTAATAGCAGAAATGTTTCAATGACTTAAATTTGGCAGTTCATCTCTTTAAAATCCTGACCTAATTATCTGATTTTGCATTTTATAAGTCATGAATTCCACTTACCACATATTTTACAGCACTTATAAACTGATTGTGGAAGAGCAGATGCTGTGTTTCATCTTCTGGATTTGAAGCTGTGTAAAGCATGCCACAAACATTACAGGAAACTGCTCCAAATCTTTTTTGTCCTGCATCCTATTTATAAAAACAAACAAGAGGTTTTTTTTCTCCCAAAAGAATAATTTCAGAATATTAGCCTCTAAAGTTATAATGTGAACATAAAGTGAGAAGTGTTTAACCTATAACATTCAATATTGATTACAAAAATGAAGATGTTAACCTTAAAAATCTGTGTGCAATTTTATCAACAGTTGTTTCCAGTTTAGTAACCTGATCACTTGCTCCATAGCATTTAATAACAATTGAAAGACTCTCCTGGGTCCTCACTTACAAAATAACCAACAAAAGAAGGAACAATGGTAGTGCCAAAAGGGGCCTTGGCCATGTGCAGCTGACTTGGTGCACCAAATGCGCCCAATACATGCCCAAGGAAAAGGCCATTAAGAAGTTCCTAAGGGCCAGGCGAGTGGCTCAGTTGGTTAAGAGCTCACTCAAGAGTGTGAGCTCTGAGCAACAGGGTCGCCAGTTCGATTCCCACACAGGCCCAAGCTGAGCTGCTGCTGAGCTGCCAACAAGTGTCAGGATGACTCAGCTTAAAAAAAAAAAAAATCATCATTTGAAACACAGAGGCCGCAGCTGTTATCCAAAGCGAGTGTCTTCGACACCTATGTGCTTTCTAAGCTGTATGTGAAACTACATTACTGTGTGAGTTGTGCCATTCATTAGCATTGTAGTCAGGAATCATTCCCATGAAGCCTGGAAGGACCAAACACCTCCACCCTGATTTAGACCTGTGGGTGCTGACCAACGACCTCTGCCAAAGCCCACGTAAGCAGCTAAGTTCTTAAGGACTGAAGGAATATTCTCTGGGGAATAAAATAAAATGGAAATTATACTGTATATGGCATGTTGAGTGTACTTGTTGCCAGCTAGAGTGGGGGTTGTGTATGTCACAGGGACTATATAACTGCTTTTACCAAGTATTCAAGTGTAGAGTGCCACACTGTCTTTTCATGGAGGAGAAAACTTATCCATGTACCTTTAACTCGGGTGTCTTTTGTATTTGTATCCTCTGCCCTGCCCAGTTTGTATAGCTGTATGGGAAAAAAGGGATTAAGGCATCTGTGAGTGTTAGGTTAATTTAACCTGGCTAGTTGGTGTTTTTAAAATGGGAGACAGGAACTAGGAGAGTAAGGAAAAACAGCGTTGTTGAATGAGGAGCACATCAGGAAGCGACATAGACTGAGGTCTGCATACCCCTGGTGGGGGAACACAAAGACTAACGGAAAGCTCATGACTTGGACAGCTTTTAAGGGTATCTGTACCCAGATCCTTAATTTTACAAAATTATTTCATCAGCCTGATAAGTTTATTGCCCTAGAATTTAGAAATTGGAAAGTAATCCATTAGGGTTATACATATTTATTTTTAAAATTCATTTAGGAATGGATTGATAAGAACTGGCTTTGGGGCCAGCCAAGTGGCGCAATGGTTAAGAGCTGGCTTGGGACGCCAGAGGGCCCTGGTTCGGATCCCACATATGAGGGCCAGTGACACTGCCCTCTGCAGCTAAGATGTTGAAC
>NW_017731559.1:1142155-1176175 GCF_001890085.2 Hipposideros armiger
CGACCGATCTGCCTCAGCCTGGAAGAGCCCAATGATCACAACATCAACATGGGCCAGTGAAGCGACATCCTCCACAACCAGACTGAAGAACAAAAGGACAGCAACTTGTCTGTTACCCTTCCCTGATTCCCCAACACTGTTCCCTTCCCCCAATTCCCCAATAAAATCTTAAAAAAAAAAAATACAAAACGTAATCCTTTACTCTTTCTGCTCTAAAACTGTGTGGTTTGAACTAATCACTGAAAACAAAATAAGATCTAAGATAACAGAATTCTAGTGCCTTACAACTAGGGTTAAATAGCAAAGAGTAATCAAATGGTAAATAAAAGACTGGATATAAAACTAACTAAAGAGAAGGTCATTCTAAAGGATTCAAAGTATTGACAAATGTTACCTGCAAATTTATGTCAGGCAGAAAAAGCAATTTGTAATTGTGGTTAAGATATACATATACAACACAATATTTATCATCTTAACCGTTTTTAAGTGTACAGTTCAGTAAAGTGCATTCACACTTGTACAACTAATCTCCAGAATTCTTTTCATTTTGCAAAACTGAAACTCTATGCCCATTAAACAGCTCCCCATTCCCCTTCCTCCCCAGCTCATGGAAACAACCATTCTACTTGCTGTCTCTATTAATTTGACTACTCTAGGTATCTCACAGAGGTGGAATCATACAGTATTTGTCTTTTTGTGATTGGCTTATTTATTTCATTTAGCTTAATGTCCTCAAGTTTAACCATATTTTAGCATTGTCAGAATTTCCTTCCTTTTTATGGCTGAATAATATTCCATTTTATATATATACACCATATTTTGTTTATCCATTCATCCACTGATAAGACACTTTGGTTGCTTCCATGTTTTGGCTATCGTGAATAATGAACATCGGTATACAAATACCTCTTTCAAGCAGGCAGTTTTCACAGTAATGAGTAAGCATTTCTGCCCCAGGTTCCTCATCCGTAAATGAGATATAGAGTAGTACCTATCTCATTCTTTTTTTTATAAGGCTCAACTTATTTAATACGAGTGGAGTACACAGAAAAATGCATTCAAAAAGTATTAGCTGCTATCATGATCAATAACATCATCATCAATTCTTGACCAGCACTATCCAACAGAAACGCGATTTTAAAGTTTTTAAATGTAATTGTAAATTTTCTAGTAGTCACATTAAAGAATGCAAAAGCAAACAGGTAAAATTTATTTTATAATATACTTAATTTAACAAAACATACCACAAATACAATAATTTCAATGTGTACTAAATATTTTTAAAAATCTATTAGTGATACCTATACATTCCTTTTTTGTAACCATCTTTGAAATGTAGTATACATATTTACACTTACAGCATATCTTAATTCTGCCAAGCCACATTTCAAGTACTCAAGGCCACATGTGGCTACTGTATTGAACAGTGTAGCTCTAGATTCTATTTGTCTAATTCTGTTTCATTATCATGCCTATTTGACAACTGAAACTACTAAATTTAATGAAACTTTTTCCTCAATAATCCTTCTCAAAAAATTCTAGACAATTCTTACAAAATTATTTTCCCATATTAAAGATATAATCAATCATCCAGTCCCTCCAAAAATCCTATTGATTATGTTGACTGGTAGTACATTAAATGTCCCTATTATTTAGGGTCCCTTCATTTTTTTTTACATTGTGCTCGCTCATTCAAATTAGATTTTTAATTAATCAAAATAGCTCCCTTTCTTTTCCACCTTGCAACCAAAAATTATAAAGTACCTATGTTCTATTTCAAATAACTATTGGTTTATCTTCCTATAAAATATAGTTTTAAAATTATAACATATACTAAAATATAGATATTTAAAATCATTTTATGTATTAAGTTCCATGTTATTTTAATGTTTAAACCAACTACTAAAAGGTAAAACAAATGACATTTAAGAAAATAATGAATGTAAAATAAAGTATCAATCTGTTATAAATTAAACTTGAAGTATGGAAATTTGACATTTTATTATTTGTTACGATGGACTCACTACTTGGAGGTTAGGGGAGAAATTTGTAATATTAGGAATATTTTCATAATAAACATTTATGGTGACAAAAAAGGCTCTTTAGAAAAAAGAAATGAATTCATTAACAACGTGCATAAATAAGATGCTTATGACAACACTTCACCAAGAAGGTCAAGTTTGTATACTTACTATGATCAACTGTTTTTCATCAGCTTTCTCTGCTTCCTTTAATTTCAAGTCCTTTGGAATTGTTATCTCCCATTGGGAATTACACTTAGGCCAAGCATGATTTGGTGGCGTCTCCCTTTAAAGAAACAAAATACTATTAACTGTTATAGACCTCTATCACTTCAAATTACTGGAAAAGAAAAAATAATAACTTATTTTCTATTCAACACTGACAAATTTTAACTCCAAGGGGAAAAAACTAACATTTTAAAAATCCGGCGTGGAGGGGCTGGCCGAGTGGCTCAGTTGGTTAAGAGTTGGCTTAAGAGCACGAGCTCTGAGCAACAGGGCTGCTGGTTCGATTCCCACATGGGCCAGTGACGCTGCACCTGAGCTGAGCTGTCGCTGAGCTGCCAACAGGTGGATGGATGGCTCAGCTGGTGAGAGCATGTGCTCCTAACAAGATTGCCTGTTCGATGGTAGGCTATGCCCACCCGCACATAAGACTGAACTTGGTAACTTGGCACCTTGAGCTGAGCTGCCGCCCGGATGGCTCAGTGGATAGAGTGCATGCTGTTAATAACAAGGCTGCTGGTTCAACTCCCGCATGGGATGGTGGCTATGCCCACCTGCAACTAAGATTGAACACAGCACCTTAAGCTTAGAAGCCACGAGCTGTGGACGGGCAGCCAGATGGCGACTGATGCCCTCCACAACTAAGATTGAAGAACAACAACTTGGCTGGTCCTCTGCCCCAATTCCCCAATAAAAAATCTTAAAAAAAAAAAAAATCAGGCGTGGAAAACCCAAGAACACTAATTTTCAACAATAACAAAAAATTGTAGCACCTACTATAGTTTGAATAAGTTTTATAGTTTTAGGCATCTGAGTTAATCTGTAATCTGTTTTGAGTAATCTGTAAGGAAAATTAAGTCAGATTTAATTCTGACATTAAAGACAGAACAAGAAGTTTTTAATCTACTTGAAACACGTTTACAATACCCAGAATTTTTAGAAGTTTGAGGAAAGGAGCTTTCTCAAACACTTGCTCAAAGAATAAAAAGACACAACCACTTTGGAAGGAAATTTAGCAATGCTGGTTAAGTCCCATAGCTATGAAATTTATCCCATATAGTCACACAAGTGGACAAAGATATATGTATCTCTTACAGGACTTTTTTTTGATAGAAATAAACTAGAAACCAAAATGTCTATAAAGTGGAGAACTGTTAAACAGAATATTCACACAATGAAATCTAATGCAGATTTTAAAAGAATTAGGTTCTAAGAAAGTGAAACAGATGCCCATAATACATGAAGTAAAAAAAAAAAGCTATAAAACAGTAATGTATAGGCATAGAAAATATATATATAATGAAAAGAGAATTTGTGAATATCACTTTATATGTGAAAAACTAAGACTTACTAGGCACAACTTTTTAGGCAAAGTCCACCAAGCTTAAAACTTACAGTTAAAATCCTTAAATTCTGTTAAAAATAAGACGGCAGGCTCAAAATGGAGTCATTTATGCTAAGCCCCAACTCCTCAAACTGAAAATTACGGTTTCAGCTCTCTCAGTAATGGAATCTTAAACCAGTCAAACAGGAACCACCTGAGCAGCACTAATTAAGTAATCTGCCTGACTCCTGCCATCCCCTAAAGCAGCGGTTCTCAACCTGTGGGTTGCGACGCCTTTGGGGGTCGAACGACCCTTTCACAGGGGTCGCCTAAGACCATCGGAAAACAAAAAGTACTTACATTACGATTCATAACAGTAGCAAAATTACAGTTATAGAGTAGCAACGAAAATAATTTTATGGTTGGGGGTCACCACAACATGAGGAACTGTATTAAGGGGTCGCGGCATTAGGAAGGTTGAGCACCGCTGCCCTAAAGGAAAGTAACTTTGCAATAACCAACTGACCCTTTCTGCCAGTATAACTTCCTGTTCCCCTTCCCTTCAGCCTGTAAGTCTTTCATTTTGTACAGCTCCTCAGAGCTCCTTTCTATCTGCTAGGTTGAATGCTGCCCAATTTCAATTGATTTTTGCTCAAACTCTTAAAATGTTTAATACACCTCAGGATATCTTTTAATTGTTGTCATATTTACACATATTAAATTAATACCTTACCTGTTATCACTGGTCTTAGATGTTTGGTTATTGAGTATACTTTGCTGTTTGGGAGCTGAACCTGTAATTTAATCAAGATGGGTTATGTGTTAAGCTTTGTACTAGCTCTCCATCTAACAGTCAAAAATCATTTTAAAGAAAGAAAAAACTCAATGCACTAAATGTTTTATTTTTATTAAAGACCATTTGATAAAATTAGAGCCCTCTTTATAGAAATTACTCTTCAGATAAGAGGCAAAGAGATCTAATGATAGATTAACAGTTTGCCTTTAGTTTACCAATAAATACTAACACTGAACAATAAATTGTTTAAATGCCAGCATAATTAATTATACAGTCTCTAAATGGAAATAAATGAAAACATTTTTGTTTAAAAAAAACTGTAGCCTCTGGAGTTTTAATCACATTAATAAATAATGCAATAATCCATTTTATTTTCTAATGCATAAATACATTTCTCATGTTTATATTATACTTCCTCTTCCCCCACTAAGAGAAAAGGTTAAATGATATCCAATGGAAGAAATTATCTGACCTCAATATTTTGCTCCAAGTATACCTTTCCTTTAGCAGAGAGAAACAATGGGAATTCAAAATTTCTTTTCTATATCTCCTAGAGCTTCATCTGATATAGATAAGCAAATCCCCATCCAACTGCTCAAATAATATATTGTCAAAATTTTTTCACATGGTTACAAGAATAAATTTTTCTATGGTATAAGTAGACAAACTGCAGCATTTATAGCTTTAATTCAAAGACAGACTCACTAAAATGGAAAACTGAGTAACTTAGGGTTAAAGAACTTGAAGTGGTAAAGCACAAAGTCATTTATATTTGAAAAATAAGTTGCTACCACTAACTTAAGCAATTCATTAAGTAACACTTCTTCAGAGAGTGACAAACAAAAGATTTAAAATAAACAAAAAATCTTTTGGTAGGGAGTCAAATAATCAGACCTAAGTTCTTTAAACAAGCCAATCAACAGAAGCAATTCTCTCCCAAATAATCACACATTTGAAAAACATAAGCAATAGTTAAGAAGGATGTAACACGCCTATCTGGTAGTCCATATGGCCTCTTGTTATACTGATAAAAATATCTCTGAAGACTGCGAAATCCAAATAATATTTTCAAAGTGTTACCTGGAAATTTACTCTCCCCTGTATCAATTTTTGCTTGACTGAGCAGAGTTGAAACAGTAGTGATATTTTCCACTGGATTGTTTTCAAGCTTAGATTCCAAACAATGGCTGAAATTCTGAAACTAAATTCAAAATGTTAATATTTGCTTTTATATAACAATCCTTGGGTCTTATTCCAATACATTTTCAGTGAATTTTAGCATACTAAGAAAATGTAAGGTAATAACTTTATATTTGGAGTAATTCACTTAGATATGCCGCAAACGTCTCTTCATGATCTCCCCACAAGCTACCCTGTCCACATCAGCTCCCATTATTCCCCTTCAAGCTAAACTGAAAAACTTACCTCTCCCATAGTATATTCCACATTTGCCTGTCACTTTTTCTGAATTTTATCTATCTAAACCTGCACTGCCCCATACAGTAGCCACTGCCACATCTGACTATTGAGCACTTAAAATGTGGTTAATATGACTGATTTGTTATAAATGTAAATCACAGTGGATTTTTAAGACAGTACAAAAATAGGTAAAATACCTCAATTTTTAAAACTAATCACATGTTAAAATAACTATTTTTATATGACAGGTTAACTAAAATATATTAATTTTACCAGTTTATTTTTTCTTTTAAGTGGCTACCAGAAAATGTTTAATGATATATGTGATTTACTTTATATTTCTACTGGATAGTGCTGATTTGGAACACCTTTCTTCCTGTAAAAACTCAACTCATTACTTAAATATTAGCCTCTTCCATGAAGCCTTCTCCAAGCTTCCCTTCCCCTTTCCCCACATTTTGAATAATTCTCCATCTACTTAATAGCTACCTCTTTCATGCCCTCATCACATCCTAGTTTGAATTCTTTGTTTTTGATTCATCTCCTATAACTCTTAAGAGCAAAGACCCTATTATATTTATCTCTGTATTCCTAAAAGCCCCTAAATCAGAACCTTGTCAAAGCAGAAACTAAATGACGATCAAAAGAAAATACTTCAATCTCTATCAACATTGGCTCTCAAAGAAATGAAAATAATGAAGAAAACAACTTTCTGCGTGTATGTATACATCTATCTCTATTGTGACTGAATTTACAATGAACATGTAACATTATTTTTTAACATTTCTGAAAAAAATTAATATTTTGTCATTAAAAAACAAAAATTAAAAACAAGCACAATGATATGTTACTAATTAATCTCTATTAATAGGAAGTAAGTTACTGGTGCAAATAATCTGAGCATTAAAATTCATGTAGTCCAAATAATTTAAATTCAGTCCAAAGAATTCACATAAGGCCGACTGCCTTATCAGTCAGTCATCATCATTTCTCAGCACTGCTAAGACTGACGACACCGTATAATTAAAAGAGCAAAATTAAAGGCAGCCATAAAAAAGTTTTCAAATGATGTAAGGCTTGTTTTTACATTCTCCTACCCACACAAACTAAGTATGTTAGCATTTATGTAAACATTTAAAACATAAACAATGCCAAGTATTCTTTATGGATACACACACACACACAAACACACACACACACACACACACACAGTAAAATCATAAAAATAAAAACAGAAAAGATCCACACCAACTTCAGGAACACATTTAACTCTCGGGAGAAAGGTGAATGGAAAGAAGTGGTCTGGTCTTTAACTCTATCTGTAATGTACTTTTCTTACTTTAAAACACCTGAATTCAATAAAATGTTAATTTTTGTCAAATATGAGTGGTAGAAACTAGTGTAATGTTAGTCTCTGTAGTAATCTGAATGTTTAAAATATTCAAGTATTTTCAAGTGTAAATAAAAATTTTTAATTCAAGTTTCATAGGACTGTTTCTTATAATGCTCCTCAAGACAGAGGGACTGTATAAAAAAAACACATTTAAGTAAAAGCAATAATATAGGTTAAAATAATGTGGCCTAAATAAACATCTCCATTCTAATACACTTTAGTCCAAAGAAATGAATTATATTTCTTGTTCTTTAATACATTCTCCACAAGCTGCCTTTCAAGTTTTGACAGGTATGTACGCAGCAAGGAGTTAGGAGATACACTCTCCAGCTACACATGGAGTATAAGCTATGTTTGCTGACAAAACACACCCTGAGTTGAAAGCCACTCCATCTCTGCAAGCAGCCACACTTATAACTCAATACTACCACTCACTACTTATTCCTAATTACTATCACTATTTAAATAATTATCTTATAATTAATGTTTTCATTCCCATTTGTACAGAAATAAAATCTAAAAGTACCATATGGTGTCTGCTCCCTTTAAGTTCACACTGATTTTTAATCCACGAGAGTAAATGATCTATATTTTCATGACTTCTGGCACAAAGCCCAGACTCTTCACTCAAATTTGCTCCTAGAAAAATGCCGCTAAACAGAACTTTAAATCACTCCCAAAACTTTAAGATAACTTATTTCACTACTCTTGATAATTTTTTTCCCAAATCATCTTCTAATGTTCAGAGTATGTTGTTGTAGAAAGAATGCTGGACTGAGAATCAGGACACCTGGATTCTAATCCTATTTGTGCCACCAAACATATGACCTAAATCACATTGCTCTCTTGCTCTCAGTATGTTATGAAACAAATGAGTGGTTTTTAAAATCTGTATTAGAGCGCTCCATGGTCCTATGCATATAAGATTTCTACTTCTTAGTTTTACATATTGGTGCATTTTATCTATGACTTAATTTGGAAGAAATGGGTTTAGTTGCTTTTATGTTTCAAAACTACCTCCTCAGATAATTCACTGAAGTTTCTTCCACCTCTTAGATTGTTTTTCAATTTACTTTTCCATTTTAAAATTGGAACTTGGCCACCACAATTTTATTCTTAGACTAAAGACTGAATTATTTACATCTTGCAGACATTTTATTTGCCACCTGTTCAAATGGCAAATCAAAAGGCATCCCTGCTAATAGAAATGTCTAATTTTTAAATTTTATCAAGTGTGAAAAAAAGGTTGATTTGTACCAGCTGAAATTAATTTTAACAACTTGGTCAGAATTGAGCCCAACTTTAAGTTCTACATCTTAGTCACTATGAAACACAGCTTCTGTGGTTACAATTAATAGTAAGGTGAAAATGAGGTAACAATGAGAAGCATTCATGTAAATGTGAGACATTTAAAAAGTCAGTAAGTTCTATCACTCACTACAAGACTGGGTTAACAAAACTCTTGCTAACAACTGACAAGCTATCTTAACAAATGACTCCAGTCTTTTGTGGTTTTCCTAAGATAAAACATATTGTAAACACTTATTTTTCATTAGAAAGTACTTAGATACTTCTGTGCATAATGAAAATAGATTACCTTATTTGGTGTGGATTCAAAAGAATCTTTCATCTGGTTATCCAATGGTGAGTCAGGAGGTGATTTTATCTGATTATCCAAATGACAATTTTCAGGAACACTTTTTGTGGTTTTATTAATTTCAACTGTAATATCATTAATTTTAACTTCTTCAGAATTAATTTTTTTCATTGCTTCCTGTTGGCAAACTGTATTTTTATCATCATGTGGTTTTGTCCCTAAAAATGTACTCTGAGTCACTGGATGAAGCATTTCTAATGCTGGTTGTGAAAAACTAGTTCGTAGTAAGCCTAATTTAGGAGAAACTTGCGAGTTCAACTTATTTTGCTGCACCGAGTTAAATTTTGAGAGTTTAATTTTAGTCCAGTTGGAGTTCTTTTTAGTTGAGTTGTTTATTCCATTTAGTATACATTTCACAGGCTTTGTTTTTCTGCTGGGAAAGAAACGATTACATTGAACATCCTGATTTGTTTCCTTTGAATGAAGTATTTGTCGTTCCATATCAACCTCTTCCAATTTTATTTCTGTAGGTTTCTCCTCCTTCACACTTTCCATTTGTGAAGATTCCTTTTTTACCTCTACAGTATCTGACTCGATTTCACCAGCAATTTCTTCACAGAGCTGGAGAATGCTACCTCGTTTGCTCTTTCCTGCTTGTTCATTATCTACACTTTGTTCAGGCACTGATGGCTGTGGACTTTTTTGAAATTTTGCACTAGTATTCATTTGTGAATGAAGTGACTTCATCTCATTCTTTTTAGAGACCACTGAAGTAGCCATTTTTGATCTTTTTATCTCAGAAATTACAGGCACAGATTTTGTTTCCTCTTTTCTAGTATTCTTCTGAAGACAGTTTTCAGATCCTTTTATGCACTGAGAACTACAAGTATAAGCTGTCTGATGCTCTACTTTGCGTTTTTTCCCTTTGGGGGAGTTTATTACTTCATTAATTACTGGATTTTCATCCTCTTTAGAGTTAGACTTTACTTCCAGTACTTTTCTTTTTGCATGTTTTTGACTTGTTTTAACTTTATTAGATTTACTTTGAGTATTGCTACAGTACTCTTTTCTTGTTGGTGGCAAACTCTGCTTAACTGCTTGAACTTGACCCTGAATTTCTCTACTACGCAGAGACCTTGTTGAAACCTCTGTTAACTGTTGTAGTCTTTGTGATCTCCGGTTAAGCTGTTCATTTGATTTTGGGGTTTCATGCACTGATTTTTTCTGAGATAATTTCTTTTTTGTACATTCTTGTTGTGAATATCCCTTCACAGTCACCATATTTTTTTTAATGGACTTATTAGCTTTTTCATCATTGGATGATGCTTTTGTTGACCTTCTACTCATGCATGTTCCTAATTCAGGCTGATTTATTTTACTTTCACTGGAAGATTTAACCAGTGATTTTATAGCTTCCTTTGGACCTGATTTTTTTACTAAACTCTTTTGAGAACCTTGAATTTGTGCTTCTAAATTCTTATCATCACTTTTTTTAGTAACATTGGAAGAATTTTCTTTTGATTTCTCCTGAATGGACATCATTCCTGAGTCAGGTTCTCCTTTCTGAGTAGTTTCTGAAAGGATTTTCGTATCAGGCAGGTGCGAATGCTGAATGTCCAATATTATTACTGAGGAGCAGGTCTTAAAAATCAACTTTGATGCTGATACACATTTTTAACAAAAATACTAGTTTGCTTCAAGTAAGGTTTCTGTCATTCCTAGGACATGAGAAAAGCTGGCATGAAGGCTGAAAGACATTTACTTTACTCTGAGCAAGGCAACAGAAATTAGAGTCAATTTTAATTCTAATTTGATATTTTTAGAACTTTTCATGAAAAAAATTTAACTCAGGTTCAATGTTTTGTTAATATTTCAATTAATATTGGTTTTCAGGCCTGGCCCTAATACTGGAGGAGTTATTTATCACTGCCTGTCTGTTTTGACAAAGTTTCTGAAAACTTTTTTCTTCTGCAGTCTACAAATATTGGACTTTGATTCACTTGAAACATGTCTTACAGCTAACACGTTTCTTTTCTTATTTGCTGAGTCTGTAGGTTTTAAGTTCTTATCTAACCTCTTTCGTTTAATGAAATACTCTATTAATGTAGATTTCCTTTTGTGCTGCAATTTCTGAAAAATTTAAAAAAATAAAAATTAAGTTTTGTACAATCCAAGAAATATGGCAATGCTAATACTATACAGAAATAATACTGATTTATAAAAAAATTTAACTTCTCCTTTTGAATTATTTAGTCTGTAAACTTAAGGCTAACACAATAAAGTATCCCAAGTACATTCTTATGAATAATCAATAACTTGTCTTACGTAAGCATAGATAGTTGAAAATCAGTTTGTACTTGAGGTTACTTACAGTTCTTTTCCCACAAGACAGAATTGATCTTTCAGCCACCATAACTCATGAAAACTTGACAAAATCATTCCTTATAATATCCTCTTAACACATTACACAGAACCTAAAAGAAAAAGTTATTTTAAAATGTTTAAAAGGTATAAAGATGTAATCATTCATCAAATACAACGCTCCATAATTTTACCATCCTTAGTCTTCAGACTTTAGGTATAGCACAATTCCAGTATTTTCAACCTGAAGTAAAGAAACGATGGTACATGCACCCAACAAAGTAGTATGCATCTATTCTACGTTGTAGAAAAAGTTTTAAAATACAAAAAATAATTCATCACATGTGCATATAATGGGTTAAACTGGTAAAGTAAAATCCTATTTTGAGGAAAAACAGTGCTACATAAATAACTATATTCATAGAAAAACACTGACACAGCTAAAAAGGCAAATTTAAACATACACATTAACCTCTAATCTCATGTAAAACCTACTAAAAAAAACCAATAGCTTAAAACTAGATAAAACTATAAACCCAAAGGACAAAGAAATAAAAAATAATAAAAATAAAAAATATGGATGCTACAAAGAAGGACAAATAACTAACCTCCAGATTCAAGAAAATCTGAATCCTAAGCTAGGAAGGGAGAAAACTGAGAAGCAGCTCTACTTAAACCCCAGAGTCCCCCAGGTCTCAGGAATTGGCAATACCAGGCTCCATATGAGATGGGGATTAAAATGGGACTCAAAAGAACAGAAAGAATCCCAGGCTGTCTTTCCAATTACTAGCACCCAGAAGATTGTCCTGCATTACTCCCTGAATATTGGAGGTATAAATCTCTGGAAGGAATAAAACAAATGGTCTTTCATCTGGGGGCTCAACAGTCACAGCTGAGGGAAGAAGTATCATACTGCCAACAGAGAAAATAAGTAGGAGTACACACACTGGTTGCTGAAACCCACTTCCTCCACCCAAAGCCCTCTTTGCCTACTCAGAGACTACTACAAGACAGCGGCCAATACTATACCATCTGCGACGAAAAGTGAAATATTATTTTCTAATGAGTCTGACAAGCCTAGAGAAAAGACCTAAAAAATACTGATAAGGCCCATAGTCACTAAGTACACATGTGCACGCGCGCACACATGTGTACGTACACACACACACACACACACACACACACATACACACACACACACACACTCACACCCTACAGTCAGGAGACTACCAGCCCACCCCCTATTCTAATACAGGCAACATACTATCAGTTTTTAGTGTCTCAATTGTAACCATGAGCAGATAAACAAGAATCATCACATACATGAAGAAAACCTTTAAAAAATAAATAAATAGGGATGGCGGAGTGGCTCAGTTGGTTGCGAGTTGGCTTAAAAGCGCGGGCTCTGAGCAACGGGGCCACTGGTTCGATTCCCACATGGGCCTGTGAGACTGTGCCCGAGCCGAGCTGTTGCTGAGCTGGAGCCAAGCTGTTGCTGAGCTGCCAACAGGTGGCAGGATGGCTCAGCTGGTGCAACAAGATTGCCTGCTCGATGGTGGGCTTTGCCCACCCACAACTAAGACGGAACTTGACACCTTGAGCTGAGCTGACACTTGGATGGCTCAGTGGATACGGTGTGCGCTCTTAACAACAAGGCTGCTGGTTCGACTCCCGCATGGGATGGTGGCTACGCGCATCTGCAACTAAGATTGAACACAGCACCTTGAGCTTAGCGGCCACGAGCTGCCAAAGGGAAGCCAGATGGTGACTGGCGCCCTCCACAATGAAGACTGAAGAACAACAACTTGGCTGGTACCCCTCCCCAATTCCCCAACACTGTTCCCCTCCCCCAATTCCCCAATAAAATCTTTAAAATAAATAAATAAATGGAAACAAGTAGCTTGGAAGAAACAAACTATCCAAAGACAAAAACTAAAAATAAGCTAATTCATCCATGAAATAAATATACAAGAACATTCACAGTACAAAAAGAATGACTTTAAAATTAAAAATAATGTAAAAGTAATGAAAAACTCAATGGAAACATTACAAGATAAAGGTAAGAAGATCTCCTATAAAGTAGAACAAAAAGACTGAGATGGCAAATAGGAGACAAAGAAAATCAAAGGACCATAAGGGAAATATCCAGAAGTCTAGTAATTGGGGTTTTAGAAAACAGAGGAAAAAGCACTGGAAAAAAATCAAGAACACAAAAAATTTTCCTACAACTGAAAAACACATGAGTTTCCAGATTAAAAGGGCCAAGAGCATCTAACACAATGGGTGAAAAAGATTTTTAAAAGCATATCCTGAGAACAAAGACGACCCTCAAGCTTCTAGAGAGGAAAAAAAAATCTCAACCACATACAGAAGATTAAGAATCAGAATTACATCAGACCTCTCAACAGCAACAGAAGAGATAATGGGAAAATCCTTCAAGCCGCAGAAAGAAAATTATGTCCAAAGTAGAATTCAATGCCCAAAGAATTTAGGGTGAGTCTAAAATAAGGATAATTTCAGACATGAAGGGTTTCAAAAAATTTACCTCCCACACATGTTCTACGAGCTACTAGAGAAAGTGTACCATAAAATGAATGTATTAAAATGAATGAGAGGAAAAGGAGAAAATAGGGAGAAAGAGGGAGTTCAGAAGCAAAAAAAACAAAAAACAAAGAAGATAATGCATGTGCTGTTACTGACGTTCATATGAATAAATTAGAGGGCCGGCCGAGTGGCAAATTGGTTAAGAGCTAGTTTGGGACGCCAGCTCTGAGCAGCAGGACCCCGGTTTGGATCCCGCATGAGGGCCAGTGACACTGCCCTCTACAGCTAAGATGGTGAACAACAGTTCGACCTGGAGCAGGGCTGCTGTGAGTTGCCGGCAACTGCGTAGGCTGCAGCCCTTGCTGCAGTGGGCTGCCATAAGCTACCGTGTGTGGCCGGCAGCCAGCGTGAGCAGCCGGCAGCCAGTGTGAGCTGCCAAGAGCCGCTATGAGTGGCTGTCCAGAGGCCGGCGACCGATCTGCCTCACCCGGGAAGAGCACATGATAATACCAACAAGGACCAGTGAAGCAACGTCCTCCACAACTAGACTGAATAATAAAAGGACAGCAACTTGTCCGTTCCCCTTCCCCGATTCCCCAATGCTGTTCCCCTCCCCCAACTCCCCAATAAAAATCTTTAAAAGTAAAAAATAAATTAGATAATTAAAAATAATTTTTAAAAAGAATTGCTATTTATAATACAAATATAATTATACAGGCACTCCTCATTCTCTACTCATGCCAATAAAAAGAATGGCTTGGCAAGGGAAGAAGTACTGAGGATATTTTCAAATGTTTCTTTCTTAGTACCATCAACTTTTGGGGTATACAAAACAAAAAATCAAGTATGCTATACAGGGTAATACAAGAAGTCTCCCATTAAATTAAGCAAGGACTTCTTTTTTTTTTAAGTTTGCAACAGAGGACAGTTTTATTAGGGCAGAAAGTTACAGCTCTCAAAACGAGAGGGGGTCCCAACTGGGGTGCCCAAGCAAGTACTTTTTTAACAGTGTTGCAGAGGTGATACAATTAAGCAAGATAAAGAATATACAAAAATTTGCAAGACAAAAATTATTATTTGCAGGAAAAAAAATCCAAGACAATCAATAGAAAAATTATTATGTGAATTCAGTATGGTGAGTAGGTTAAAAAAAATGAGAAGTTCAAAAGCTTTAAATAAACAATAATCAGCTAAGATACAATAGAAGAAAAATATCACCTACCAGTTTCAATAATACACACATACATAAACAAAAAGAAAAATAATGGAGCGTAGATTTGTGTTTGGTGATATTAAAATACATTTAGTTGTAATAATTAACAATTTAGTTCCAACGTATCAATAAAGCAGGAGATTATTGGTGTTAAGACAACTAGGTAACCATCTGGGTAATTTTGGTTTAAGAGTAAGGTAATGTCCAGGAAATATTTAATCATTAAGCATAAAAACAGATTAAAATGTGGGAGAATTTTAATACTTATTTCCAGAGACGGAAAGGCTTTTTAAGCCTTGTCACAAAATTAAGAAGCCAAATTTGAGACAAAACTGGGGGGAAAACTGGCAAAAAAATAGCAAAAGCTAATCACCATAATATGTTCATAGGAAAGAAACCATAGATGGCTAGTTTGATAAAAACAGAATAATATAAATATAAAAAAACTAGGGGACCAAGTGTCAGGAATGTGAAAAAATTTTTTCACTACATACCCTCTTAAATGTTTTATTATGTAGACATATAACCATGTCAGAAAAATTAAAATATAAATTAAATTTCTCTCTGAAAATATAACATATATTTGGCACACTCACTAATCTTGGAAGGCACTAAATTATAAAAGTGTAAGTCACTTACCTTGCTGAAATGAAAATCACATATCACTTTGTCTTTAAGTTGACTGATGATGCTTCTAATGAATGATGCTTCTAATAACTTCCTGTGTGTTTCGGAATTAATCTTTAAAAAAAAAAATTCTATAGCTAAGGTAAAACAACCTACTAAAAAAATTGAGAATACAAAAACGGTATTGTCTATTAATTGTATTAAAACAACTTAGACTAAGCAAGACTAAGTAAGTAAACAATGGCCTAATGACTACTTTTCACAATTATATGCAATACATCACACAACCACAATATCGGCACCATCTCATTTTTACACGGTATAATAGATTTGGGTTTTCTTCAAAAATAATCACTACATCCTACCCTAAACTCCACCTCCACGGAAAGAGTATATTTTCCTTCCCAACTGATGCTAAGCTTGGTCATATGCCTTACTTTGGCCTCATGGTGGGCAGAGTGTATTTCCCTGCCCCTAAATCCTTGGCCATCTGACTTGCTTTGGTCAATGGATGTTAGCAGAAATGATGCAAAGGTTTGAAATGTCTTTGGCTTGCCCTCTTTACCTCTGACATCATCATGACAAAGATTTCACCAGGTAGACACCTAGGTCCTTCAGCTGAGGCTCCATAATAAACACCGAGTACAAATGAGCCAAAATCTAAATGAGATGCCAAGCCCAACCACAGTGAGAAGTAAAAGCCCACCCACACTCAGATGCCCAGCCAAGCCTAACAGAAGTCACCTAACCCACAGCTGCTCTATAGATACGTAAGCAAAAATAATTGCTGTTTTAAGCCATCGAGTTCCAGGGCAGCTTCTCATACAACAATACCTGACTAATACATAGTGCAGTTAATATTTATTTTCTGGAAAGCTCCAAACTTACCGAAGGTTAAGCCTCAAAGGTACAATAACTTGAAAAAAATAAAGTTCATGTAATTTCCTTTATTACTTTAGCACAAAGAATCCTAATTTTTAAAATGATGAATTACTTCTTTTCCTCCAAATTTCTGAATGTTTTAATACATTTGGTAGTTGGCAACTACTTTAGAAAAGAGATAAATGGATACACAAATCTACAGTAACTGTCAATCACCTGTTCAGATATGCTAAAGATCACTTCACTTTAGTTTGCCCTACATGCTAAATCATCACCAATCTAGCATTATACAACTTAATAACACCCCCCTTCCTAATAAATCAAGGACCAAAGTGCATTCTCTAACCTGTTACCAAATTGACAAGCCCCCCCTCCCCCCCCCACACACACACATCTATAGCTAGCTTATTAATACAATCCTAATGAAAACAATATTAGGGGCAAAAAACAATAATCAAACTTTACATAAAACAACCACTTCAGAAAACCCACAAAAACATATTTTATTATAGAAAGATACATGTTAGAAAGTGCTGATAAATTTAAGTGTATACTCAATTTCCCAGTGCTTTACAGTAAAATGTATTCAAATTTTAATTATTAAAATATTTACATTGACTGAAGAAAAGGATATCAACTTGTCTGTTCCTCTCCCCCAATTCCCCAATAAAAAAATCTTTAAAAAAAAATATATATATATATATTTACATTGTATATCACCCAATGTATTTTAAGTTTAATGTGATTTTTTTTTGAAAAACATTTTATAATTTAGATATAACTCTTTTACCATAAAATTCACCTCTTCATAGTGGTTGTTAGTATAATCAAAGCTGTGCAACAATTGCCACTATCTAATTCCAGAATACTTTCATCTCCCCAAAAAGAAACCCATTAGTAGTTATTCCCCATTTCCCGCTCCCTCCAGCCCCTGACAACTACAGATCTACCTTGTCTCTCCGGTTTTGGCTATTCTGGATGTTTCATACAAATAGAATCATAAAACGTGTGGTTTGTGATTGGCTTCTTTCACTTAGCATAGCGTTTTCAAGTTTCAAATAATGTAGCATGAAATCAGAAATACCTTGGTGTTTTTATGGATGAATACTATTCCATTGCATGAATATGCTACATTTTGTTTACCTATTCATGAGTTTATAGAATGTTTGAATTGTCTCTACTTTTTAGCTATCATGAATGCTGTTGCTATGAAGAATCCTGGATGAGTTTTTGTGTAAACATACGTTTTCAAGTCTCTTGGGTATATATTTAGGGATATAATTGCTGAGCCATACGTAACTCCGTTTAACTTCTGAGGCACTATTTTCCAAACCAGCTGCTTCATTTTAAATTCCCACCAGCTATGTATGAGGGTTTCAATTTCTTCACTTCCTTCCCGGCATCTGTTATTATCTTTTTACATTTTAGTTGTCCTTTTGGAAGTGGTATCTCACTGTATCTTTAATTTGCATTTTCCTAGCAATTAATTACATTGAGTATCTTTTCATGCACGTTTCTTTGGAGAAATGTCTATTCAAGTCCTTTCCTCATTTTTAAAATTGGGCCATTTTTCTTTCTATTATTGAATTGTAACAGTTCTTTACCTGGATATTAGACTCTAATCAGGTGTAGTTAAAAATATTTTCTCCAATCTGTCCGTTGTCTTTGCACTTTCTTGAGAGAATCCCTTGATGCACAGATGATTTTCATTTTCATGAAGTCCAATTAATCTATTTTTTCTTTGGTTGATTGTGATTTAGATGCCATTCTAGGAAACTATTACCTAATCCCAGACCATGAAAACATACATCTATGAATTCTGATTTTTATAATTTTAGCTTACATTTAGATCTTTGATCCATCTTGAGTTCATTTTGTATATGGTGTGAGGTAGGGGTAAAATCTTCATTCTTTTACATGTAGACAACCAATTGTCCTAGCACCATTTATTAAAAATATCATTCTTGGGCCGGCCGAGTGGCGCGATGGTTAAGAACTCGCTTGGGATGCCAGAGGGCCCCGGTTCGGATCCCACATATGAGGGCCAGTGACACTGCCCTCCACAGCTAAGATGCTGAACAACAGCTCAACCTGGAGCTGGGCTGCCATGAGTCGCTGGCGACGGCGTAGGCTGCAGTCCCTGTGGCAGTGGGTTGCCATGGGCTACCATATGTAGCCAGCAGCCAGCGTGAGCGGCCAGCAGCCGCAGTGAGCGGCCGTCCAGAAGCCGGCGACTGATCTGCCTCGCCAGAGAAGAGCGCAATGATGGTGCCAACTTGGGCCAGTGAAGCAACATCCTCCACAACTAGAATGAAGAACAAAACGACAGCAACTTGTCTGTTCCCCTTCCCCCAATTCCCCAGCACTGTTCCTATTCCCCTAATTCCCCAATAAAAATCTTTAAAAAATATATATATATATCATTCTTTACCCACTGAATTGTCTTGGCACTCTTGTCGAAAATCAATTGCCCATAAATATAAATGATTATTTCTGGACTCTCAATTCTGTTCCACTGGTCCATATAATCTTATGCAGTATCACAAAGTCTTAATTACTGTACTTTTGTAAGAAGTTTACTTTTATTTGACGCACAACTGACATATTAGTTTCAAGTGTACACATAACAATTTGATATTTTCAATGCAAAATGATCACCATAATAAGTCTAGTTAACATCCATCATTTTATATACTTATAAAGAAAATTTTTTGTGATGAGAACTTTTAAGAGCTACCCTTTTCACAACTTTCAAAAATGCCATACAGGGCCAGCTGAGTGGCTCAGTTGGTTATGAGCTCGCACAAGAGTGCGAGCTCTGAGCAACAGTGGTTCAATGCCCGGCCCGAGCTGAGTTGCCAATGAGCTGCCAACAGGTAGCAGGATGGCTCAGCTTAAAAAAAAAAAAATGCAATACAGTAATGACTATGGTCACCATACTGTATTTACATCACCATGACTTATTCTATAACTGGAAGTTTGTAGCTTTTGACTCCCTTTACCCATTTTGCCCCACTCCCTACCCCCAACCTCTGGCAACCAATCTGTTCTCTGCATCTATGGGTTTATAGGATATTTTTTTTTGTCGTTTTTCAGAGGGTTTTTTGTTTTGTTTTGTTTTGTTTTGTTTTGTTTATTGTTAGTTTCAGGTGTACAGAACAATGCCAATAGTTACCCTTTTCACCCTTCACACAGAAACAACCCCCCTCCCCCATCTACTGCCCTCCCACCCCCGATATCATGCTTATCTATTACAATTCCATTGACTCCATTCCCACTGTCTATTCCATGTCCCGTGACTATATGTATATATAATTATAGTTGACAGACATTACTATTCAACATCAGCTTCAGAAATACAGTGCGGTGGTCAGGCCTCTACACCGACTATGAAGTGGTCTCGGCGGGTTTTTTAGATTCTACATATAAGTGAGATCATATGGTGTAATGTTGTGATTTGTAAAAATATATATATATTTGGTATTCATCCTGGCTCACAGCTTCCAAAACCCTTGTAATTTCCTAAGTGCTGAGAGTGATACAGCTGCATTGTGTTGTGTTAATTAGGTAAGTTCTGGAAAGCAACCAACTAGGGAACTTGGTTGCCACTAGAGTCAACCATGTGATTAGAGCGTGGGAACTTTCAGTCTCACTCAGACCTCCAGAGAGGGGAAAGGAGCTACAGGTTGAATTAATCACCAACGGCAATTATTTAATCAATTGTGCAGATATAACGAAGCCTCTATAAAAACCCAAAAGGACAGGATTCAGAGAGCTTCTGGGTTGGTGAACTTTTAAGAGATTTGCGAAGAGTGAGGTGCTCAGAGAGAGCAGGGAAGCCCCATATTCTTTCCCCATACAGTACCTTGCCCTATTTTCACTATCTTGCTATTTCTGAGTTGTAACCTTTTATAACAAACCAGTGATCTAGTAAGTAAAATGTTTTCCTGAGTTGTGTGAGCTGCACTGGCAAATTAATTAACCCAAAGAGAAGGTTGTGAGAACCTCTAATTTATAGCCAGTCATATAGAAGTACAGGTGTAACAACTTAGGCTTTGCAATTAGCATTGAGTTGGAGGGGGTCACTGGAACCCCCAGTCTGTAGCTGGTCAGTCAGAAACCTAGGTAACAACCTGTACTTATGACTGGCATCTGAAGTGTGTGTGTGTGTCTGGGGGTAGCAGCAGAGGTTAAGACTAAATCCTTAACCTGTGAGCTCTGATGCTATCTCCAGGTAAATAGTGTCAGAACTGAGTTAAACTGTGGGACACCATGCTGGTGTCCGAGAATTGCTTAATGTTGGGTGGGAAAACCCCCCAACACACACACATATACAAACACACACACAACTTGAAAATTGGGTCCATGAGTTTAACTGATCAAGTATCTGTGTCTTCCTCTAACTTTTTTCACTTAGCATAATGCCCTCCAGGTGCATTTGTATTGTGCCTCCATTCTTTTTATGGCTGAATAATATTCCATTGTATGTATGCACCACATCTTCTTTTTCCATTAATCCAACAATGGACACAAGTTGCTTCCATACCTTGGCTACCATAAATAATGCTACAATGAAGTGCAATGAACATGGGAGTGCACATATTGTTTCAAGTTAGTGCTTTTCATTTTCTTTGAATAAATATCCAGAAGTGGAACTTCTGGATCATATGGTAGTTCTATTTTTAATTTTCTGAAAAAGTTCCATACTGTTTTCCACAGTGGCTGCACCAATTTACATTCCCACCAATAGCGCACATGGGTTCCCTTTTCTTCAATGCCTCGCCAACATTTGCTATTTCTTGTCTTTTGATAACAGCCATTCTAACAGATGTGAGGTGATACCTCATTGTGGTTTTGATTTGCATTTCCCTGATGACTAGTGATGTTGCACATTTTGACATGTACCTGTTGGCCATCTGTATGTCTTCTTTGGAAAAATGTCTATTCTGTCCATTTTTTAATCAGATTAGTTTTTATTACTATTGAGTTCTATGAGTTCTTTATATATTTTGGATTTCAACTAACCAAATACATTATTTACAAATAGCTTCTTCATTCAGTACGTTATCTTTCCACCTTGTTAATGGTTTTCTTTGCAGTGCAGAAGCTGTTTAGTTTGACATAGTCCCAGCTGTTTATTTTTGCTTTTGTTGCTTTTGCTTTTGGTGTCAGATTAAAAAAATCACCACCAAAACTGATGTCAAGTAGCTTATATCTCCCTCTAGGAGTTTTATGGTTTCAGGTGTTATGTTCAAATCTTAATCCATTTTCAGTTAATTTTTTATGTATGGAGTAAGACAAGGGTCCAGTTTTCATAACACCATTTATTGAAGAGACTGTCCTTTCCCCATTGTATAGTCTTGGCTCCTTTTGTAGTTAAGTTTTTTAGTAAGTGTGTGTCCCTTAACTTTGTTATTCTTTTTCAAGATTGTTTTGGCTATTCTGTATCAATTTTAGGATCAGCTTGTCAATTTCTGCGAAAAAGCCAGCTAGGATTTTGACCAGAATTGTACTGATTCTGTATATCAATTCACAGAATACTACCATCTTAATAAGTCTTCCAATCGTTGAACATGGATATCTTTTCATTTATTTAGGTCATGTTTAATTTTTTAAGCAATGTTTTATGATTTTTAGTGTATAAGTCTTGTACTTTTTTTGTTAAATTTATTCCAAAGTACTCAGAGTCATCAATAGGTTCTGCAAAGTTAAGTGAAACAACATATAATGAAACCAATTTTACCATAGGTATACGCTAATTGATGATATAAACAAAGAGTTAAGTTTCTATGGCACCCCATCAACATTATAAAGAAACAACGTTGAACAAAACAATGATATCAAGGACCTGCTGTACTTTATTGGTTTTGATTCTATTATAAAAGGAATTCTCTTAATTCCCTTTTTGGATGGTTCATCACTAGCATACAGAAATACAACTGATTTTTGTTCCTTAACCTTGTACCCTATAACCTTGCTGAATTCATTAGTTCTAATATGGTTTTTCAGTGTGGACTCAGAATTTTCTACACGACGAGGTGTGATCAAAGACTACAGTGAATGTTTAAATAAAAAAAATTATCACAGTAAAAGACATATTGCCATTAATCCACCTCAAAACACTCCCCTTCGCATCGAACACACTTATCCCATCATTCTTGCCACTTTCTGAAGCAGTTCTGGAAGTCCTCTTTTGTGAGTGTCTTTAGTTACTCTGTCTCTGATGCATCAATGTCCTGAGTCGACTCAAAACGTTTTCCTTTCATGGTCATTTAGACTTTGGGGACGAGCCAGAAGTCACATGGTGCCAGATCCAGCGAATAAGGTGGATAAGGACACACCGTAATGTTTTTTACAGAAACTGCCATACCAGAAGCAATGTGTGACACAGAGCGTTGTCATAATAGAGGATAAAGCAAAGACACTCACGAAAGAGGACTTCCAGAACTGTTTCAGAAAGTGGCAAGAATGATGGGATAAGTGTGTTCGATATGAAGGGGAGTATTTTGAGGGGGATTAATGGCAATATGTCTTTTACTGTAATAATTTTTTTTAAACATTTACCATATTTTGTGATTACACCTCATACATAAGATCATGTCATCTGCAAATAGAAATCATTTTTTATTCCTTTCCAATCTGGATGCCTTTATTTCTTTTTCTAGCCCAATTATTCTGGCTAGAATCTCCAGTACAAAGTTGAATAAAAGTGGCAAGAACAGACATCCTTGTCTTGTTGCTGATCTTAAGGGAAAAGCCTTCAGTCCATGAAACTATATCTGTGTTATAAAGAATAATATATGTCAGGAAGACTATACTATTTGCAGGAAAAAAATAAATTATATTTTCTTTCTCTTAATCATCACTAAAGACAACACAATAGAAACATTTCCTAATATAAAGTCCTTACAATAGCTGCTGGCACAGCATAGGCACTTAACTATTAGCTATAATAATAATTAGCTGTGATAATTAATATTATTGATACAATAACATTTCTGATGAAACAAGAACATAAAAAAGAAAACATGGGCCGGCCAAGTGGCGCGATGGTTAAGAACTGGCTTGGGACGCCAGAGGGCCCCGGTTCGGATCCCACATATGAGGGCCAGTGACACTGCCCTCCACAGCTAAGATGCTGAACAACAGCTCAACCTGGAGCTGGGCTGCCGTGAGTTGCCGGCGACGGCGTAGGCTGCAGCCCCTGTGGCAGCGGGTTGCCATGGGCTACTGTATGTAGCCAGCAGCCAGCGTGAGCAGCCAGCAGCCGCAGTAAGCGGCCGTCCAGAAGCCGGCAACTGATCTGCCTCGCCCGGGAAGAGAGCAATGATGGTGCCAACTTGGGCCAGTGAAGCAACGTCCTCCACAACTAGACTGAAGAACAAAATGACAGCAACTTGTCTGTTCCCCTTCCCCCAATTCCCCAGCACTGTTCCCATCCCCCCAATTCCCCAGTTTAAAAAAAAAAAATGTAAAACATTTAACATTCTTTGACAAAATTTTTTTGTTTAGGAAAACAGTTGTTTTTCATAGAAAAACGTTATTTATATTAACCTGTAATTAGTTTACTAGTCTTTAATGAATTAATAAATATATGTAAACTAATTTCAAATACAATAACTAGCAATAGATATAACCCATATAAACAAAAGCTATTTGTTTTTCAGAGTGTAAAGAGATCCTGACCAAAAAGTTTGAGAACCACTACATTAAAGTAATATTTAATACCCCATTTTTATTCACACCCTGAGTTTTTATCTCTGTAAATCTCACATATAAATGTTTAAAGTAAGTTGAAGAAGAGCAGAGAACACAAATCTTGCTTTCTTCAGACGTACTGTCACGCAATTATGCATAAGGTATAACCCCCTCAAAAAAGAAGACAAAATGACTGGGTTAACAGAATAATGTGTTTGCCAAAAGTAACTACAGTTATATAATACCGAACTTATGCAGAAATACAGCCAAAGAGCTTCCACTGTACCAAGAAAAAAAGGATGCACCGAAAACAGTCTGGGCTTCAAAGGGTCAACACAGTCCTTAAGTGAATTATCTATAGCAACAATTTTACTGGAGTTGGTTTCTAACCACCATCTAAACTGATCACCTTCAGGAAAAGTTATTCAAAAATTCTGTAGAACGTAAATCTGCTAATAAAAGTCATCAAAAAAATTATTTAAAAAATCCATTATTTTGAATTATGCAATTCTAGTCACCTTCACTATTAGAACAAATACAATAAGCTATAATGAATTACCAAGCTATAAAGGGCCATCCAGCAAAGGGGGTTAATGGCATTCATTCATTAATTAGGGTCCTTTTTCAGTTCTTCTGGAAGCATAATTCATCGATTTAAATGCCAAGCACAAACCTTGTATGGGGCTGATGTTTAAATAAGTATTGTTCGGCTTGAGTTGAGCTGCCACTGAGCTGCCAACAGGTGGCAGGATGGCTCAACTAAAAAAAAAAAAAGTATTATTCACTACAGAATTGTAATGCTGATCAATGAGAAATGACAGCATATTTTCCTCAGCCAGGAATGATTAAAGTGGACAGAAGTTCATAAGCCAGGGCAAGTTTTGTTTTAAGAAGGGTACTTCCAAAGTCACATATCTGACCTGAGGGGCATATATTACATACTCTCTAAAAGGAGGAAGTATCTGTTAGTTTTTTCTTTTTTTTTTTTTTGTTTTTTAAAGATTTTTAATGGGGAACTGGGGAAGGGGAACAGTGTTAGGGAATTGGGGAAGGAGAACAGCCAAATTGTTGTCCTTCAATCTTAGTTGTGGAGGGTGCAGCTAGTTCAGCTCCAAGTCCAATTACCATCCAGCTGCCTCTCGGCAGCTCAGCTCAAGGTGTCATGTTCTATCTTAGTTGTGGGCGGGCGTAGCCCACCATCCCATGTGGGTGTCCAACCGGCAGCCTTGCTGATAAGAGCTGTGCTCTCACCAGCTCAGTGGCAGCTCAGCTCTGTCGCAGCTCACTGGCCCATGTGGGAATCGAACCGGTGACCCTGTTGCTCAGAGCTTGCACTTTTAACCAACCAAGCCACTCAGCCAGTCCCTCTGTTACTTTTCTTATTTGCTCACATGCTCTTAAGGCCTGAATGTGCAGCTTCCAAATTAAACATGTTTAGGCACTTTTCATCCTACTCTCATATCTAATTCCATGGTGAGAATTTTCAAGTTTTTCAAATTTAAAAAAGCTCCACTGGTGTTGGTGTCCTGTGTAAAGCAGAAACTAAGGCCCTAATCAGAAAAAAAGTGTGCGTAAATACAGCAAAGTTCACTGCATCCAGAATGTTTTAAACTGAAATCGTGTTTTAACCATTTAAAAAAAATTAATGTTCAGATGGGGAAACAACCCACCCATATCCTATTCCACTAAGTAGCATTCTTTTATCGGTTTCTGCAAAAGCCAGTTACTTATTGAAATATCATTTGAGAATATTATTTAAATACTGTGCTGCAATTACTTCTTGCTTTAGAATCCCCTTTCAGCTATCTAAAGACTACTAAAAACAAGTACTTCTCAAATCTCAACGATTTAACTCCTTCCTTCTCTCCTGCTGTGCCCTCCTCTCCCGGAAAATACTCTAAGTGCTGGGTTTTGTGAAGTCAACGTTTAGAGGTGGAGGCTAAGGGGGTAGGAAGTGAAGGGTGGAGGAGAAGGAGGTTGGGGGGGGGGGGACAGTTCTGTAATTTGGACTTGCAATCCCACTCCGCCGGAGTAAAACAAACCCTCGTTGTCAAATCATCTTACCAATAGTGATAAAAATCGAGGACCCAATTCCCTTCTGCTCGCATCTATCTCTATAAACTTCACTATGGCCCTCATTGCACCTATTTCTACTCCAAAGCAGCTCTACCTGTGCCTGACTCTCATGTCCAACCCGAATTACTCTATGACCTTGGACCCGGGCCACCGCTCCCCTCCCAGGCTAAAAACCGTGAAACCAAGATCCCCACATCCCGCCCCGCAGACTGCAGAGGCCTCATGGTTCAGGCTGGGTCAGCGGATGGCGGTGGGGGCAGGGCAGCCAGCCGTAGGAACCGCAGTTCTGCGATGGCTTGGGGAAAACGCCGCGAAAGCAAGCCGGCGGGGGTGAGAACAAGGCCCAGGCTACCTGCGAGCCAGCGCCGACGCCCCCCAGTAGTCGCAATCGCTGCACTCCACCTCGGGGTTCTGGCGCCCTCGCGGCCGCCTAGACACCCCAGCTTGACCCGGTCCTCGGTCACGGCCCCTTATTCCCGCTGACCGCCCAGCAAGCAGCCGCAGGTGATGCGGCGACTGGGCAGCCGAGTCCCGCAGGTTGTTTGCTTACCTCAAGATACGGCGTCTCGGAGCCGCCCACTACCTCCCAGGGGTGCCAGGAGCCTGGACCGTAGGAATAAGAAGAGTGCGAGGCAACACGACACAAGGGTGGGACAGGAAGGGGGAGAATCGTCTGGCTCTCCAGAAGGGCTGGCAAAAGGGAGATGAGGACGCAAGAGGCGCGACAGCAGGCGGCGGGGACGGTCCGGACGCTCCCGTACCTTCCTCACTCCTGGCCAAGAGTCCAACGCAAGCCGGCAGACCGCCTCACATCCGGGTATCAGAGGACACTCCGCAGCTTCTGCCGCGACCGCCGCCTCCCCCGCGACGCAGAAACGACAAACTTCCGGCGACGACGGCGACGCCTCGCCCGTCAGATGGGAGTTACCTGTGACCGTCTTGGGCGCGCTTGCGCAACGCTCTTCTTCGGCCCCCAACGGGCTCAGCTGACGTGCCCTGAAGACGAAGATGGCCGCCACGCTCGCTGCGTGTCACGCAGTTTTTCACCCCTGCGGGGTTGGCGGGGCGTCGGGGAAAAGCGAGCCTGCGTCCATCCTAGGCGCAGGCGCGGTGGGAGGCCTCGCGTGCGCGCACCGCGGGTGGGCGCCTCGCAGGGAAGCGGCGGCGCCCCCTGGCGGCGCCCGCTTGCCCTTCCCGGGGTGGTCTCTCGGAATACAGCCACCCACGCCCCCAGTGGTAGTGGTTTGTCTTGGAAATCTGTGGCCGCAGGTTCCACTGCCGATAGCAGGTACTCTTCTCTGCAACCTCTAATTCAAATACCTTAAATCTTCTAAATGGACCAATGTAAAGAAAATGGGAGGCAATTGACCTTTCTCTCTCGTTCCCCTGAACTGCACTCCAACGCCTCCAGAACTCCAGGGCTTCTCCTTCTGCTTGCACTCTATTCCTTGTAAACGAGAGCACAAGAGTCTACAAGAAATTGTAGAATATTCCACTAGGTTTAGTCATGGCGGATATTCAAACAAAGCTTTGGCTCTTCAAAGCCTCCACAGACTCCAGAGATTTGTGGATTCGTGGTTCCCACACTGTTTGTGAACCCTTTCTATGCCACTCTCCTTATTTGCAGAACTGTGAGGATGGAGAAAATTACGGAATCTTGCTTTTCAGAATCTTAAGAGAGGTGGTCATTAGGTGGGTTCTCCCTTCCCTTCCTGACTTTTTTTTTAAAGATTTTATTGGGGTGCCAGCCGAGTGGCGCGTTGGTTAAGAGCTGACTTGGGATGCCAGCTCTGAGCAGCAGGGCCCCGGTTTGGACCCCTCATGTGAGGGCCGGTGATACTGCCCTCTACAGATAAGATGGTGAACAACAGCTCAACCTGGAGCTGGGCTGCCGTGAGTCGCCGGCAACGGTGTAGGCTACATCGGGCTGCCATAAGCTACTGTGAGTAGCTGGCAGCCGGCATCAGCTGCCAAGTGCTGCCGTGAGCAGCCGTCCAGAGGCCGGTGACCGACTGCCTCACCTGGGAAGAGCACAATGATGATACCAACATGGGCCAGTGAAGCGATGTCCTCCACAACTAGACTGAAGAACAAAAGAATAGCGACTTGTGTGTTCCTCTTCCCATTTTCCCCAAAAATCTTTTAAAAATGTATATATATACATTTTTTTTAATTGGGGACTTTGGGGAGAGGAACAGCGCTGGGGAATTGGGAGAAGGGGAACAGACAAGTTGCTGTCGTTTTGTTCTTCAGTCTAGTTGTGGAGGATGTGGTTTCACTGGCACTCTTCCCGGGTGAGGCAGATCGGTCACCGGCCTCTGGATGGCCGCTCACGGTGGCTATTGGCAGCTCACACCGGCTGCCAGCCGCTCACGCTGGCTGCCAGCCACACACGGTAGCTTATGGCAGCCCACTGTAGCTTCACTGCAGCCTACGCCATCGCCGGCAACTCACGGCTGCCCAGCTCCAGGTCGAGCTGTTGTTCACCATCTTAGCTGTAAAGGGCAGTGGCACTGGCACCCATGTGGGATCCGAACCGGAGCCCTGCTGCTCAGAGCTGGCGTCCCAAGCCAACTCTTAACCAACGCCCCACTTGGCCGGCCCTGACTTCTTTTGAAACCAAGTATGTAAGACCAAAATGTGCTCTAAGTTTGTCAAACCTTTTTTTTTGACAATACATCTTCCACAAAACTATTGAGCTGTTAGTTTAGTCTGCAGTTTATGGTATAAAAACCAAAACGAGGTTGGTTCTGTTGGGTGAGGCTATTGCCCACATCACCATTGTGTTAATTGGCAAAAAACCTGCCTACTGCCCCCACTCCCATCCCCAGTCATATATATATATATATATATATATATATATATATATATATATATATATATATATATATATATATATATACCTTAATGGCATATGCCAAATGGCTTAAATTGGGAGAACAAACTCAGGAGTAGACTGCCATCCTAGTTAAAGTTGGTTATCTACCAGAGTATCTGACCTTCATTTGCCTTTACCTTTAGATTGTCAGACAGCTGGTAGAATTTCTTTTTGTGTGTAAACCACTTTATCTTTAGGAACTCAAATTCTGACATACAAATACACAAACCATATTTATAAGTTTCCATTACCACAAAATAGGTCTCTGCTTCTGAGTGACCTATTCCACATTACTTGTATTGGCCACAATCAGGAGCATAGGAATCTTTACAAATGTCAGACTATATGAAATCATGTGTACTTATTTTTGATACATAAGTAAATCATATTTAATGTATTAAGTCATGTCTGTAATTTGTTCTAGATTTTCTTTTCTAAAGCATGTTTCTTAAACATGCTGTGAAAGCATAAAGTAGTTTGCTTTTACAATACTGAATTATAAACTTCAAAGTTGCTAAAAAACTAGCTTTTAATTGTTCCCACCACAAAAAAGAAATAATTTTGTGAGGTGATAGAGGGTGTTGGTTACCGTGGTAATCATATTGCAATACATAAATGTATCAAATCAACATGTACTTTTTTTTTAAGCTTTTATTGGGGAATTGGGGGAGGGGAACAGCGTTGGGGAATCGGGGAAAGGGAACAGACAAGTTGCTGTCCTTTTGTTCTTCAGTCTAGTTGTGGAGGACGTCGCTTCACTGGCCCATGTTGGTATTATCATTGCACTCTTCCTGGGTGAGGCAGTAGCTTGCCAGCCATTGGACAGCCGCTCACAGCGGCTCAAGACAGCTCACACTGGCTGCCGGCCGCTCACATTGGCTGCCGGCCACTCACGGTAGCTCACAGCAGCCCAATGCAGCAGGGTCTGCAGCCTGTGCCATCACTGGTGACTCATGGCAGCCCAGCTCCAGGTCGAGCTGTTGTTCACCATCTTAGCCATAGAGGGCGCAGCATCACTGGCCCTCATGTGGAATCTGAACCAGGGCCCTGCTACTCAGAGCTGGGTCCCAAGCCAACTCTTAACTAACGCACCACATGGCCGGCCCAACATGTTGTACATCTTAAAGTTATGCAATTTTATATGTCAGTTTTATCGCAATTAAAATAAATTTTAAAAAATATTTTGTTTTTATGGGGAAAAGTAGGTTCTTTCTCCAGTGTTATTCTTTATCATTTTAAAAGATATTTTTCACTTTTGATTCATTAGAGCCAGAGATCTCAGTCTGTAGTTTGATTAAATCTTAATTATTCTGTAATACCATGCTTCACAAAAATTTGTTTTTCCTTCCATCACTAGTTTTTTTTAGAGCTGTCTGTCTGTAAACTTTAGAATTTTGTTCATTTGACTTGATTGTCTACTAAAAAATAGTCATTGTAGGACATGTTAGGGATTCTCTCTCATAAGCCCCAAAACCAAGATTGTAAGGTTTCTGCCTTGAGCAAAAGCTCAGCCGTCAACTAAGGGTTAACTGAGAGAGGTTGGATGCCTACCACACTGAAAACAGTGTGTGCTCAGCCAAAGTCCTTGAAACTGTTTTGTTCCTCTTGAGCTAAAAAAACGACTCGTAGACTAAGCGTGTCTCCCTTAACCTTAGGGACGTGCTTGTCATTTTCTACCACCTGTTCCTCTTTTATCTCTAATAAAAGACTGAAGTCAATGAGGATGCGGGGGTCAGACTGCGCTGTCTGTCCTCCTCCCCGTTCTCTGCATTGCATTTTCTGTCTAGTTTGTAGCATCTCCAGTCGCAAGCGTGACAAATCATGATCAGCTGAATAAATTATTTTGCTTGAATGAGCTTTCAAAAATTATACAAGATCACAGCGACCTGACCCCAGTAAAAAGAGAGGTCTCCATTCCTAAGAACTCCTGAGAAAGTCCTAGGGGAGAGCTCTGATTGGTACACCTTTTGCCATGTGCACATGCTAAATACAAATACTGTGGCCTAGATGATTCATCTTGGTGATTAACGTAATTCTGTAAATTGTGAAGCTCATTTCCACAATCTCTACACAAATTCTGTTGCTAAACTCAAAATTGTGAATGTAATCTCCTGGACTTGCTTAAGTTGTTTTCCTTCCTGACTCCACTCTGTAGAATGTACTTTTCTATACTTGCTTATCATTAGGACATCTACTTCTAAAAACTAACAATGGAATACTTGCATTACCACACACATCACATTCCCATTTCCTTGTTTTTCTTTCTTGGGACCAATCTACAATAAATGCCTGTAACATATAAAACCTCTGCTAACTCCCAGAAGACAGGGTAGTCTCACGTGTAGACTAACTCTCCTGCTAGCAGCAAATAAAGGCTTTTTCTTTGTTGCTCCACTTTTGTTGACTTTATTTCAGGACTCTTGACTGCTTTATGAGGTGAGAGAGTAAAAATTCTAAAAAAGTTTAAGGTAGAAAATAAAAACAAGGAAAAATTTAAAAACAATTTGGTATAAATCAACTGACAATGACATTTCAATTTGCCATCTTTTGGGAAACCCACCACTAACATACAAATAATAATGCTGGCCCCACATACTTAAGAGGGGATAAGTAGGTGTTAGCCAGATTAAAGAACTGAATGTACAAAGGTCTGGAGAGGAGAGTAAGCTTGATGAGTTCCAGGAACTCAAATATTCTAATACTGTTGAGGAGAAAAGGGATTAAAAAGTAGGCAGAGCTCAAAGTAGGAAGATCCTTGAGGACAATAGGGAGTAGTACCTTGTGCTCAGTACTAGGGATACTGCAGTGAACAGTACACACAAGTTCCCCTTCTTCATACAGCATGCATTCTAATGGGGGAGAGATTCACTTATTTCACAAATGTTTGAGGGCACATTGCATGCAAGGCACTGTTCTAGATGCTGGGGATGCAGAAGTGAACAGAACAGATGCAAATCCCTGCCTTCAGACAGTTTCCATTCTCATGTCAGTCAATAGATAAGTAAACAAATAACAGATAAATGCAAATAAGGAAGTAAATATGGTAATAGAGCAGCGATGTCTAATCAAACTTCCTTTGATGATGGAAATGTTCTATATCAGCAGTGTCCAAAAAGGTAGCCATAGCCACATATGACTATTGAGCACTTGAAATGTGATTGTTGTAACTGAGGAACTGAATTTTTAATTTTATTTAATTTTAATTTAAATAGCCTCGCTTAGGCATTGTTTTTAGTCCAGGGGCTCATTAATATCAGATGGGTTTTGTTTTTTGTTTTTTTAACTCTCTCTTAAAACTGGTTCTTCTCAAAATATATGCACCCCTATGTTCACTGCAGCGCTATTTACAATAGCCAAGACTTGGAAACAACCTAAATGCCCATCGGTAGACGACTGGATTAAGAAACTGTGGTACAGTTATACAATGGAGTATTACTCAGCTATAAAGAAGAATGAAATCGTACCATTTGCAATGATATGGATGGACCTAGAGAACATTATGCTAAGTGAAATAAATCAGTCGGAGGAAGACAGATACTGTATGATCTCACTTATATGTGGAATCTAAAGAACTGAATAAATAAGCAATGTAAACAGAAATAGTCTCAGAGACGTAGAGGAAAAACTGATGGTTGCTAGATGGGAGAGGGGTGGGGATGAGAAAGAAGGGGGAAGGATGAGGCTACATAAATAGGTAACTAAAATATTGACACAGGGATATGAAAGACAGTTTGGGGAATATAATCAATATGTTGCAAATATTTTTTAGGGGCTCAGATGGACTCATGTCTTGTTAGAGAGACCACTTCATGGACGGTGTAGAGACCTGACCATTGCACTGTACATCTGAAGCTTCCATTGAATAACACTGTATGTCAACTATAATTTAATATATATATATAGTCACAGGATGTGGAGTACAGTGTGGGGAGTGGAGTCAATGGAATTGTAATAGATATGTATGATACGGGGGTGGGGGAGGGTTGAAGGGGAGAAGGGGATAGTCACTTTGTGAGGGGTGAAAAGTATAACTATTGCATTGTTTTGTACACCTGAAACTAATAAAAACAAAACAAAACTGGTTCTCTTGTTTCTGAGGGAGTTTCCAATAACTACCTCTCCATTCATGTCCAAAATGAGCTCCTACAAAGTTCTGATTGGATCAGATTACATCCCAAGTCCAATGTGGACAAGTAATGGAATGTGATTATTAACCTAAAGTTAGAGTCAGCTTTCTTAGGACCATATGAATCACCAGATTATTAGAAACTGTTGGAAAAAGAAGGGGATAGATGTTGAGAAGGCAGCACATGTTCATTACAGTCTTACTACCCAAATTGTGGTTCATGGACTAGGAGCATCTTCATCAACTGAAATTTTGTGTTAAAAAAAATTTGACAGAGTAAATCTGAAGATCTAATTGGCTTTATTAAGTGATATATGCATTGATCAGCATACCGTCTAACAACTGGAAGGGTACTCTGAGGGGTTGTAAATTTGGAAGGTTTTTATAGGGAGCAGAAAGGGGCAGGGGAGCTATACTGAAAGAAAAGAAACCAGGATATCTTTTCAGGAAAGAGAAGGGGAAGAGTTTTTATCATATAGATTGCCTCTTCTTTCTATGGGGCAGTTGGAGAGGGCCTGGATGTCAAATGACCTTACTGGTGCTTGATCAGAAAATTCCAGACTGATTAATTAAGGTTATGGTTCTGGGAGAGATGGAAACTGCAATTTCAGGTATGAAATTTAGGTTTGGTATCATGGGCTGTTAGCATGAGTGATGCCATTTTGGGCCTGTGGCTTTTTTTTTTTTCAACATTAGAAATGCAGAATTTCAGAGCCCACACCAACTGAATCAGAATTTTCATTCTAAAGTTTGCTCCAAGTGAGTCCTATGCACATTAAAGCTTGATGAGCATTGCCTTAACAACATCCAAGATTACCAATGACCAGGGATGAAGTCCAG
>NW_017731559.1:1177540-1178685 GCF_001890085.2 Hipposideros armiger
ATTAGCTAAATTGTGTAATTTTCTCCAGGTACATTAAGTAGTGCTGAAGCTCCTGGTTTTGGAGCAGAATTAGCATAACCCTTTGGGCTTCTCTCAGAACTTCCCTTCGCTCACGGGTATATTTGGTGCTGCATAATACAAGGTGCCGCGCCAAAGGATCCACTAATTGAATTTAATATCCTCAAATCTCCCTCTAACAGGAAATTTCCTCCAAAACCAGCCCTAAAGACCCTCAGCAGTCGCAAGGCACTCCTCCAGCCGCCAGGGGCCGCAATGGCGCTCCTCGCGGTCGGAAGGAAGTGCGACCCTGCGCGGCCTCGGCGTTTCCGCAGTGCGTCGGCATAGCTCCGCGCGCTCTTCACGTCGGAGTTCCAGGAGTAGGCGTTTCCGGCCATTCATACTCCAGTCCGTGGGCCCTTGGTTGTCGCATTTTGTGTACTCTAAGGACAGAGAGCGTGACGGCACCGGCAGGATGAAGCTCGTGAGGTGAGGAGGCGACCAAGTGGAGTGGGGGCTATAAAGCGACGGTTTGGGCCGGGAGCAGGAGACGGCTGCCCCGGTTGCAGGAAGCGCGAAAGCCGCGTGCTCGCGCGGCCTGCTAACGGCCTCCGGCGCCAGCCGCTCCCGCCCTGCCTTGGCCGCGCCGGCGCCGGGGCCTGGTATTTAGAAAGAGTCGTACCGGCATCCTGCGTGTCTTCCGAGAGGTGGATTTAACGGCCGAACCGTTTCTTCCCACCCAGTGTCTCAGGTGCCTTAAAGGTGCAGGGCCAGGCTTACAAGATCTTGCTTTCGGTTACCTACCCATGTTCATTTTGAGTAGAACTCATGCTCTAGTTTAGGTTACTTTTTGGGCCCATCTCAGTTCTCTGGAACTGGCAAATGTAACTAGGTCCACGGTCCCTGAAAACGTGGGAAACATAAAGAAAAATTATGTTCCCTGCGTAAGTAGTTTAATGCGCTTTTTAAAAGAGTACTTAGATGCTGCAGGTGGGGGTATCTGGAAAATAATGAAACCCATTTCCGAAATGTTTTAAATCAGGGATGAACTGACTTCGTAAGTTATTTTTTTAGAGTATTTTTTTTTGTATTCTCTAGACTTAAAATTATTCAACCTACATTCCCTTTTAAAATAGGTCTTGAATTTA
>NW_017731559.1:1179772-1180767 GCF_001890085.2 Hipposideros armiger
TTATTTTAGTTGTAGGAATTTTTTACATATTATGCATGCTAGTCCTTTGTCAGATATAATTTCTCCCAGTTTGTGGTGTGCTTGTTCATTTCCTTAATAATGTCTTCGGTGAGCATAAGTTTATTTTGAGGAAGTTTTAATTTACCAGCCTTTTCTTTTATAGTTATTGCTCTCTGTGCACTGTCAAAGAAACTTGTGCCTACCCTCAAAACCATGAAGTTATTCCGATGTTTTCCTCTAAAAGCTTTATAATTTTACTTTGATTTTTAGGTTTGTGATCTATCTTCAGTTAATTTTGGTAAGTGGTGTGAGTTAAGGGTCCATGTTTATTTTTTTTTTCTAGATGGATTTCTAGTCATTCCATATTATAGAATATAAATAGACCCTATTATGGATTTCATTTGTTGAAAAGGCTTTGGCAGTCTCAGGAGCATCTTTGTGGAAAATTGACTGTATAAATGTGTGTCTGTTTCTGGGTTTTATTCTGTTTCATTGATCTGTTTGTTGTTCTTATGTCTTGATTACTGTAATTTCAACATTACTGTATACTGTTCTAGCCATCTGATTTGTCTTCCAATGTAAATGTGATCCTGGCACTCCTTCATTGATGAAAACCCTTCAGTAGCTCTCCTAGAGGAAATTTTTAACAGAGCTTTGGGCTCTCCATGAAAGGAACCTGCCTAACTCTTCCTCACTCATTTTCTTGGACTTAATATTCCATCAGTAGTACCTGTAATTTCTCTGTACATTATGCTGTTTCTTACTACCATATCTTTGCTCTTCTCTCTTTTTGCTGCGTATTTCCAACTTTTCAGGCTTCCTAATAGAAATTCACTAAGATCTGATTCCTCATGCTACATCATGTGTGTCTCTATTAGGCTTTACAATTTAGTTTTAAAATACCTTTTATGTGTCCTTCCTACAAGAGTTGGAGCTCTTTGGGGCATGGTCTTAACTAATTTTTAATTCTCATTACCCTGCACAGGGACTATCAT
>NW_017731559.1:1185382-1186185 GCF_001890085.2 Hipposideros armiger
CTAACTAAAATATTAACATGCTAGGGAAAAAAAATCTCTGAAGGAAAGATTTCTGATTTATACAGTATCCCCCCATTTACCAGTTTTACATAATTATGTAATAATAGACACTTGCAATTTAGCAGCACAGTACTCTTTTGTAATATATTTACTGTGACTTGATAGATTAATTGGTTGTCTTCCTTTTCATGCTAATAATTGCCCTCTTTTTTCCCTCTAGGTGTAGATGTCAGCATGAATACACACCTTAAAGCTGTGAAAATGACCCTGAAGAACCGAGAACCTGTACAACTGGAAACACTGAGTATTCGAGGAAATAACATTCGATATTTTATCCTGCCAGACAGCTTACCTCTGGATACACTACTTGTGGATGTTGAACCAAAGGTGAAGTCTAAGAAAAGGGAAGCTGGTAAGTTTGAAGGATTATAAATGTTTTTGTGAATGATGTATTTATACACTAATCCACTATTCAAAATAACAAACATTTGCAAACAGCACAGGTTTTTGGGAGGTGTTTTTGTTTTGTTTTGTTTTGCCTTGCCATGACTGTGTATAGTATAGTTACCGGTGTTGCTCTTAAAACCACTAATGTCATTCTTCCTGTACCTTTGTGCATGACCTGGTCCCCACCTCCCACATACTTTGGAAGATTTGGAGATTAAATCTTTATACCTGGTATTCTGAAATTTCCTAATGACTTGACATGGGGTCTCTGCTTGCCCTTCCTTTTTTCTCCCCATTTTGTTCTGGGTACTTGGTGGACCCTTTCAGTATAAATATTCTTGCCTTTTAGAACTAAG
>NW_017731559.1:1188231-1189018 GCF_001890085.2 Hipposideros armiger
TCTGTTTTGGAGCTGGTTTTCTCACAGATTCCAGTCACGTACCATGGGAGACTGCCCCACAGCCAGCATTATAGGAGCAGGGCAGGAGAAAGGCCTTGGGTATTTCGTAGACATTTAATATAATGATTTTGAGACTTTTTTCTTCCATCCACACTGAGAAATATACTTTGCATCATGACCGATTCATACACATAACTGAAACAAAAGCTGCGGGAACAATGACTTGATCTTAATACATGCAAATGCCCTTAAGTTTCCTATCCTATTTTCTTTAAATTAAAAAAAATTTCAGGTTACAATCTGTAGCTTGGAAAACACTGACTTAATCCCCTTCTGTCTTCCTCTCAGCTTTGTGCCTCTTGCTGCTTTCTTGTTTGCAGTGTTTTCAGATCTGAAGCCTTTTTGCCTCAATGTCTTTAGGTTTATTTTACCTTTGCTTGCCTACCTATCTGTCAGGGAAATGAAATAATCATCAGATTTACAAGGTGGGGAAGAGGACTAGGCAGTCTACTGTTCCACATAAGGATTGTCAACCATTGTTTTTGTTTTCAGCTCAGCGGCCTCATCTCCTCCATGGTTCCCAAGGTTCTAGGTCTTTTACAAATTATTCTTCAGTCTACTTCCTGATTTAAAAATTCATTGAAATCTTTTAACCACTGTGTTTTCTCTGCTTTTGGGGGGTGATGATCCTTATGGATATTCACCATTTTTATTCCTTTTCTATATGAATAATATTTCATAATGTGTGGTTAATCTATGTTGTTTTAACAGAAGTCCTGGACTTACC
>NW_017731559.1:1191221-1192301 GCF_001890085.2 Hipposideros armiger
AACTAAAATATTTCTTTTATGAATACATATAGAATATACACCTTTTACTTCACATGCACCGTGTTTGTTTTAATTTGACTCTCATTTTCTGTGGAACCTACCTACAAGTGAAGTGATGTTGTTTTTTTGGTATTCAGAAGCCAGAGCCCTATGGAATGGGGTGATTCTCCTTTTCTGAGTTTTATTCCAGGGAGACTAGGTACTTAGTAAAAGGTAATTGTGATCTTATAATTCAGGATTTTTGTTGTGGTTGTTAATTTTTTTTGTTTTTTCAATAGGTTCTCAATAGAATTTAGTTTTACATTCTTCTGTGTTGAAACTGCAGATAACATTTACTAGATTGTGAGTTCTAAACAGTGTTGAAACGTGTTAATGTGGAATTTACCTGTCCATGGTTCTTTGATCAAGTACTTTTACAAGGAGTCTTTTAAGAACAAAAGGAAAAATATCTACTTTATTTGATAGCAAGACTGGATTCTTTCTAGTGGTTAATACATTTTTTTTTAATTGGTTAAGCTTAGAGAAAAATTCTCTGTATATGCAATTCTTTGTAAAGCTTACTACCATTTGTTTATATGCTAAGGGAAGAAACCTAACTTTGAGGATTGGGGGCAACTAAATCTGTATTTTCACTTAATTATGCTTGTGAAGTTTTGTTTTTTAAATGAGGAAATTTTCTGTGAAGATTGTTACATAAAAAGGTTTTAGACCCTGTGAGAGAGAGCAATAGCGTTTGTGTGTGTGTGTGTGTGTGTGTGTCTGTCTGTCTCACACTCATTCTTTTCCATCCTCTGATCTGTTGGTGCTCCTATCATTTGAACCCATCTTGTGCAAGGGAGCCCAATGATATAGCAAGGCACAAGTCAATAAACATAAGATGACTCTTGTCCTCATGGAGATTATAGACTAAAAGGGAAGCAGAATTAAATGGAACACGGATACATAATTGCAAATTGTTACAACTCTGTTGAAAGAGTACTTCATATCTTGTCTATTGTGTATTGGCTTCTCATTTTTATTTTAAGTCATATGCAATGTACCATAAAAGATATTTTACAATGTTTTGTGAGGTTTTTTGGG
>NW_017731559.1:1197359-1199679 GCF_001890085.2 Hipposideros armiger
AACATTTCTAGAATCAGAGAAAGCAAAGTTAAAATTTTGCTGCACATTTACCCAAGGAGATATATTCAAGAATGTTGCGATCTTTTTTTCTTTTTCAGCTAGTTGATGTTTGATATTAGTTTCAGGCAGTATTCTATATAATAGTAAAAACAAATTGCTAATTACCTAAATGTTCAACAGGAAAAAAATTAAGTAAATTGTTTATATAGTAAAATAATGAAAATGAGCTAGAGCTGTATGTATCAACGTGCATGAACCAATATTGAGCAAATAATGCAAGTAGCAGAATACATATAGTTTGACATAATTATGTAAAAGAACATGTAAAACTTGTTTAGGAATAAGAATGCTGACGTGTTTAACATTTAGATGTGCATGGAAATGATTGATAAATTCAGGAGAGCAATCACCTGTGAGGGATGGAAGGAAGTAGGGGAGTGTAGATTGCAGAGGGGACATGAATTTAACTGGGTAATGTTCTGTTTTTTGGGGTTTTTTTAAAGATTTTATTGGGGAATTGAGGGAGGGGAACCGCGTTGGGGAATCAGAGAAGGGAAACAGACAAGCTGCTGTCCTTTTGTTCTTCAGTCTAGTAGTGGAGTATGTCACTTCACTGGCCCATGTGGTATTATCACTGCGCTCTTCCCGGGTGAGGCAGTTGCTCGCTGGCCATTGGATGGCCGCTCATGCTGGCTGCTGGCCACTCACAGTAGCTTATTGCAGTTCACTGCAGCAGAGGCTGCAGCCTACACCGACATTGGCGACTCGCGGCAGCCCAGCTCCAGGTCGAGCTGTTGTTCACCATCTTAGCTGTAGAGGGCGCAGCGTCACTGGCTCTCATGTGGGATCTGAACCAGCGGTCCTGCTGTTCAGAGCTGGCTCCCCCAAGCCAACTCTTAACCAAGGTGCCACTCGGCCGGCCCCAGAGAAAAGATTTATTGACAGTCAGAAAGAGAGAGACAGAGACAGAGACATAATGGCAAAAGTTTAGTCAGGGCAAAGTCCAATAGGCAACAGCTGCCACTCCCAATTCTTGACTTCTGGGCCAAATTTCCTCGAGATCAGCTGTCCAGGGACANTCACAGCGTTGTTTTAATCTATTATAATTATGTTGGCTAGGCAAGAATGGCTTAGTATTTTGAATTAATATAGTCAGCAGTCAAACAATTTACATGATTTTTAATGGCAGAATGACATTTAATAACATAAAGCACTTACTCCTAGAAACCTAAACTGGAAGATACTTAACATGAGGACGAAAGTCCATATTAAGTCAATAGTACACATTTTCTAGAGACATTAAAATTAAAACAGCAATAAAAAAGTGATATTGGCCTTCATTATTTAATGTGAAAATTCTTTTGAGTCCTAAAAATTAAGGGGCATGCTTTTGAAAAGGAAAAGGAATTTGCAATGTTTACCATTTTCTGTGTAGGAACATGGTAGTGTTCCATTTATCTGAACAAGCTTTTCCTCAGTAAAATGTTAAAGGTGTCTACTTTATATTTGGGGTAAGGTTGGTATATAATGTGAGATTCAATTGACAAAATAATAGCAAAGGCGCTAGATTTCAAGTATAGTACGTTCTTGCTATCCATGGTAGTTACATTACTATGTAAAATTAGAGCAAACATTAAGTGAAGACTAAACCAGTGCTCCTAGGGAAAATTCAGAGTTAGAGTCCTATGATTGGTCACATTTTCAGCTGATCAGTACATACTTGTTTTATGTGTGTTTCTGTTTAAGGTCAACTTATTTAATATTGTTTCGTTTACATTGATTTCATGACCAACAGCACTATAACTCATGCCTTGAATGAAGCTTTTCTGAAGCTTGGTATTTTCTCCAAAAGGCACATGACAGCCTTTTTGTGCTATGCTTAAGCATTATGCTTATGGGCCATTTTAAACAAAAGCACAAAAAGCACAAAATACAAAAACAAAGCAAACCCCAAAAAAATGTAGGAGTAAATATAGCATGAAAGGACATTTGTTTACAGTATGAGAGCTGAAACGATTCAACTTCATCTGGAAACGTGCACACCAGGTTCCAGATTTTTTGCTGTGTGTACATGCATGGCCTTGAAAGCAAGCATGGGTCTGGAATTACAAATGTAGCAAGTAGGTGACTTCCCAAATACAAAATCCGTGAGTGATAAGGATTGACGATATTTAACATATTTGGGTAAGATTTTACCAAAGTATTTTATGTATTTTGTTACCATAGTGAAGGGATACTAAGATGGATTTATTAAATATATTTTAATATCTCAAGATGCATCATAAATGGTATAAATTTAGATTTAATATCAAATCAGCAA
>NW_017731559.1:1202438-1212940 GCF_001890085.2 Hipposideros armiger
ATTGTATTGGATTATAACCCTAAGAGAAAACAAACTCCATGAGTCTATACTAATATCAATAAATGAATAAATAAAGAAATGGGGTGGGGGAAGAAGTGACAATTCTTCTTAAAGAATTTCAGTCATAAACATAGAAGGAATGTAGGAAATAGAAAATAACCATCAGAACACTATACTAATTGCTGCAGCAAGATCTATCAATGAATGGGCAGAAGTTTAAACAAAATCAGGATATTTGCATAGTCTCAAGTATCTCCCTCCCACCCCCCAAATATTAAGTAATTACAAAAGGAAAATTAGTAACCTTATGGTGGCAAATCCTGGCAGGTACCGCTTTAGCCTAGGGATCTAGGTTAACATCACCATACAGATCAACATGTACTTTTTCCCCTACTCTGAACCCAATGTGTTTTTGATAGAGAAAGCTACATTAGTAATAAAATGTCATTTGGTTTTGATTTGGTTTGTAACAGTAAACACCTCATATTTTCATATTAGTTTCATAATAACTTTACATTTCTATAGCAATTAATAGTTCACAAAGCTATTATATATATAAACTCTTTAATTCTAATAATATGTACATATTATCTTTTTAATCCTAATAATAACTCTGACATTGATATTACCACCTGCATTTTATAGATAAAGAAAGTGAAGCCTAGAAAGGATAAATAATTTGCCTCAGGTCAAATGGTGGATTAGTAGCAGAGCCAAGAATCNTCAAACTTTTTTTTAGTCTTTGCCAATCTGATAGGTTAAAAATATTTCATAGTTTTAGTTACCATTCATGAGACAGGTTAAACATTCTAATAGTATTTTTGTATATGTGTGTGTGAATTTTTTGTCCATATCGTTTGCTCATTTTCTCACTGTGCTTTTAGTTACTGAAATTCTAATACACATTAGGGTATATTTTTAATTCTTTGTTCCATTTTAGCGATCTCACAAATTTTGCATCAATATCTGTTTAAAGATATTGCAACCTAATTCACCTTTCAAAATCTGTAGAACAATATCTCCCTTTAAAAAAAATATTTTTGACTATCCCTTTCTGTTTCTTCTTGTAGATGACTTTTAGAATTGCTTTATTGATTTCTAAAGAAATCCTACTTGGATTTTAATTAGGATTTCGTTAAACCTATACGTTAATTTGGAAATAATTTACAACATTCTTTTTGCCATGCTGAAACCTGTTTCTTGATTTATTCAACTCTTTTTTAATCTTAGAAGTTTTATAATTTTCTTTAAAAAATCATTTCATTTACACTTATTTTCTCAGTGTAGCTGAAGACCTATAAATAACTTCTTAAAACATAAGAGAACTTTTCTTTCCTTTTAATTTATTTTCTGGATGAAACCAAAGATGAAATAGACGACATGGTAGAAAGAAAGATCAGGCCCTTGGCGATAATTTTTTCTCAGCCCACCATTCTTAAGTATCAGGAATTGAGATATATTTTTCTGTAAACATACATACAAAAAAGTACACAAACAATGTATAAACCATATGTAATCAGATCAAGAGACAAATCGTTACAGCGACCCAGAAGTCCCCTTGTGACCTTCCCAGTTACTATTCTTTCAAGAAAGTAATCAGTGTCCTGATTTCCAACTGCATAGTTTATGTTTTTCTGTTTTTGAGAGGGGTATATCACTTTTGTTGTTAATGCTTTCGGTATTTCCACTTTTATCTAATAACATAGGGATATCCTCCATGGAGGGCCTCCCTCCCACAAACCCACCCCCGGGGTCGCTTGTTGCTTATCTTATGTAGGCAAAAAGGTCCAATGATTGGTGTTGTGAGAAATTAGGGAAAATAGAAAATGGGCTTAAATCTAGCCTTCCTGCTGTTACTGAATGTGTAAGATATTTTAACCATTAGCTCAATTTTCTCACATTTCCATGGAGAGTGACTTACCTATCATTTAATTATAAATATACCATTTGTCTTTCCAGCAGCTTGAATATGAAAAAGGAGAGCAAAAAGAAACTAAGAATATAAAAATATCTTAAATTAACTATTCCCATGCTTTCCTCTACCTCAGTTTCTGATATTTTTAAGTATTTTCACATTTTCCTTTCATACATTTTGAGGAAATGACAAAATTCACACATCTACATAGTTGTATATCTTGAGCTGACTTATTTAGTTTTAATATCTACCTGTTTAACACTTATTAAAATGTCTAAAATTAAAAAAAACACAAAACACAAAACTGGGAATACCAAACGCTGTGAAGATGCAGAGCACCTGGAACTCTCATAAATTCCTGGTGGGAATGCACATGGTACAGACATTTTAGAAAATAGTTTGTCAGTTTCTTATAGAGTTTAAACATACACCTACCATATTACCTAGCAATCCCACTTTCAGGTATCTATCCAAAAGAAATGAAAACTTACGTTCACACAAAAACCTGTATGCAAATGTTTATAGTAGCTTTATTCATAATCACTGAGAATTGAAAACAACCCAGACATCCTTCAACCAGTAAATGGATAAAGTATGGTACATCCATACAGTGGAATGCTACTCAGAAATAAAAAAGAATGAACTGCTGAATATATATGAACTTTTAGTGACTGTATGAATTATATATGAATTATATGAATATATGAATCTTAAATGCATTTTGCTAAGAGAAAGAAGCCAAACCCAAAAGGCTTAAACCATGAATGATTTCATATATATAATACCCTGGAAAAGGCAAAGCTGTATAGGGAAGAAAACAGATTCATAGTTTCCAGGATTCGTGGGGTGGAAGGAATGGTTTTCGACAAGTATCATGGAGGAATTAGGCAGGTGATAGAAACATTGCATATGGAATTGTGATAGTAGACATGCAACTCTTCACATTTGTTAAAACCCATAGAATTGTTTGCCACAAAGAGTAAAACTTATATAAATTTTAAAAATCAACCAGGATGTGGAAAGGGGGATGAAATGCAGATGGTGACAAATGAATCTAACTATTGCAGATGAGTCACTTAACCACACTGAAAAGAGAAAAGACTCTTTTCTCTGCAAAAAGAAGTACTCTAGTTAGTAAACTTGTTTTTCGCAGGGGTGTAGAGTAGGAATTTTGAAACACTTTATTTGTAATATACTTTTATTTCTGTTGTTCAACAAATAAATAAATATATTATAGATAATCAGGGCCAGGTTTCTCACTGGGAGAAAGAAGTTACAAATAAGAAAAGTGGGAGGCTAAAATTCATTTTGTGTTGCTAAATTGGAGTCAGAGGTGTCATTATGGACTCATGTTTATTTTTACATGATAGATAAATATAGATCTGTCTGTGCATTACATATATATATATATATATATATATATATATATATATATATATATATATATATATATATTTCCCACCTAACTTCTGAGAGGGGCGATAAGCAGTAGGACCACAGTAGCAGTGGGAATATCTAGCAACCAGATCTTGGTTTTTAAATGCCANTCAGTCTAGCTGTGGAGGATGTCACTTCACTGGCCCATGTTGGTATTATCATTGCGCTCTTCCTGGGTGAGGCAGTCGCTCGCTGGCCATTGGACGGCGGCTCACGGCAGCTCACAGTAGCTCACGTCCACTACTGGCCAACCCCACTGCAGCTTACGCCATCGCCGGTGACTCACAGCAGCCCAACTCCAGGTCGAGCTGTTGTTGTTCACCATCTTAGCTGTAGAGGGCGCAGCATCACTGACCCTCGTGGGATCCAAACCAGGGCCCTGCTGCTCAGCTGGTGTCCCAAGCCAACTCCTAACCAATGCGCCACTTGGCCGGCCCTCCATATTAATTTTAAGATCTGCAGCGTCTGAACAAAATTCTAGGGAAAACAGCCTTTACATGCACATCTCCAGATGATGGATATCCCTGTAAGACTGCCTTGTGCCCTAGAGGAAAATTTTTCCTTAAGCAACCCCACAAAGATTTGTAGTCACCTAAGAATACTAGAGCAAGGACCAGCGAGAGCTTACCATAGGCCACTGGAACCCACGCTTTCCAAGACATGAGCCCCTCTCTGGGGCCCCTCTTTCTCTCAGGGAAAACCCATTCCAGGGTGCTCTGCCCTTCCCAGGGCTCCCACTGGCTTCTCCAGGATAGGCTGCACTACCACACTAGAAGACTCATAGCACCTATCTCTCACACTCCAGATTCGGGGATCTGAAAAACTGCTGTCACCCCATTGACTATTAGAGTTGGGGAAGCAAGTGTCTTAAATGTCCTTTTTCTTTCAGAGCTAAAGGGAGTTCAGTCTCTCATTTAACCAACAAAGATTTTGTTCAGGCTCTCAGTAAACAATCCCACTAAAAAGCTGAAATTAAAAGCAGCAGCCCATTTTTTTTCTTTTTTTCTTTTTTTCTTTCCCTGGGTTATCTCAGCCTTTATCCACCTGGAAGATTTTCTAAGAACAACTCAAATATCATAGCCTGCTATTTAAAGCAAGGAGGTTGGAGACTCAGAGAGACTCACTCAAGTTCCTCCAGCTTTAGAACCATAACAGTTCACCTCCCACTGCTCTCTCTACTCCATTCCCGAAGAGTCAGGTAAGGTGAAAAGATGGGGAAAATATTTTCCAATTAATGAGGTATGCAATAAATAGGCATTGTTTTTGATGATGTAGAAATAGAGTTTAAATAGATTCTCTCACAAGAGTCATGATTTAATTAGAGTAAATAGAAATGGAGTGGAAAGTCTAACAAGGGAAAAAAACCTAAATATGAATAAAAATTATAAATTATTTAACACCACTTCATAATGCTTTCAGCTTAAGGTTTGAGGATAGGGAAGTGGCTTTTTAAAGCCAGGCTTTCTAACTCCATTTGCCAGATGCCTTGTAAGTGGCTCAAAATACATGATTTCAAAATATTCTAACATTACAGTGAAGACCTAACTCTCTTTACTTCAGCAGCTTGCCTTTGGTTCAAGCAGATGCATAGGTTCCAAATACAATTTGACTTAGACAAAAGATATTATTTGTAATGTAATAAACCTAAGAAGCATATTAACGAGTTTATGAATCAGAGAACTATTTTGTCCTAACCTCTCTTCCTGGTGATTGGTTTTCTCCAGTAATAGTGCTAATGAAAACCCTGTATGTTAGACATACCTATAGTATCAACTCATGCTCATCAATTAGTATTTGTCTTCTTTCTACTTACATGGCTTGAAAATTGGATGCAGGAGAAGAAACCATTTCAAATGGTATTTAAAATTTGCCCTGGTTATGCTTTATGCCTGATATCAACCCCTTCCCCCTTTCAATTTAGGTTGCTGTGTTTTTTGTTTTGTTTTAGCAGTAGAATAAAAGGAAGGATAGGGAACTAATGAGAAACTACAACAAATGAATTCTGCCTCCAGAGAGATTTGCTAAGTCTTGTGCTCAGGGTTCTCTAAAGTATGCATCCTTCCCTGTTATTCTGAGGAGCTGGAATTTCATTTATAGTGCCCTCCTTTGTACAAAAAAGCTGCAGGAAGTCATCCAGAGGTCACTGAGACATGACGTTGAGACAGAAACATCCCAACTGCAAAAGTCAAGTTGGATGAATAGTTAATTAACTTGTGGGAGTTGGGAGAATACAATTATTATGAAAGGAAAATAATTTAAATGGATTTGCCTTGAACTCGCTTTTCTCTCTTTTGTATAACTTAGTTAACACATTCCTTTGGGAATTCCTTTGCTTCCATCTATACCCATCAAAATGTACTATCTTTCCTTAAAGGTGTCATTTAAATATTACCTTATCTGTGAAGTCCCTCTTAATCCTTGCTCCCATTATAATTGTATTTTCTCTCCCCTATATTCCCAAAGCATTTTTATATCTGCTATAATATTTATCAAAATCTACCTTATAAAAATGTAAATGTATATATGTGTCTGACTTCACCATTATCGTGGTCTCAGTATCCATCACAGTCTAATACTATATTCTGTACATATGTGAAAGCCAGTAAATACATATTAAATTAGAATGATTGCTAATCCTGAGTTGTATGAGACTGGACATGTCAATAAAAGGCTTTACTGGTTTAGGAGCTTTTAGAGAAATGGGAATTTTAGAAAGGGGGACCTCCAGATTAACTTGAAGTATAATCTGGACCTCCAGGTTACATCGAAGTAGAGGTTTTGGAAAAGAGAAAAATAAACTCTATTACTTACTCTGCATTTGGTTCTCTCTCTCTCTTTCTCTCCCCACCACCACCACCCCAATGAAAAAGGGTGCCCCCCTTCCTTCTTTTTTTGGTCAAATCCTGTGTCTTTGCTCTGGATCACATTCTCTTCTACCTCTTCAGGAACTTAAATCCATCAGTTATCCTCTCTCTACCTGCTTCTTCAACCTCTCCCCACTCCCCTAAACCATTTCATATTAGTACAAAAGAGTGATTCTAACTTAGGGCTGCATTTTATTTCATTGTGAGAATGAATCATAATTTAACCTCTCCCTTATTGAGGAATATTTATAGTTTCCAATCTTTTGCTATTACAAACAGTGCTTTATTAAATAGCTTTATCCTTTTGTTATTTTATACATACCAATGTTTCTGTAGGATAAATTGCTAGAAGTGAAATTGCTGAGTCAAAATGTTGAAGGGGTTCTACCAATTTACCCATTTTCCAGCACTATAGAAGAATGATTGATTTTAAAAAAAATTTTATTGGGGAATTGGGGGAGGGGAACAGCATTGGTGAATTGGGGAACAGACAAGTTGCTGTCCTTTTATTCTTGTCTAGTTGTGGAGGACGTCACTTCACTGGCCCATGTTGGTATTATCATTGCGTTCTTCCTGGGTGAGGCAGATCGTTTACCGNTAGTATTTGTCTTTTTCTCTCTTTTTCACTTATTACTGCACTGATTGCTCTCAACAGGATTTTGAAGTGATTTGGTAGATGTTGATCAATTATATTAGCTTTAGAACAGATATCCCTTAAAGGAATTGTATACCACTTTCATTATGGCTGTACCTTTCCAATATGTGCAAAATAGAATAGTACGTTGAACTCCCATATAGTTACTACTCACCTTCAATAATTGTCAACTTGTGGCCAAACTTGTTTAATCTATACTGCAACCCATCTCTCCACTCTTACCCACCACCATGACTTGCTGGATTACTTTGAAGCAAATCTGAGATATTTCATCTATAAATGTTTCAGTATGTATTTCTGAAAAAGAGCTGTTTTAAAAATATAACCACAATATTATTTTCATGCACAAGAATACTATCAAATATGCAGACAGTGTCCTAATTTCTCCAACTGTTTTATAAATGATATTTTTTTGCAGTTGATTTGTTTTCTTACTCCCCATGTGAATTTTTTTTTTAATTGGAGAATTGGGGGAGGGGAACAGTGTTGGGGAGTTGGGGAGGGGGACCAGCCAAGTTGTTCAATCTTAGTTGTGGAAGGCGCCAGTCACCATCTGGCTGCCTGTCGGCAGTTCGTGGCCTGTAAGCTCAAGGTGCTGTGTCACAATCTTTGTTGTGGGTGGGCGTAGCCACCATCCCATGTGGGAGTCGAACTAGCAGCCTTGTTGTTAAGAGGACATGCTCTATCCACTGAGCCATCTGGGTGGCAGCTCAGCTCAAGGTGCTGAATTCAGTCTTAGTTGTGGGCAGGCGGGCATAGCCCACCATCAAACAGGCAGTCTTGTTGTTAGCAGCATGTGCTCTCACCAGCTGAGCCATCCTGCCACCTGTGGCAGCTCAGCGGCAGCTCAGCTCGGGTGCAGCATCACTGGTCCACGTTGGAATCATACTAGCGGCCCTGTGGCTCAGAGCTCGTGCTCTTAAATGAACTCTTAACTGAGTTCATTTAAGAGCACGAGCCACTCGACTGGCCCCCCACGTGAATTTTTAACATGTTCCTTTGTCCCCTGAATTTCCTGTAAACTGGAGGTTTGATCGAGTTGGATTGATAGATTTATTTCAAGTTTACTTTTTTTGTAAACAATATTTCATAGACATCAATCATGTTGTTTTTTATTCTTTTGTACTTTACAGCTTCTTAAGCAGTGTAACATAGTGGTTAAAAAGGGGAGTCCTGGAGCCAGAGTTTGGATACTGGGTCTACCCTTCACTCTTTGTGTGATCTTGGAAAAGTTACCTAAATTTTCTGTGGCTGAGTTCTTCATCCATCAAACATGGAAGGTATATTGAGAGGATTAAAAAAACATATATGTAAAGCACTTTGAATAGTATCCGGCACAAAGTAAGAGATTAATAAAAATTATTATAAATTCATTTAAAAAAATCATTCTCAGAAAGTAAGGCTAATAAATATTAATTTTTAGAATATTAATACTTCAGTCACAGTAATAATAACAAATAATTTCTTATATTTTTAATAGCACTTTGATGATTAATAAACATTTTAATGTACTTGATATTATTTGATTCTCACAGTAATTTTTAGTGGTAGCATGGCATATTTTGTCCATTGTTAGATAACAAAACTAAACTTCAGAGAGGTAAAGTGTATTTTCCTAGTTCTCACAGCTCATAAGTGAAAGGGGCAGATCTTCTATCTGGTTTCCCATTCCAAGTTTAGGATTTTTTTTTCAATACTGTCATACTATTCAGAGATAAACAATATGCTATTCTAATAGATTGATTCCAGTACTTAATTGATGGACCCTTTTTGCTGCATATTTGGTCAAGATGGAGAGTTTTTAGGAACTGTAGAATCACATGACCCCTCTCCAAAACAACCAGCCCTCCTAAAATAATTGGTGAACATTATGCTGTTACAGCCAGCTCTCACCTTTAAGTGAGCTGTTTCAAATTTTGAACAGATGCTATTAACCTTTCTATTCTTGGAGTAGGTTAAAGATCAGCTACTCTGAGCTTTCTTTGGAAGACTTTGGGGGGTTGGAAGCAGGAACTCTTTTTTTTTAAATTTTATAAGAGTTTATTTGAGCCAAATTGATGGCATATGCATGGGAGCAAGATCTCAAATGTTCCAGAGAAAAATAGTTTTGCAGTTTCTATTATGCATTTGACATTAAGGAGGGGAGTAAGGAAGATTGGAGAAAGTAAGGCGGGGATTGGATTACAAGATAGTTAACAAAATTATGTGCTCCCTTGAGGGTGGTTACAGTTTATTTCAGAGCTGTGTTAACTTGATGCACAGAAACAATGGACAGGGCTTACTTAAAGCAACAATAAATCTTTTACTAAAGAAGTCATATGCTTGGGGCATGACTACCCACCATGACCTGCCCAAGTAGAAACTTATGTTCAGATCACTCTGTGAGGTTACTTTCCATAGAATCCCCCTTTTTTTGTCCACTGTTCCCCCTTTTGGTCATAAATCAATCAGGATATATTGATGACCAACCTTTTGGTCTTACAGTGTGGTCTCACAGTGCTAGGAAGGCTCATTCCCAGGAAGTCTCAGTATCTTGTTGACCATTGGGGATGGGGTGATACTGTACCCATGCAATCTGAGCCTGAATTTTTCCCAAAAGGGAAGATCAGGTAAATAGATGGCAGTCAGGTCTTATGACCTTCACTGCAGGGAAAACAACAACAACAATAAAAATATTCTGTCTAGATAATTTCTATTGTACGAACTATCACAATCCGAGTTTTGCTTTCTGCAGTATTTTTCTGTATTTGGCATCTAGTATAACATTTACATAAGCCATGAAAAGAATATTAACAGTTATCTTGTACATGTTCAATAATCAGAAACAGTTGGACTTTATAGAAAAACCCAAAGAACAAGTATAACTATTATTATGACTATATCATTAGCAAATAGGTAAAAACGATTAAACAAAGTGGATTCTGAGTTCAATATTAATCCATAGGTATATAAGCCTTGTTGGTGTCTTGAAATAGCTATCTACCTCTGCTGTCAGCCGCTTCTCATTCTTGAGGAGACTTTGATGTCCATAGATGGGTAGATGCCAATTCATGGTTATACACCTGGTAAGGTCCCTTGCAATGAGGTTGGGGAGTCTTATTTGATGCACTTTCCAATAAACAAAATACCCAGGTGTCAGTCAATGATCTTTAAAGATTTTGTCTCCTGGGAGCTCAAAGAATTGGGTTAACACCTAAACGACATCATAGGTTGATCCATTTATCTAAATCCTTTTACATAGTTTCATTTTAGCTTAGGGGAGAAGGCCTTTTTAAGTTCTGAAACAGTCTCTAATAGTTTATTTTTTCTCCTTTCATTCTGCCTAATTTCATAGCCAGCTTTTTCTAATTGTACATGCAAAAATTTCAAAGTATCCTCATTCTTGCCATTTTAGTATTAATGGAAAGCTTACTGTTGTGGCACTTATTGGCCTGGGAGGCATGATTTTCCATATTAATTTTTTTTTAAAAAGATTTTGTTGGGGAATTAAAGAAGGGGAGCAGACAAGTTGCTATCCTTTTTATTCTTCAGTCTAGCTGTGGAGGATGTCACTTCACTGGCCCATGTTGGTATTATCATTGCGCTCTTCCTGGGTGAGGCAGTCGCTCGCTGGCCATTGGACAGCGGCTCA
>NW_017731559.1:1218850-1230820 GCF_001890085.2 Hipposideros armiger
GCCAGGGTTTGGATCCCACATGTGGGCCAGTAACGCTGTGCCTTCTACTGCTAAGATGGTGAACAACAGCTCGACCTGGAGCTGAGCTGCCGTGAGTCACCGGCAACGATGTAGGCTGCAGCCCCTACTGCAGTTGACTGCCATGAGCTACTGTGAGTGGCTGACAGCCAGCGAGAGCTGCTGTGAGCTGCTGTGAGTGGTTGTCCAATGGCTGGTGACTGATCTGCCTCAGCTGGGAAGAGCGCAATGATCATAATACCAACATGGGCCAGTGAAGCCACATTCTCAACAACTAGACTGAAGAACAAAAGGACAGCAACTTGTCTGTTCTCCCTCCTCGATTCCCCAACGATGTTTTCCTCTCCCAATAAAATCTTCAAAAAAAAAAGTACTAGGAACTCAAGGAAAGAATCTTAAAAACAGTTAGTTAACTACAAGGGAGCTCCCTAAGATTAGCTGATTTCTCAACAGAAACTTTGCAGGCCAGAAGAGATTGGCAGGAAATATTTAAAGTAATGAAAAGCACTATTTTCAAAGTAATTCCCACATTTAGGTGGTTGAAGGATAGAGACAGAAAAAGTATCTGTTGGGCCGGCCGAGTGGCTCGTTGCTTAAGAGTTGCCTTGGGAGTGTGAGCTCTGAACATCCCGGTTTGGATCCCACATGAGCCAGTGATGCTGCAGCCTCTATAGCTAAGATGGTGAACAACAGCAATATACTAGCTGCTTGGGATGTAGAAATAATTAAAACAGAGCCTCTTTTTCTCAGAGTTTGCTACTGTGTGGAGAAACAGCTGGGGATAAGAGTCTATCCTCCATGAAAAAGAATCAACACTTGAAAATCCTCACCTTGTTATAACTAACACACATACAAAACAATATGCATGTATAGCTGTATTTTGTTTATACTAATGAGATCATATACATATGAATCAATAGTTTTCATTAAGTACACCTGAAAGTAACACTTAAAAAAAATAAATATAAGCAATTGTTTGAAACTTCAAAAAAAAAAAGTTTTCATTAAATAATCTATCAGAAATATCTATATAAATCAATACAGTGCTACCTATTGCTTTTTGATGGCTATATAATGTGAGTGTGTTATAATCTGCCCATTTCCCTACTAGGTTGTTATCCTAAATGTCCAAAGCTATAACGAACCTCTATCTTTTTTTTAAAACTGAATATTTAATATTTTAATATTTTATAGGAATAGAAAGAATGCAACAAGCATTAGAATTTTATAATATACATATTTATATAAAAGGTGTCCCATTTTTCAAAGAAATTTCTCCCTATTTCCCTGTCTTTGCTATCTTCCTCAGAGCCCTAAACAGTAATTACTGCTCTGTACATAAACTGCTCCATTGTGTTGGGCAGTTATTATAACTTTATGTTTCAAGTCTTATCACCTGCAAAAAGTCTCTTTCGTCTCACTGCACAGTCTCACCACACTGTTCACAGTAAAAATGTACTCGGCCCCAATTCGAAGAGCCTGAACAAAAAGCGAGAGGCCCAAGGATATTCAGGTACTGATTTAGTAACAGTGTCCACTGGCACAAACCTTCTATTTATTCATATTATTAAAATTGCAATAATAGAAATCTAAATCTACTTTAATGAAAAGGGAACTCAGAAATGAGATAATTAAATACAACTAAATACATTTTAAATATAAATACCATGAATTTCCTGATTAGTGTCAGGTAAATATCTCAACTATCTATCCCGAATTCTGGTCTAAGAGAAAAAGGTCAGAGACAATTACAAAGAAGGTGCTTCAGGTTATCAGGTCCATTTTGAAAACAATGAGGTCCTTGGGGACAATCACTTTAGATCTTTCTTTTTATCAGAGATTTCTGTTGGTCCTTTTGATGGTAATCCATTTATGTCTGCATCCTTAAAGTCCACTTTGCCTTGGTTTTTATCATTGGATTCTCTAACTTTTCTAGGCCATATACGACTAACAAAGGGGGAAAACAGGGGGTATATGTACGGCTCCAGGAACTTTTTGTAGACCCAGAGCAGAACTGGAATGAGATACATGGAATGCACACCATTGTCCCAGGCTTGAGCTCTGGAATCCAATATAATAGAGAGGAAAAGGCTGAGGCTCTATCAGAAATTGTGCAGACAGTAAGGGAAATGCACCTTCGCATTCCCCTTTAGTAACCCAGTTCGGCGACTCATTTTATGGGAGACAAAAGAAAGCGGGACAGGTTGGTTCAAAGACAATGACTTCAACCACCAAGCCCAAATGGAAATGTCCGTACTTCCGCAGGGAGGGACGTGACACCACGAACCTCTATCTTTACACACCCTTTGCTACCTTTTCTATAGCATATGTTCTTCAAAATGGGATTGCTAAATATGGTTGCTATTTTATTTTAATACTGTCAAATTTTTTTCCTCCAAAAAAATAATTGCTGGGCCGGCCGAGTGGCGCATTGGTTAACAGTTGGCTTTGGACTCCAGCTCTGAGCAGCAGGGCCCCAGTTCGGATCCCACATGTGGGCCAGTGATGCTGTGCCTTCTACAGCTAAGATGGTAAACAACAGCTTGACCTGGAGCTGGGCTGCCATGAGTCACCGGTGACGGCGTAGGCTGCAGTGGGGCTGGCCAGCAGCTGGCATGCGCTTTCCTGAGCTGCCATGAGCCTTCGTGAGCGGCTGTCCAATTGCTGGCAAGTGACTGTCTCACCGGGAAGAGTGCAATGATAATACCAACATGGGCCAGTGAAGCGACGTCCTCCACAACTAGACTGAAGAACAAAAGGTCAGTAAGTTGTCTGTTCCCCTTCCCCGATTCCCAATAAAATCTTAAAAATAAAAATAAATACAATAATTGCTAGTTTACATACAATAATATGTATTATAATATATAATATGTAATATTATATTGTAATATTATACTGTACAATAATTATTGAAATTGTTGGTGGGTCCGCACTGCCTATTGTTTATTATCAATCCTGCCTATTATTAAACTTGCAACTTGATGGTCACAAATATCTTTGTAAGTTTTGCATTTCCTAAATTACTACTGAGATTGTCCACCTTTTTATATATGTATTGGCTATTATTCTGTGAGTGTTCTTTGTAATATTAGCCTTTTATATATTGCAAATATTTCTCCCTGTCACTTGTATTTTAATTTTGTTTATGGTGGTTTTGTAGAATTGAAGTTTTTCATTTTTATGTAATCTGTCACTTTATGGCTTCTCATTTTTATATTTCACTTAAGGGTACGCTACTGTAAAATTATAAAGCTAACCTTCCATATTTTCACCTAATGCTTTTTATGGATTTAAAAAATATTTCTCTCTTTATCTAAATCTAGCTGGAATTAATTTTTGGTGTATATGGAGGTGAGGAGATGCCTCCCCCATTCTGGCACTGGCCAGTGGGTAAACAATTTTCCTACACAACTAATCAAATACATGATACACAGAACAAAAAGCACTGGTATTATCAGTGCTATCACCCTAGATACAATTATGGTGGGGGGTTGGTCTACCAGCACATTATCAGGAACTCTCTAAAACGTGGCATTTTTAGTAAACAATTTTGTATTAACAAGCAGTTTTGTACCTGGTTCTCTCTCTCTCTTTTTTAAAGATTTTATTGGGGAATAGGGGAAGGGAACAGTGTTGGGGAATTTGGGGAGGGAACATTGTGTTTTTCCAGGACCCATCAGTTCCAAGTCAAGTTGTTGTCCTTCAATCTTAGTTGTGGAGGGCGCAAGCTCAGCTCCAAGTCCAGTCACCATTTTCAATCTAGTTGTGGGGGGTTGGGGGGGGAGCACAGCCCTCCATCCCATGTGGGAGTCGAACTGGCATCCTTGTTGTTAAGAGCACGCGCTCTCACCAGCTGAGCCATCCGGCCACCCATTGGCAGCTCAGCAACAGCTCATCTTGATCGCAGCTCACTGGTCCATGTGGGAATCGAACTGGCAACCCTGTTGATCAGAAGTTGTGCTCTAACCAACTGAGCCACCTGGTCGGCCCCTGTACCTGGTTCTCTTTTTTTTTAAAGATTTCATTGGTGAATTGAGGGAGGGGAACAGCATTGGGGAATTGGGGAAAGGGGAACAGACATGTTGGTGTTGTTTTTGTTCTTCGGTCTAGTTGTGGAGGATGTTGCTTCACTGGTCCAAGTTGGTACCATCATTGCACTCTTCCTGGGCGAGGCAGATCAGTCGCTGGCCTCTGGATGGCCACTCACGGTGGCTGCTGGCTGCTCACGCTGGCTGCCGGCTACACATGGTAGCTTATGGCAGCCCACTGCAGCAGGGGCCTGCAGCCTATGCCATCGCGGGCGACTCATGGCAACCCAGCTCCAGGTTGAGCTGTTGTTCAGCATCTTAGCTGTAGAGGGCAGTGTCACTGGCCCTCATATGTGGGATCTGAACNCCTCAATGGACTGAATGATAGCCACCCTCATTGGGCAGGGCAATCTGCTTTACACAGCCTACCAAATCGGATGTTAATCTCATCCAGAAACACCTTCACAGCCACACCCAGAAATAATGGTTAACCAAATATATGCGCACCCCATGATCCAGTCAAGTTGACATAAAATTAACCATCTTAGGGACAAATTCTTTACATCTTCTATCTTGATCATCTCATTTGCATATCTACTCCTCACCACTAATAACCTTCACCTCAAATCTAGTTTCTTCCACCCACTAAACTGCAATCCTCCCTTTTAGACTGTATCTTTATATACTTACACTTTTTTGTATATCATTGACAATCTCTGATTGTGTAGATATTTTGTTGGCATCCAACTTAGAAAAAGCAAACACTCTGCTAAAAACTTCAATGAGAAACATGTTTATTTAGGCCAAACTCTGGATTATTTTTTATTTCAGATTTAATATGGATTATATTTCAGTAAGAATGTGTTTGAGTTTCCTACTCGTATTTTTATAATAGGTTGCCAACCTTTACTCAAAGTCTCATAAAATGATAACTCTCAGGGAATATCCATGAAAACTTTAACCTAAAAATTGACTTTCATACAGGGAAACATGTCTCTTCCTCTTTCCACATTCTTGCCTGAGCCTGTAAAATAGAATAGAGCTCATAAAATATTGAGGGTCAAAGAGCTTTGGTCATTTCGCCTACCTCACTCTCGTGGGAACCTGTATTCTGTTGACGTTCCTCAAGGGCATCTGCTGAAAGACAGTCATGGAGGTCCTCTACACTGTGAGGCTTTCTGTTCTGTGTGTGATTCACACACTGGGTAAACTATGTTCTTTAATCTGCCTTTACCGTTAATAAAGCAGATAATCTGACCCCATCTGTCTTCTAAATTTGATTCAAAACCTAGAGATAAGGTATGGTTAATGGGCACTTTTGAAACCCCAAAACATGACAATATAGATACAAATAAAATCCTAATAAATGAATTTGGCCACAAATTCCTGGTGCATATATGTGACACACATGCATATGTATCTACCCATCTATCCATCCCTGCTTTATTTAAAAATGGATTGAAGTCAACCATGAGCCAGAAAATTGGAAATCTGAAAATTTGGAGACCTTGGGTTAAATGGGTTCTGTAACATACACTGTTAGTCACCAACCTCATCTCCATTCTCTGCTCTTACTAACAGAACCCAATTTTGCTGGGAATGGAAATGCTGTTGAGCTTTAAAAAGCTTTATTTTCCCACTCACCTTGTACTTACTGGAAACCCTTTGACCAAATGGAAATCTCTCTTGAGGGCTCCTGGAAAAGCTACTATTTTCAGATAAAAAGGAACAGATACATCTAACTTGGGGCTTTTACATTTTTTTGAATTGAAGTAAAATTAACATACAACACTATATAGGTTTCAAGTGTAACACATAAGGAACTGATATTTGTATATAGCATTGTGAAATGATCACCACAATAAGTCTAGTTAACACCTGTCACCATACATGGTTATAGAATTATTTTTCTTATGTGAGNGCATCTTAGCTGTAGAGGGCAGTGTCACTGGCCCTCATATGTGGGATCTGAACTGGGGCCCTCTGGCATCCCAAGCCAGTTCTTAACCAATGCGCCACTTGGCCGGCCCTGTACCTGGTTCTCTTAATGTGTGTGATACCTAAGGCAAAAATATACATATTTCATAAACAGGTTGAAATAGTAAAAAAGGAGAAAAAGATATTGAATGGTATGGAAGATGTCTTTATTGGCTGGCTAGCCCAGCAAGCACTGCCAATCCCCTTTCCCTGGCCTGCCCCCACTACAATTGGAAAAGTTTACATATTTGAATTCCCAACTTCTTACTCAACCAGGGTGGCCATGTGACACAGTTCTGGCCAATGGCTATAAGGGCAAGTCTTCTAGAAAAGCTTTCACTTACTCAAAAGGGCATATGTGTCTGCCCCCACTCCTTCCCCTTTTCCTTCTCTGAACACAAATGTGATGTCTGGAGATGCAACAACCCTCCTGTGTCTAGGAGATAATTAGCTATCCTGCTGAAGATGGAGTGGAAACAGAAAGGGCCTGAGTCTTTGATGACATTGGTAAGCCGCTAAACCAGCCCTCCCTGGAGACTTCTTGTGATGTAAGATAACAAAATATTGTTATTTCTAAGTCACTGTTAGATTTCCTGTAGTTGCAAGTATTTTTAATTGGTACGCATGGTGTGAATCCAATATTTTGGAAATAGTGAAACGAAACAGTTTTAATATTTCTTCCTAATGAAATTCATAAATTATCATAAATTATTTTCTAGGGATTACTTTTGGTAGATAAAAACTAACAAAGAAACAATTTAAAATAGTAGATTTTATTTTAATTTAATCATCTATATGTATGCATAGATACTATTTTAAAAATAAGCATGTAAACTATAATCATTATAAAACATAAATCAGCCTTAATTTAATATTATCAGAGTAAAAGAGCATGTATAGAAGTCAGTCTAACATTGTTGTATTTGCCTTTTAAAGTTAGAATACATAAAATATTTAGCATATTGCCTTATTTCAGTTTTCATGTTATCATCATTAGGTACAAATACCCTTAGGAATGTGCCAACTTACAACGTACATTCAAATAACCAAAATCTCTTAACAGTTATTAAAGTACCATTAAATCACCTAAAATGAGTAATCCAAAAAAATTTTAGCCTAAATTAAAACCCTGAGGAATTAAAATCTTACACAATAGTTTTGGTTAAGTGCAATTGCATGTTTGTACTACTTTATTTAAGGTTGTACTTCATAAGGCATAGTAAAAATAAAATCTACATAAATTACAATCTAAATCTATATTTTATTTCTTGCTACAAAGTTTTGTTTACCCCAAAAGTAGTTTTTGCACATCATTCTGGACCTTTTCACCACCTACTGGCTTATTTGCTTTATATATAGTAGTTAAGATTTGTGCACTAAGCAGAGCTGCCTTTATATGATGATTCAGTCAAAATGCATCTGAAGAACTACATGTTAGAGAGTTCATGTCCGTGCTCAACCATGGCCTGTACAAACTGCTTGAAGACTCGATCCATATAAGTGGACTGCCTTGGCCAGATTCCCTCCAGAAAACCAATATGGCCTCCATAAGAAGTAAGAACCAAAGCAACATTAGGGTTTTGCTTAGCAGTTTCTATTGGAATAGCTTGGGGGGGAGGGGAGGTGGGATGGGGGGAGGGGGGAATGGGACAGGTGGTAAGAGAGGGAAGGAGAGAGAAAAAATAGAATTATTACCCATTTTGGATAATAAGGAAAAATGTATATCTTTATAATTTCCAATCATTATAAACCAAACACCATTAAACAAATAAATATTTGTAATGAATACAGCTAATGGAATAAGTTTAATTTATTATATTAAACATCTATGTTCTTATAACAGTTCATGTTTATGATTATGTACCAGAGTATCATTTTTGGAAGAATCAATCCAAGTGTTTAATGATAACACAAAAGAATAGGCCGAGTCTTGTTTTGAGAAATTAAAGTAAGATGTTTCAAGGATGGTAAATACTTACATTATGCTATAAGATTCCTACTTATGTGTTACACCAGGAAAGAAAAGCAACTAATCTTATTACCTTTGTGAGAGTTATAAATTCATTATGTATGACTTTGGTTAACTTTACATCAGTTATTAGATTCCTGGGGCCAAATGGTGGCTATGTTAAGGATTTAAAATTATAAATATGATTTATATAGTAAAAACATATATGAATAACAAAAAAGAATGGAATAAAATACTATTCAAGTGGTAACAGTGTTTATCTTTGGGTGGTAAAACACTGTTCATTATATTTTCTTTATCTTCCTTCTCTGAATTTTTATTTATAGTCAGGAGAAAGAAAAATTTTATTTTGAAAATATAGTTGCTGTGTTTAAACAATTCACCAGTAACAATAGTCTTTTCATATGCTCTACAAAATCTATGCTGAGTAAAAACTTTAAAGGGTATGAATTAAAGTTGTTCTTTTTCTTTTCTCCAATGTTTAGAGTTCAAACAATGAAAATGTTTTGATTTAAGTTCTATGCTGGATCCCAATTTGGCATGAAAAGTGTTTTGATTTCAGATATGCTAAATCTTTTCTCCCTAATTAAGATAACATGGTTGATGCAATAATTAGACTTTCATATCTTAGGCAGATTCTTAGGGGTAAATGAAGAAATTAAAGGTCAGATCTCCCTACCCCAAGCCCTTCTAAGGAAGGAAAAAAAGTTGACATGACACACTGTAGAACTGAGCCCCTTCCAAGACAGAGCTACTGCTATGCTCAAACTGCCTATTTAGATGATGTTCTAAATTTGACCCTTCACAACACTCCCTGAAAAATAAACTTAAGAGTCCCTAAGTCAAGTCCCAGGAAGTCAAGTTGTTATCTAAAAGGGGCCCTGAACTCACTTCCTTAGCCAGCCAAACCTAAAAATGAACATCTATTCTTGGGATCAGGTGTGAAAGCTTAAGGGGAATGGCAGGGGAAATGACTGATACTATTTTTGCTTTTCCTTTTCACCTTACATTAATGCTTAGATTTAGAGCGCTTCATTTGCCTCTAATGGAAATATTAAGAGCCCCAATTTCACACTCTGTATACACTCAGTAATTTCTAACACTTAAAGTCTCAGTCATATCAGAAGAACAAAAGGCTGTGCCACTTTGAGTCACGTGAAAGATGTTGGCTGCCTGTGCTCTCAGAATTCAGACAATTGGCCACTATTTCAATGTGGCAAGACTATTTTAATGGCTTGGGAAAGAATAGGAAATAATGTGTTTAAATTTCAACCAAGTGGGTCAGGTTAAATGCTGGGAAATTTTTGTTGGTAGGAAAAGGGTCAGTGAAATATAAAGATGAAGAAATACAAGACTTACTTAATCCAATGGAAATAGGCTAAACAATCACTATGTAATGCAACTGATACTAAAGTTTACAGTTTCATTTTCTGATTTGTGGTCAAAGCCCAAAAGTTCTAGTCATCTAAAGTTACCTGTGATTAATCATAAGTCACGTAATAAATGATACCCCTACTGAGACAATATAGGATTTTTTTTCACATACTTTGGGGATTTTCTGAAAATTTGACAATCGTATGTGTTGTGTTTGTAGTCAAAATAAGTTTTAAAATGAAGTACTCAGGGAAAATGTTTTAAAAGTATTTAGGGGGGAAATATGGAGAAAAGTTTTATAAAAAGCTTTGTGAAATTCATTAGAAAGAAAATTAGAGGTCAAGTCTACTGAGCCTTAAGATAGTATGATTACTTCTAAGCATCTTATATTGCTTCAATGTATAAACACATGCATATACATTTTTGTTGTCAAATTCTATATTTCTTGAATTAAAAGAGCAAGGAAGTTAATTTGGGGATAATTTTCTTTTACACATTATCCAGTGGGAAAACAAAGACTGTTTCCTTCAAATACGACTTTATAGTCTAAATGTGCTCCTCATTGAGATATTCAAGGATACCATATTAATAAAGTCTCAAGTTCTCTTCCAGGTTAAAAGGTGAGAAATATTCCAAAGCCTTCTGTATAGGAACCTCAGGAAGAAAAGGCGAGTGCTGACAATGTACTCTTGAGGCAAAGACATTGTAACATAATGTGTCCATAAACCAGTGTATTTGATAAAGAAGGAAAGGTTATAAAAATGAGACCAAGCAAAATATTGAGAGTCATAATTTGTTGAGGCTCTCACAGTGGACTAGATAAGGGTCTATGACAATGTTTAAAGTGATCTGTTACATTTAGATGCTAAATTATGAGTATCCAGCTATTTTTTCTGTTTATCACAGAGGAAAACATAAGACTGACATTTTATTTCTTATTACTATATTTTCTTAAAAAGAAAAGTAAAACAATTAACTCATGTCAAAATGCATATAAAGATGTTAATTTTACCATGACTGGGTGAAAAAACGTCATCCACAGAATTCAGACACAACACTGGAATCCCTACTGATTTCAGTCTACGGTTTGGACTGGCATCAGTATAATAATCATCAATTGTTTGGTATCCAAACATGACTGAAGTAAATCGCTTATCAAACTCTCTGATGGATTTAGCCTGAAAAACAAAAACAAAAACAGATTATATCTATTCCTGAGATCAAAAGAGGGAATAAAAATATCACATAAAGTTTCTCTCCTACCTTCATGACATGATCCATGTCAATCTGTTTTACAAACATATGCCGGTGTCTGAAACAAAAGAATTTCAAAAGTAAAAAACTAAGGTCATTCCCATCTCAAACATACCTAACATACCTAAAATATTGGGGTGTCAGAAAAGTCATGATGTATTTTGTCTATGTTTTCGAAAGGTCATTTATTTATATAAAGAACAAAGATCAATCAATGATATATTGCCCATTTTGTTCGATAACCTTTTGCCATCTTTCAGTGAGCTTCATAATTCCTTGTTCATAGAAGGACCTGTCTTTATTTGCAAAAAACTGAACAAGGTGCTGATTTACAGCTTCNATGGGATGACGGGCTACAGGTGGCCAGATGGTGACTGGACTTAGAGCTGAGCTAGCTTCGCCCTCCACAACTAAGATTGAAGGACAACAACTTGACTGTTGCCCTTTCCCAATTCCCCAACACTGTTTCCCTTCCCCAATTCCCCAATAAAATCTTTTTTTAAAAAAAGCTAAATCAGGTCCTTATTTTACACATGGTTGTCGGAAAAGTCGTGACATTTTTTTACTATGTTGTTCGTTGCAAAAATGCATCATGATTTTTCATATGTTCTGAATATATATATCAGAATAGCTGATTTCAAGTAACTTTTTTCCTCTAAATTTCAAGCCTTATTTTTTTGAAATTTCATTTTTAAGTCTTTGAATATGCTTGAATTTTTACAGAGATTTAGATTTTTTTGAAAACAGCTATTTGAAATGTAATTCACATCATACAGTTTACACATTTAAAGTATCCAATTCAATAGCTCTTGGTATATTTACAGAGGTGTGCATCCACCACTATCAGTTTTAGAACATTTTATCCCAAAACAGAAATCCCATCACCCTTAGCCATTACCCTCCAATTTTCCCTTGTCCTCCTATAACCTTAGGCAACCACTAATCTGCTTTCTGTCTTTGTAAATTTGCCTATTCTGGACATTTCATATAAATGGAGTCATAATGTGTGGTCCTTTATGATTGATTTCTTTGACTCAGCATGTTTTCAAGGTTCAAGTTGTAGCATGTGTCAGTACTTCATTTTAATTGCTAATAATATCCCGTTGTATGAATATACCACATTTTATTTATCCATTCATCAGTTGATAGACATTTGGGTTATTTCCAATTTGGGCTATTATGAGTAATACTGCTATGAACATTTGTGTACAAGTTTCTTTGAACATATGTTTTACATTTTTCTGCATATACACATATATGGTAACTGTTTAACACTTTGAGGAACTGCCAGACGGTTTTCCAAATGGTTGCACCATTTGACGTTCTCACCAATAATGTATAAAATGCATA
>NW_017731559.1:1232705-1240837 GCF_001890085.2 Hipposideros armiger
TTCAAACTGTCCAATTGCCAACAGTACACATTTGAATTGATTGTTTGGTTCCTTGGTAGGAGCTCAAAAAACACGACACCTTTAAAATCCCACCACACTGAGAGAATAACCTTCCTCTGATGAATGTCTGTTTTCCATGTTGTTTGAGGCGAATCAGCACGTCGGGACCAGGACCAAGACCGTTTGCGCACCACATTGTTGTAAACAATCCACTTCTCATCACCAGCTATCAGTCACTTCAAAAAAGGATCGTTATCCTCACGTTTAAGGAGCATATTGCACCGTCAAATGATTATACGCACCGTCAAATGAACTTCTTTGAGTTCATGCGGAACCCAAATATCGAGCTTGCTTACATATTCCAGCTTCTTCAGATGGTCGTGAATGCTTGAATGATGCATGTTCAATGTTTCTGCAATCTCTCGTGTTGTGTAACGTGGGTATGACTCAATCAACGCCTTTATTTTGTTGTCAACAACCTCGGTGGGCCTCCCTGACTGTGGAGCGTCATTGAGATAAAAATCACCACGGAATTTCATGAACCATCGTCGACACTGACGTTCTTGCAGAGCATTGTCATCATAAACTTTATGCAACTTTTCACAAGCCTGATGCGCATTCTTCCCTTTATGGAAGTAAAACAGTAAAATATGGCAAAAATGCACAGTTTGGTCTTCTATCTTCAACTTGTTGTAAAATCTCCAAAACTCAATCAAATCACTCATTTTTTTTTTAGAATGAAGCTAGAACAGTCAGCTGTCAAATGGCATAGCAATAACATAGATGCAAATGACTCTAGTACTTCCAAAAAGAAACTAGTGCCATCTGTTGCAAACATGCATCATGACTTTTCCGACAACCGAATACATAGTAATACATAACTAAGCCTAGCACAGGGCATTGACTTAAATATATACTTAATCAGATGAATACATTGATATTTGTCCCAAAGACATTTTTTTAAAGGTTTTATTGGGGGAATTGGGGAAGGGGAACAGCCAAGTTGTTGTCCTTCGATCTTAGTTGTGGAGCTCTTCTCCAAGTTCAGTCACCATCCAGCCACCTGATGGCAGCTCAATGGCTGCTCAGCTCCAGGTGACGTGTTCAATCTTAGTTGTGAGTGGGCATAGCCTACTATCCATGAGGGAGTTGAACCGGCAATCTTGTTGTTAGGAGCATGTGCTCTCACCAGCTGAGCTATCTTGCCACCTATTGGCAGTTCAGTGGCAGCTCAGCTTGGGCACAGCTCACTGGCCCATGTGGAAATAGAACCTGTAACTCTGTTGCTCAGAGCGTGCACTTTTTATTTTTTTTAAACTGGGGAATTGGGGGATGGGAACAGCACTGGGGAATTGGGGGAAGGGGAACAGACAAGTTGCTGTCCTTTTGTTCTTCAGTCTAGTTGTGAAGGATGTTACTTCACTGGCCCAAGTTGGCACCATCATTGCGCTCTTCCCAGGTGAGGTAGATCAGTCGCCAGCTTCTGGATGGCCGCTCACTGCGGCTGCTGGCTACGCACAGTAGCCCATGGCAACCCACTGCAGCAGGAGCTACAGCCTACGCCGTCACCGGCGACTCACAGCAGCCCAGCTCCAGGTTGAGCTGTTGTTCAGCATCTTAGCTGTGTCACTGGCCCTCATATGTGGGATCCGAACTGGGCCCCTTTGGAGCCCCAAGCCAGCTCTTAACCATCACGCCACTCGGCCAGCCCAGAGCTCACACTCTTAACCAACTGAGCCACTCAGCCGGCCCCCCAAAGACATTTCTTTTTTTCCAAGTTTTCTTTAAATATTTCTTTGGGGGAGGGGATACCACACTTCTCAGTGAAGAGAAATAGTAACAATACAGAGATCTTTTATTTTTTTACACCTATGACATGAATTCATAGGGAATGGGTTCCAGCAGCTCAGGCTCCTTTCCGTTGGTTCTCACCAAGTGTGCTTCTCTGGGTAGGGCAGGCTGGCGTTTCAGTTGAACCCAAGTACCTTTCTCTTTGGCTTCCTTCTTTTTCTGATCATTTTCCTTCACCCGTTTCAGGAAGTTGTCTTGGCTCTTAGAGTGCTTAATATGTTCAATACAAACGTTAATTGTCTTGGCAAGAATCTTGCCCTTAACTTGTTTGTTTACAACAATGCCAACTGCATGCTGGGTAACACTGTAGATTCTTCCAGTTTTGCCATGGTAACATTTGTGGGGCATTCCTTTTTGAACAGTGCCCATTCCCTTGATGTCTGCAATATCACCTTTCTTGTAGATTCACATGTATGTGGCCAAAGGAACAACTCCATGTTTTCTAAAAGGCCTAGAGAACATACAGTGGGTGCCCCTCCTCTTCCCCTTTGTGTTGGTCATCTTGACGAATTACTGGAAGATGGTGGTCCCGGCCAAAAAGCCAAAGACATTTTTTTGAAGTACTTTTTTCTTAATTGAGGAAGAATGAACCAATTCTATAATAAATATAAGTGTTGTTTCATAACAAATTAGACCTATACAATGATGCTATTAAATCATTTTGGCCAAAAAGGCCTTATTTAAGCCAGAAGTTTTCAATTGGATAAATTCTTCGAAGATATTATTTTTTAAATTACTATATTGAAAATTAGAATTTATATTTCTGTATAGTTATTTTTTTAAATGTTGGTCATTTTTTGCTGTATAGCCTATACTTTAATCCAAATCACTCTCCTCACTTTTCTTGCTACTGTTCCCCATTCCAGTGACCACAAGTAATTAATGATATTACAATTCTTTAGTATTTTTAGCAATATTTTATAATCAACATCTGTAATTTAACAAATATGTTAAGTTTAATTCAGTGTTTAATGTCAACTTTTGGGATAATTATGATTTTCAATAAGTCATGCACGAATTAACTGACTCTGTATTTAGAGTTTATATTTAAATTTTTCAATTCACTTAAAAATGCATGGTAATTGTCATCCAAAAAAAACAAAAAACAGAAAACATCTCTAGGTTCTTTGCTACCCTACCATTTAACTGTTTAGAAAATACACAAACATTTCTAGAAAAACGAATGCAAAGACATTATTTTGATAATGTTAAGAACAGGGGTGGGGGTGGGGGAGAAGGAGCTCAGAATATGCAAGATATGCAAATGAGCTGCATTCTTGTAATCATCTAACACATATTTTGCTCGTGAGCACATGCTTAAGGAATCATATTCTTCAGCACTGAAAACACTTAATATATTACTTACTGCCTAGGAGAGAATTAGGTACTGATAATATTAGCAACAAATAGAAAATCCAGGGAAATAGCTCGTAATGTTACTCAACATACTTAATACTAATGTTTTTAGCCTTTTAGAATAATTTAGAAGAGTGATAGAACAATGATCTTCAAAGTAGGGGCCCATATTCTAGGGGTACAGAAAGACAAGATAACCCATTGGGGTACAGAAAGAAAACATTAGAAATTCTATCGAAATTTTAAATTTATACTTAAAGTCTTTTTACTTTGGTGTACATTTACAATAAAAAGAATATTTTGATGCAGTAGTAAATGCATATAATATAACAGAAACGTACATATATTAGCAGTGTTGTTCTTTGAAAGTTTTTATTTTTGGGGTATGTAATCCAAAAAGTGTGGAGACAGCTGTTTTAAAGATTACTCACTTATTAATTGAAGACTGGAGGCAAGTTGTCAAATAATAATTAAAAAGCAGCCAGTTCAGTGGTTTCTCCAATGATTCCGAGCAAGCAAAGGTATTCCAACCGACTGAAAAAGTTGCAGCTGCCTTCAAAGGAGTTTTTGGCCCAATTTTGCCCAGGTAATTCAATAGCAGCATTCTAAAATAAAGAGAAACAGCAAACTCAGGGATGAAACTGTTATAGCTCTCAACACATCCCATTTCTAATTATGGGCTTTATAAACTATGGAGAAGAAAAATACAAACCAGTTTTTAAACATTTTATCTTGGAAAAGCATGCAAGTATCTTCATTCTTACTTTGCAATCAGATACTTATTTATCTTGCAGTCAACAGCATTGACTGGGACAAAGCATACGGTATTACTTATATGTGTATTGTTCTATGAAGTAAAACAGGAGAGAACGCTACCATAAGAGTGGGTTTGTTTTTTTTTTTTTCAAAATGACATTGGAGATTTAAAATTTTGCAAATCACTGTGCCCTAGCCTCCAGTTGAATGTTTAATATGTGAGGGGTGTTTCAGGCAAAGTTTTTCTATCAAGGGCTACATAGTAAATATTTGGGGCTTGGGGAGCCCTATAATCTCTGTTGCAATTACTTGACTCTGCAATTGTAGTTTGAAAGCAGCTGTAGACAATATATAAATAAATAGACATTGCTGTTTTCCAATAAAACATTACATGCCGACATTGAAGTTTGAATTTCATATAATTTTCAAATGTCGTGAAATATTATTCTTCTTTTGTTTTTTTTTTCAATCATTTAAAAATATAACCATCCTTAGCACTTAGGTTGTACAAAAACAGATAGCTGGCCAGATTTGGCCTGCAGCCTGTGGTTTTCCAACCCTTGACATAGAAAACAAGAGCACAGAAGGAGTGGGTTTCAAATGTGGCTGCACATTAGAATCATTTGGGGAGTTTTTAAACCTATTATGGATGTCTGAGTGTCACCCCCAGAGATTCTGAGGAGTCAGTATGGGTGGCCATTCCAGTTGCCCGTACATCCTTGCACCCTATAGCAAGTCTCTAAAGGGTTCCCTAGTTTAGAGAGTTAGACTTTCTAGATTGTAACCAAGCAATTGGCCCCTAAAGTAACTAGTTTTCTCTTCTTACTCTTTCCTGTTATTTATCCTTATCTCCTATCACATATTTTCCTCCTTTCTTGTTGTTCTGTGAATTTTCTTGATTCTACCTTAGTTCTATTTTTGTTAAAGGTACAAAAATGGAGTTTAATATAATACTAATATCAGAAATCTAAGTTTAACATCGCCATCTAAGAGAAAGGATGATATCCTAAATTCTACTTCTCATTATAGTATTTTCCGCTATTTATTTCTCTAATTGCCCAGGTTCTGAATTAGGAGAAATGGGTAAAAATTCTCATTCTTTTTTCCAACCTAAATAGCTTGCAGAGTGAATGTGATGAGGTTTTAGATTAAAAAAATGGAGATTTCATTTTAGAAAATGACTCTTCATAATGACTATATTCCTCTTTGTATACATCACTGTGGCTCACTAAGCCATTTAAAGGATTAATGCTTACTCTCCAGCAAAGGGTTCATTCCAGGGTCCTAGTTTTGGTGGCCCTATTCTTTGGCTGGAGGTCAGAGATTTCTGGGAGGCTGGTATAATGGGCAAATTGGAAGAGGTGGAAGAGAAGCTCTCATGAGTAGGAAGGACCAGGAGTAGCTATGTCCAAGTAGGTGGGGATACTTCTTGGTTATTACTCAGGAGCAAAACAATGTCAAGGGTTGTTTTACTTTGACAGAAAAATGACACCATTTTTTTCATCAAAAGAAAAAATCTAAAGAGAGAGAGAGAGAGAGAGAGAGAGAGAGAGAGAGAGAGAGAGAGAGAATCTATGGATTAAGAGACTTAAAAGGCATATCAATCCCAATGAATGTATATACTTGATCTGGCTCCCGACTCAAATAAATGATAAAAACAGGCCAATTAACAAACAAATTGATGAATGGGAAAATTTGACAATGACTAAATATTTGAGAACATTTGGGAATTATTGTTAGTTTTGTTCAGGTATCATAATGGTATTGGGTGTTTGGTTTTTTTAAAGAGACTTACCTTTTAGAAATACATGAAGTATTTATAAATGATATCTGAGATTTATTTTAAAATAATCAGAATTGAGAGGGATGGAGAATGATTATCCATAAGTCGATAATTACTGAAATTAGGTGTTGAGTATATATGGGGGATGATTAACTCTTTACTTTTATACACTATATTTGTAACTTTCTATACACTTTTTAAAGGTAGTTTACCAATTCATTGGGAGATTTGAATATGACTGGGTCTAGAGCAGAATGAGTTCTTTGGCTAGACTCAGTTCTGGTTCAAAGCCCCTATTTAGTTCCAGACACCACAGCTTGGGGATTACTCCAGTATGGGAGTTGGAGGAGGGACACTAGGCATAAGGATCTTGGACAGACGCTTTTGTCTGTTGCATTCCAAAAGAAAAAATGTGTCAAGCTGTAAAACACATCCCAAGTGGTAAACCAACTTGGGAACGTGTCACACTGCTAGGCAACTAGAAAGGGTGTTTCCTTCAAACAATTTACAAGACATTAATATTCAACCAGCTGCAAAGGCTAACGGTCAGGTTCTGCCTTCAGGCACTGAGGCTTCAATGCAGCATGAATAGGCATTTCCCAGAAGCTTCTGAATAGAGAATCTGGGCCTGTTTATGTAAGGTCTGGCCTTAAAAAAGTCAAGAATTTATAAGATTAAGGGAAAAAAATTCAGCTGGCACCCTGTCCCTTTAGGTTCACATTATGGGGCAAAGGAAAGAGAAGCAAAATGCTGTCCATTAAGCACAATTCAGAGATTCTGCCTGAGTTTTCTGCACTGATTCAGACATATTTCTTCCTTTAGTAGGTCAAGTCAGACCTTCCATGCTAATTTAAGAAACGTATTCTTTTCTTCTTCGTTTATGTTTATCAGAATTTAAAAAGGAGGTTGAAGCCTATTTTTAAGAGTCTATCATTTTTAAAAGCTGTTCATTTTCAAGTAAATATACTCTGAAGATGTTTTAAAAATTGAAATGACAGATAAGTTAATTACAAAATTAAGAAAAAAATACCATTTTCCACTTCATGTCTTTGTTTTTTTTTCTTTCTTTGTTGATTTTAAAAAGTACTTTGGAACAATGGTTTAGAGAATCTAAGCATAGTAAAATGCCAGATCATAAAAATTTTGGATTTTATTAAGCTCAATATCACTAAAAATATTGGGTTGTTGGAAAAGTCATGATGCATTTTTGCAACGAAAAACATAGAAAAATACATCATGACTTTTCTGACAACCCAATATATATATCTAAACATTATTAGTAGAAATGAACCTAAATATATACATGGCATAAAAGTTCCAAAAAAGCCCCAATATAATTGTAAGAAAAAAGCACAAATTATGATAATATTCATATGCTTAAAATAGCAGCTGGAGTAGGGAGTTAACAACAAAATGTCACAGTTTCTTGAAGAGCATTCCAGGGGAGGTCCATTTACCCAGCAACTAAACCAAACTCAACCAAACCAACCAAACAGAACCACTACCTGGGAAAAAAGTTTTTGAAGACCTCTTGAGTTGGAGAGAGAGCAATAAGTGATTATTTTTATGAAAAAGTCATGCTACAAATTCAGCTTCTTGAGTGTTCCAGGAGAACGCAGGTATAGGACCAACTGGGAGTACATCAGGGAGACTGAAGGTCAACATGGCAGCCACCGAGTGATGGAAATCAACTTCATGGGGTTCAGACAAGCCATTATGCTCACAAAAACCCGAGTAGTCAAAGGAGAGGTACTTGTATCCTTTTCACCACAGAGGCCAGTAGTCAAGGAAAACATTAAAATTCACCTGAATTAATTCCTCCATTCAATCAACCACATGTGGTAAAATATGATAAAAATAATCACACGTTTATTTTTAAATGTCTATGTAGCTTATAGTCCTCTGAAAGAGGCATTTGGTAAGACCACTTCCCTCAGACATTTTAGAAAGGAGAAACCTTACCCTCCCATTGAAACCCCTGCTGCCAGGAAAGTTGCAGAAGGGTACAGACTGTGTACATGGTGAATAACTGTCTCCAAATCTTCAGTGTTAGCACAACAGTAAGTCCTTGGCGTCTACAAGAAGTGATAGGTAAAACACAAAATTTAAAATTGTGAGGTTAATGATTTGAATAATGCAGAAATGTAAAAAAAGATCAAGAAGTCATAATAAATATGAGAAAATAACCTTTGTTTATACATACTATAATAAAAATCTATAATTTTCCTAACTTGCAATACACATATATGCCATTTAAAGTCAATGTTGTTCGGCTTGGTACTGACAAAAAGGCTGATCGTGCAAGGAAGGCTTGACAGAAATGGGCAATACCAATACAAATACCTTAAATTAAACAATAATGCAGTACCTTACTCAGATGTGACTC